>NC_088417.1:9095771-9406605 GCF_034236695.1 Oncorhynchus nerka
TAACCCCTCACACTAGACTACTGACATAACCCTCACACTAGACTACTGCAACATCGT
This sequence comes from Oncorhynchus nerka, assembly GCF_034236695.1. NCBI lineage: Eukaryota > Metazoa > Chordata > Actinopteri > Salmoniformes > Salmonidae > Oncorhynchus > Oncorhynchus nerka. The sequence continues at coordinate 9,095,829 of NC_088417.1, forward strand.
TTCCCTGACATAACCCCTCACACTAGACTACTGACATAACCCCTCACACTAGACTACTGCAACACTGTTTCCCCTGCCTTAACCCCTCACACTAGACTACTGCAACACTACCCCCCTCACACTAGACTACTGACATAACCCCTCACACTAGACTACTGACATAACCCTCACACTAGACTACTGACATAACCCCTCACACTAGACTACTGACATAACCCCTCACACTAGACTACTGACATAACCCCATCACACTAGACTACTGACATAACCCTCACACTAGACTACTGACATAACCCCTGCACACTAGACTACTGACATAACCCCTCACACTAGACTACTGACATAACCCTCACACTAGACTACTGACATAACCCCTCACACTAGACTACTGACATAACCCCTCACACTAGACTACTGACATAACCCCTCACACTAGACTACTGACATAACCCTCACACTAGACTACTGCAACACTGACATAACCCCTCACACTAGACTACTGCAACATAAACCCCTCACACTAGACTACTGCAACACTGTTTCTAGACCTGCCATAACCCCTCACACTAGACTACTGACATAACCCTCACACTAGACTACTGACATAACCCTCACACTAGACTACTGCAACACTGTTTCCCTGACATAACCCTCACACTAGACTACTGACATAACCCCTCACACTAGACTACTGACATAACCCTCACACTAGACTACTGACATAACCCCTCACACTAGACTACTGACATAACCCTCACACTAGACTACTGACATAACCCTCACACTAGACTACTGACATAACCCCTCACACTAGACTACTGACATAACCCCTCACACTAGACTACTGACAACCCCTCACACTAGAATACTGCCATAACCCCTCACACTAGACTACTGACATAACCCCTCACACTAGACTACTGACATAACCCCTCACACTAGACTACTGCAACACTGTTTCCCCTGACATAACCCCTCACACTAGACTACTGACATAACCCCTCACACTAGACTACTGCAACACTGTTTCCCCTGCCTTAACCCCTCACACTAGACTACTGACATAACCCCTCACACTAGACTACTGACATAACCCCTCACACTAGACTACTGACATAACCCTCACACTAGACTACTGACATAACCCCTCACACTAGACTACTGACATAACCCTCACACTAGACTACTGACATAACCCCTCACACTAGACTACTGACATAACCCTCACACTAGACTACTGACATAACCCTCACACTAGACTACTGACATAACCCCTCACACTAGACTACTGACATAACCCTCACACTAGACTACTGACATAACCCCTCACACTAGACTACTGACATAACCCCCCCTCACACTAGACTACTGACATAACCCCTCACACTAGACTACTGACATAACCCCTCACACTAGACTACTGACATAACCCCTCACACTAGACTACTGCCATAACCCCTCACACTAGACTACTGACATAACCCCTCACACTAGACTACTGCAACACTGTTTCCCCTGCCTTAACCCTCACACTAGACTACTGACCATAACCCCTCACACTAGACTACTGACATAACCCCTCACACTAGACTACTGCAACACTGTTTCCCCTGACATAACCCCTCACACTAGACTACTGACATAACCCTCACACTAGACTACTGACATAACCCCCACATAACCCCTCACACTAGACTACTGACATAACCCTCACACTAGACTACTGACATAACCCTCACACTAGACTACTGACATAACCCCTCACACTAGACTACTGACATAACCCCTCACACTAGACTACTGACATAACCCCTCACACTAGACTACTGACATAACCCTCACACTAGACTACTGACATAACCCCTCACACTAGACTACTGACATAACCCCTCACACTAGACTACTGACATAACCCCTCACACTAGACTACTGACATAACCCCTCACACTAGACTACTGCATAACCCCTCACACTAGACTACTGACATAACCCCTCACACTAGACTACTGACATAACCCCTCACACTAGACTACTGCAACACTAACCCCTCACACTAGACTACTGACATAACCCCTCACACTAGACTACTGACATAACCCTCACACTAGACTACTGACATAACCCCTCACACTAGACTACTGACATAACCCCTCACACTAGACTACTGCAACACTGTTTCCCTGCTGCATAACCCCTCACACTAGACTACTGACATAACCCCTCACACTAGACTACTGACATAACCCCTCACACTAGACTACTGCACATAACCCCTCACACTAGACTACTGAACATAACCCCTCACACTAGACTACTGACATAACCCCTCACACTAGACTACTGACATAACCCCTCACACTAGACTACTGCACTACTGACATAACCCCTCACACTAGACTACTGACATAACCCTCACACTAGACTACTGACATAACCCTCACACTAGACTACTGACATAACCCCTCACACTAGACTACTGACATAACCCCTCACACTAGACTACTGACATAACCCCTCACACTAGACTACTGCACATAACATAACCCTCACACTAGACTACTGAATAACCCCTCACACTAGACTACTGACATAACCCCTCACACTAGACTACTGACATAACCCCTCACACTAGACTACTGCAACACTGTTTCCCCTGCCATAACCCCTCACACTAGACTACTGCAACACTGTTTCTCCTGCCATAACCCCTCACACTAGACTACTGACATAACCCTCACACTAGACTACTGACATAACCCCTCACACTAGACTACTGACATAACCCCTCACACTAGACTACTGACATAACCCCTCACACTAGACTACTGACATAACCCTCACACTAGACTACTGCATAACCCCTCACACTAGACTACTGACATAACCCCTCACACTAGACTACTGCAAAACCCTTCCCCTGCCATAACACTAGACTACTGACATAACCCCTCACACTAGACTACTGCAAACTGTTCACTGTTTAACCTGCACACAACCTCAACACTAGACTACTGACATAACCCCTCACACTAGACTACTGACATAACCCCTCACACTAGACTACTGCCATAACCCCTCACACTAGACTACTGACATAACCCCTCACACTAGACTACTGCAACACTTTCCTGCCATAGCCCCTCACACTAGACTACTGCAACACTGTTTCCACTTGACTACATAACCCTCACACTAGTCTACTGCAACACTGTTTATCCTGCCATAACCCCTCACACTAGACTACTGACATAACCCCTCACACTAGACTACTGCAACACTGTTTCCCTTGCCATAACACCTCACACTAGACTACTGACATAACCCCTCACACTAGACTACTGCCATAACCCCTCACACTAGACTACTGACATAACCCCTCACACTAGACTACTGACATAACCCCTCACACTAGACTACTGACATAACCCCTCACACTAGACTACTGACATAACCCCTCACACTAGACTACTGACATAACCCCTCACACTAGACTACTGCAACCCCTCACTGTTTCTACTGCCATAACCCCTCACACTAGACTACTGACATAACCCCTCACACTAGACTACTGACATAACCCCTCACACTAGACTACTGACATAACCCCTCACACTAGACTACTGACATAACCCCTCACACTAGACTACTGACATAACCCCTCACACTAGACTACTGACATAACCCCTCACACTAGACTACTGCCATAACCCCTCACACTAGACTACTGACATAACCCCTCACACTAGACTACTGCAACACTGTTTCCCCTGCCATAACCCCTCACACTAGACTACTGACATAACCCCTCACACTAGACTACTGCAACACTGTTTCCCCTGCCATAACCCCTCACACTAGACTACTGACATAACCCCTCACACTAGACTACTGACATAACCCCTCACACTAGACTACTGCAAACCCCTCACACTAGACTACTGACATAACCCTCACACTAGACTACTGACATAACCCCTCACACTAGACTACTGACATAACCCCTCACAGACTAGACTACCTGCAAATTGACTTTTCCCTCACTATGACATCCTCACACTAGACTACTGCATAACCATCTCACACTAGACTACTGCAACACTGTTTCCCCTGACATAACCCCTCACACTAGACTACTGACATAACCCCTCACACTAGACTACTGACATAACCCCTCACACTAGACTACTGACATAACCCCTCACACTAGACTACTGACATAACCCCTCACACTAGACTACTGACATAACCCCTCACACTAGACTACTGCAACACTGTTCACACTAGACTACTGACATAACCCCTCACACTAGACTACTGACATAAACCCCTCACACTAGACTACTGCACACTGTTTAACCCCTCACACTAGACTACTGACATAACCCCTCACACTAGACTACTGACATAACCCCTCACACTAGACTACTGCAACACTGTTTCCCTGCCATAACACCTCACACTAGACTAACATAACCCTCACACTAGACTACTGACATAACCCCTCACACTAGACTACTGACATAACCCCTCACACTAGACTACTGACATAACCCCTCACACTAGACTACTGACATAACCCCTCACACTAGACTACTGACATAACCCCTCACACTAGACTACTGACATAACCCCTCACACTAGACTACTGACAACCCCTCACACTGTTTACTGCCATAACCCCTCACACTAGACTACTGACATAACCCCTCACACTAGACTACTGACATAACCCCTCACACTAGACTACTGCAACATCGTTTCCCCTGCCATAACCCCTCACACTAGACTACTGACATAGCCCCTCACACTAGACTACTGCAACACTGTTTCCCCTGCCTTAACCCCTCACACTAGACTACTGACATAACCCCTCACACTAGACTACTGACATAACCCCTCACACTAGACTACTGACATAACCCCTCACACTAGACTACTGACATAACCCCTCACACTAGACTACTGACATAACCCCTCACACTAGACTACTGACATAACCCTCACACTAGGCTACTGACATAACCCCTCACACTAGACTACTGACATAACCCCTCACACTAGACTACTGCCATAACCCCTCACACTAGACTACTGACATAACCCCTCACACTAGACTACTGACATAACCCCTCACACTAGACTACTGACATAACCCCTCACACTAGACTACTGACATAACCCCTCACACTAGACTACTGACATAACCCCTCACACTAGACTACTGACATAACCCCTCACACTAGACTACTGCCATAACCCTCACACTAGACTACTGACATAACCCCTCACACTAGACTACTGCATAACTGTTTCACTAGACTACTGCCATAACCCCTCACACTAGACTACTGACATAACCCCTCACACTAGACTACTGACATAACCCCTCACACTAGACTACTGCGACACTGTTTCCCCTGCCATAACCCCTCACACTAGACTACTGACATAACCCCTCACACTAGACTACTGAACACTAACCCCTCACACTAGACTACTGACATAACCCCTCACACTAGACTACTGCAACACTGTTTCCCCTGCCATAACCCCTCACACTAGACTACTGACATAACCCCTCACACTAGACTACTGCATAACCCCTCACACTAGACTACTGCCATAACCCCTCACACTAGACTACTGCCATAACCCCTCACACTAGACTACTGACATAACCCCTCACACTAGACTACTGCCATAACCCCTCACACTAGACTACTGACATAACCCCTCACACTAGACTACTGACATAACCCCTCACACTAGACTACTGCCATAACCCCTCACACTAGACTACTGACATAACCCCTCACACTAGACTACTGACATAACCCCTCACACTAGACTACTGACATAACCCCTCACACTAGACTACTGACATAACCCCTCACACTAGACTACTGACATAACCCCTCACACTAGACTACTGACATAACCCCTCACACTAGACTACTGCAACACTGTTTCCCCTGCCATAACCCCTCACACTAGACTACTGACATAACCCCTCACACTAGACTACTGACATAACCCCTCACACTAGACTACTGCCATAACCCCTCACACTAGACTACTGACATAACCCCTCACACTAGACTACTGACATAACACCTCACACTAGACTACTGACATAACCCCACACACTAGACTACTGCAACACTGTTTCCCCTGACATAACCCCTCACACTAGACTACTGACATAACCCCTCACACTAGACTACTGACATAATCCCTCACACTAGACTACTGCCATAACCCCTCACACTAGACTACTGACATAACCCCTCACACTAGACTACTGACATAACCCCTCACACTAGACTACTGCAACACTGTTTCCCCTGACATAACCCCTCACAGTAGACTACTGCAACACTGTTTCCCCTGCCATAACCCCTCACACTAGACTACTGACATAACCCCTCACACTAGACTACTGACATAACCCCTCACACTAGACTACTGACATAACCCCTCACACTAGACTACTGACATAACCCCTCACACTAGACTACTGACATAACCCCTCACACTAGACTACTGCCATAACCCCTCACACTAGACTACTGACATAACCCCTCACACTAGACTACTGCAACACTGTTTCCCCTGCCATAACCCCTCACACTAGACTACTGACATAACCCCTCACACTAGACTACTGACATAACCCCACACACTAGACTACTGCAACACTGTTTCCCCTGCCATAACCCCTCACACTAGACTACTGACATAACCCCTCACACTAGACTACTGCAACACTGTTTCCCCTGCCATAACCCCTCACACTAGACTACTGACATAACCCCTCACACTAGACTACTGACATAACCCCTCACACTAGACTACTGCCATAACCCCTCACACTAGACTACTGCAAACCCCTCACACTAGACTACTGACATAACCCCTCACACTAGACTACTGCCATAACCCCTCACACTAGACTACTGACATAACCCCTCACACTAGACTACTGACATAACCCCTCACACTAGACTACTGACATAACCCATCACACTAGACTACTGCAACATATCATAACCCCTCACACTAGACTACTGACATAACCCCTCACACTAGACTACTGCAACACTGTTTCCCCTGCCTTAAACCCTCACACTAGACTACTGACATAACCCCTCACACTAGACTACTGACATAACCCCTCACACTAGACTACTGACATAACCCCTCACACTAGACTACTGACATAACCCCTCACACTAGACTACTGACATAACACCTCACACTAGACTACTGACATAACCCCTCACACTAGACTACTGACATAACCCCACACACTAGACTACTGCAAACCCTCACACTAGACTACTGACATAACCCCTCACACTAGACTACTGACATAACCCCTCACACTAGACTACTGCAACACTGTTTCCCCTGCCATAACCCCTCACACTAGACTACTGACATAACCCCTCACACTAGACTACTGACATAACCCCTCACACTAGACTACTGCCATAACCCCTCACACTAGACTACTGACATAACCCCTCACACTAGACTACTGACATAACCCCTCACACTAGACTACTGCTAACCCCTCACACTAGACTACTGACATAACCCCTCACACTAGACTACTGACATAACCCCTCACACTAGACTACTGACATAACCCCTCACACTAGACTACTGCAACACTGTTTCCCCTGACATAACCCATCACACTAGACTACTGACATAACCCCTCACACTAGACTACTGACACCCTCACACTAGACTACTGACATAACCCCTCACACTAGACTACTGACATAACCCCTCACACTAGACTACTGCCATAACCCCTCACACTAGACTACTGACATAACCCCTCACACTAGACTACTGACATAACCCCTCACACTAGACTACTGACATAACCCCTCACACTAGACTACTGCCAAACCCCACACACTAGACTACTGACATAACCCCTCACACTAGACTACTGACTACTGATAACCCCTCACACTAGACTACTGACATAACCCCTCACACTAGACTACTGCAATATCGTTTCCCTGCCATAACCCCTCACACTAGACTACTGACATAACCTCACACTAGACTACTGCAACACTGTTTCCCCTGCCTTAACCCCTCACACTAGACTACTGACATAACCCCTCACACTAGACTACTGACATAACCCCTCACACTAGACTACTGCCATAACCCCTCACACTAGACTACTGACATAACCCCTCACACTAGACTACTGACATAACCCCTCACACTAGACTACTGCCATAACCCCTCACACTAGACTACTGACATAACCCCTCACACTAGACTACTGACATAACCCCTCACACTAGACTACTGCCATAACCCCTCACACTAGACTACTGCAACATCGTTTCCCCTATCATAACCCCTCACACTAGACTACTGACATAGCCCCTCACACTAGACTACTGCAACACTGTTTCCCCTGCCTTAAACCCTCACACTAGACTACTGACATAACCCCTCACACTAGACTACTGACATAACCCCTCACACTAGACTACTGACATAACCCCTCACACTAGACTACTGACATAACCCCTCACACTAGACTACTGACATAACCCCTCACACTAGACTACTGACATAACCCCTCACACTAGACTACTGACAACACTACATAACCCCTCACAGTAGACTACTGCAACACTGTTTCCCCTGCCATAACCCCTCACACTAGACTACTGACATAACCCTTCACACTAGACTACTGACATAACCCCTCACACTAGACTACTGCGACACTGTTTCACCTGCCATAACCCCTCAAACTAGACTACTGACATAACCCCTCACACTAGACTACTGCAACACTGTTTCCCTTGCCATAACACCTCACACTAGTCTACTGCAACACTGTTTATCCTGCCATAACCCCTCACACTAGACTACTGCCATAACCACTCACACTAGACTACTGCAACACTGTTTCCCTTGCCATAACACCTCACACTAGACTAGTGACATAACCCCTCACACTAGACTACTGCCATAACCCCTCACACTAGACTACTGACATAACCCCTCACACTAGACTACTGACATAACCCTCACACTAGACTACTGCCATAACCCCTCACACTAGACTACTGACATAACCCCTCACACTAGACTACTGACATAACCCCTCACACTAGACTACTGCCATAACCCCTCACACTAGACTACTGACATAACCCCTCACACTAGACTACTGCCATAACCCCTCACACTAGACTACTGACATAACCCCTCACACTAGACTACTGACATAACCCCTCACACTAGACTACTGACATAACCCCTCACACTAGACTACTGACATAACCCCTCACACTAGACTACTGCCATAACCCCTCACACTAGACTACTGACATAACCCCTCACACTAGACTACTGACATAACCCCTCACACTAGACTACTGCAATATCGTTTCCCCTGCCATAACCCCTCACACTAGACTACTGACATAGCCCCTCACACTAGACTACTGCAACACTGTTTCCCCTGCCTTAACCCCTCACACTAGACTACTGACATAACCCCTCACACTAGACTACTGACATAACCCCTCACACTAGACTACTGACATAACCCCTCACACTAGACTACTGACATAACCCCTCACACTAGACTACTGACATAACCCCACACACTAGACTACTGACATAACCCCTCACACTAGACTACTGACATAACCTCTCACGCTAGACTACTGACATAACCCCTCACACTAGACTACTGACATAACCCCTCACACTAGACTACTGACATAACCCCTCACACTAGACTACTGCCATAACCCCTCACACTAGACTACTGCCATAACCCCTCACACTAGACTACTGACATAACCCCCTCACACTAGACTACTGACATAACCCCTCACACTAGACTACTGACATAACCCCTCACACTAGACTACTGACATAACCCCTCACACTAGACTACTGACATAACCCCTCACACTAGACTACTGACATAACACCTCACACTAGACTACTGCAACACTAACCCCTCACATTAGACTACAGACATAACCCCTCACACTAGACTACTGACATAACCCCTCACACTAGACTACTGACATAACCCCTCACACTAGACTACTGACATAACCCCTCACACTAGACTACTGACATAACCCCTCACACTAGACTACTGACATAACCCCTCACACTAGACTACTGCCATAACCCCTCACACTAGACTACTGACATAACCCCTCACACTAGACTACTGACATAACCCCTCACACTAGACTACTGACATAACCCTCACACTAGACTACTGCAACACTGTTTCCCCTGCCATAACCCCTCACACTAGACTACTGACATAACCCCTCACACTAGACTACTGACATAACCCCTCACACTAGACTACTGACATAACCCCTCACACTAGACTACTGACATAACACCTCACACTAGACTACTGCAACACTGTTTCCCCTGACATAACCCCTCACATTAGACTACAGACATAACCCCTCACACTAGACTACTGACATAACCCCTCACACTAGACTACTGACATAACCCCTCACACTAGACTACTGACATAACCCCTCACACTAGACTACTGACATAACCCCTCACACTAGACTACTGAAATAACCCCTCACACTAGACTACTGCCATAACCCCTCACACTAGACTACTGACATAACCCCTCACACTAGACTACTGACATAACCCCTCACACTGACTACTGACATAACACCTCACACTAGACTACTGCAACACTGTTTCCCCTGACATAACCCCTCACATTAGACTACTGACATAACCCCTCACACTAGACTACTGACATAACCCCTCACACTAGACTACTGACATAACCCCTCACACTAGACTACTGACATAACCCCTCACACTAGACTACTGACATAACCCCTCACACTAGACTACTGACATAACCCCTCACACTAGACTACTGACATAACACCTCACACTAGACTACTGCAACACTGTTTCCCCTGACATAACCCCTCACATTAGACTACAGACATAACCCCTCACACTAGACTACTGACATAACCCCTCACACTAGACTACTGCCATAACCCCTCACACTAGACTACTGACATAACCCCTCACACTAGACTACTGACATAACCCCTCACACTAGACTACTGCCATAACCCCTCACACTAGACTACTGACATAACCCCTCACACTAGACTACTGACATAACCCCTCACACTAGACTACTGCCATAACCCCTCACACTAGACTACTGCAACATCGTTTCCCCTATCATAACCCCTCACACTAGACTACTGACATAACCCCTCACACTAGACTACTGCAACACTGTTTCCCCTGCATTAAACCCTCACACTAGACTACTGACATAACCCCTCACACTAGACTACTGACATAACCCCTCACACTAGACTACTGACATAATCCCTCACACTAGACTACTGCCATAACCCCTCACACTAGACTACTGACATAACCCCTCTCACTAGACTACTGACATAACCCCTCACACTAGACTACTGCAACACTGTTTCCCCTGACATAACCCCTCACAGTAGACTACTGCAACACTGTTTCCCCTGCCATAACCCCTCACACTAGACTACTGACATAACCCCTCACACTAGACTACTGCGACACTGTTTCCCCTGCCATAACCCCTCAAACTAGACTACTGACATAACCCCTCACACTAGACTACTGCAACACTGTTTCCCTTGCCATAACACCTCACACTAGTCTACTGCAACACTGTTTATCCTGCCATAACCCCTCACACTAGACTACTGCCATAACCACTCACACTAGACTACTGCAACACTGTTTCCCTTGCCATAACACCTCACACTAGACTAGTGACATAACCCCTCACACTAGACTACTGCCATAACCCCTCACACTAGACTACTGCCATAACCCCTCACACTAGACTACTGACATAACCCCTCACACTAGACTACTGCCATAACCCCTCACACTAGACTACTGACATAACCCCTCACACTAGACTAGTGACATAACCCCTCACACTAGACTACTGCCATAACCCCTCACACTAGACTACTGACATAACCCCTCACACTAGACTACTGCCATAACCCCTCACACTAGACTACTGACATAACCCCTCACACTAGACTACTGACATAACCCCTCACACTAGACTACTGACATAACCCCTCACACTAGACTACTGACATAACCCCTCACACGACTACTGCCATAACCCCTCACACTAGACTACTGACATAACCCCTCACACTAGACTACTGACATAACCCCTCACACTAGACTACTGCAATATCGTTTCCCCTGCCATAACCCCTCACACTAGACTACTGACATAGCCCCTCACACTAGACTACTGCAACACTGTTTCCCCTGCCTTAACCCCTCACACTAGACTACTGACATAACCCCTCACACTAGACTACTGACATAACCCCTCACACTAGACTACGGACATAACCCCTCACACTAGACTACTGACATAACCCCTCACACTAGACTACTGACATAACCCCACACACTAGACTACTGACATAACCCCTCACACTAGACTACTGACATAACCCCTCACACTAGACTACTGACATAACCCCTCACACTAGACTACTGACATAACCCCTCACACTAGACTACTGACATAACCCCTCACACTAGACTACTGCCATAACCCCTCACACTAGACTACTGCCATAACCCCTCACACTAGACTACTGACATAACCCCTCACACTAGACTACTGACATAACCCCTCACACTAGACTACTGACATAACCCCTCACACTAGACTAGTGACATAACCCCTCACACTAGACTACTGACATAACCCCTCACACTAGACTACTGACATAACACCTCACACTAGACTACTGCAACACTGTTTCCCCTGACATAACCCCTCACATTAGACTACTGACATAACCCCTCACACTAGACTACTGACATAACCCCTCACACTAGACTACTGACATAACCCCTCACACTAGACTACTGACATAACCCCTCACACTAGACTACTGACATAACCCCTCACACTAGACTACTGACATAACCCCTCACACTGACTACTGCCATAACCCCTCACACTGACTACTGACATAACCCCTCACACTAGACTACTGACATAACCCCTCACACTAGACTACTGACATAACATCTCACACTAGACTACTGCAACACTGTTTCCCCTGCCATAACCCCTCACACTAGACTACTGACATAACCCCTCACACTAGACTACTGACATAACCCCTCACACTAGACTACCGCCATAACCCCTCACACTAGACTACTGACATAACCCCTCACACTAGACTACTGACATAACCCCTCACACTAGACTACTGACATAACATCTCACACTAGACTACTGCAACACTGTTTCCCCTGCCATAACCCCTCACACTAGACTACTGACATAACCCCTCACACTAGACTACTGACATAACCCCTCACACTAGACTACTGACATAACCCCTCACACTAGACTACTGACATAACACCTCACACTAGACTACTGACATAACCCCTCACACTAGACTACTGACATAACCCCTCACACTAGACTACTGACATAACCCCTCACACTAGACTACTGAAATAACCCCTCACACTAGACTACTGCCATAACCCCTCACACTAGACTACTGACATAACCCCTCACACTAGACTACTGACATAACCCCTCACACTAGACTACTGACATAACACCTCACACTAGACTACTGCAACACTGTTTCCCCTGACATAACCCCTCACATTAGACTACAGACATAACCCCTCACACTAGACTACTGACATAACCCCTCACACTAGACTACTGACATAACCCCTCACACTAGACTACTGACATAGCCCCTCACACTAGACTACTGACATAACCCCTCACACTAGACTTCGGACATAACCCCTCACACTAGACTACTGACATAACCCCTCACACTAGACTACTGACATAACACCTCACACTAGACTACTGCAACACTGTTTCCCCTGACATAACCCCTCACATTAGACTACAGACATAACCCCTCACACTAGACTACTGACATAACCCCTCACACTAGACTACTGACATAACCCCTCACACTAGACTACTGACATAACCCCACACACTAGACTACTGACATAACCCCTCACACTAGACTACTGACATAACCTCTCACGCTAGACTACTGACATAACCCCTCACACTAGACTACTGACATAACCCCTCACACTAGACTACTGACATAACCCCTCACACTAGACTACTGCCATAACCCCTCACACTAGACTACTGCCATAACCCCTCACACTAGACTACTGACATAACCCCTCACACTAGACTACTGACATAACCCCTCACACTAGACTACTGACATAACCCCTCACACTAGACTAGTGACATAACCCCTCACACTAGACTACTGACATAACCCCTCACACTAGACTACTGACATAACACCTCACACTAGACTACTGCAACACTGTTTCCCCTGACATAACCCCTCACATTAGACTACAGACATAACCCCTCACACTAGACTACTGACATAACCCCTCACACTAGACTACTGACATAACCCCTCACACTAGACTACTGACATAACCCCTCACACTAGACTACTGACATAACCCCTCACACTAGACTACTGACATAACCCCTCACACTAGACTACCGCCATAACCCCTCACACTAGACTACTGACATAACCCCTCACACTAGACTACTGACATAACCCCTCACACTAGACTACTGACATAACATCTCACACTAGACTACTGCAACACTGTTTCCCCTGCCATAACCCCTCACACTAGACTACTGACATAACCCCTCACACTAGACTACTGACATAACCCCTCACACTAGACTACCGCCATAACCCCTCACACTAGACTACTGACATAACCCCTCACACTAGACTACTGACATAACCCCTCACACTAGACTACTGACATAACATCTCACACTAGACTACTGCAACACTGTTTCCCCTGCCATAACCCCTCACACTAGACTACTGACATAACCCCTCACACTAGACTAGTGACATAACCCCTCACACTAGACTACTGACATAACCCCTCACACTAGACTACTGACATAACACCTCACACTAGACTACTGACATAACCCCTCACACTAGACTACTGACATAACCCCTCACACTAGACTACTGACATAACCCCTCACACTAGACTACTGAAATAACCCCTCACACTAGACTACTGCCATAACCCCTCACACTAGACTACTGACATAACCCCTCACACTAGACTACTGACATAACCCCTCACACTAGACTACTGACATAACACCTCACACTAGACTACTGCAACACTGTTTCCCCTGACATAACCCCTCACATTAGACTACAGACATAACCCCTCACACTAGACTACTGACATAACCCCTCACACTAGACTACTGACATAACCCCTCACACTAGACTACTGACATAGCCCCTCACACTAGACTACTGACATAACCCCTCACACTAGACTTCGGACATAACCCCTCACACTAGACTACTGACATAACCCCTCACACTAGACTACTGACATAACACCTCACACTAGACTACTGCAACACTGTTTCCCCTGACATAACCCCTCACATTAGACTACAGACATAACCCCTCACACTAGACTACTGACATAACCCCTCACACTAGACTACTGACATAACCCCTCACACTAGACTACTGACATAACCCCTCACACTAGACTACTGCAACACTGTTTCCAATACCAAGCTCTGTCAGGTTGGATGGGGAGTGTTGCTGCAAAGCTGTTTTCAGGTCTCTACCGAGATGTTTGATCGGATTCGGGCTCTGGCTGGGCCACGCAAGGACATTCAGAGAGTTGTCCTGAAGCCACTTGTAAATTGGAATATTCATGTTTGTGATTTTCTTAAAACGAATTTCTGTTCTATTCATGTGATGTTCTTTAAACCAATTGCTGTGTTCATTCAAGTGGCTGACTGAACGAATCCTCACTATCAATAAATGCAATTTGGCAGTATGCCCAGACCTTGTTTTGAGAACAAAAGATATCTCACATTCAAGGTCTCAGCTTAGAGAGAAGAAGCCTTGTGAGTTATTGGACTGTCATATTTTATGAACCAGTATTGGTCAGTCACATCAATGAAACATTGAGGTAATCATTAATTAATTATGCTAAATCATGCACATATAACTTGTTTGTATAGCCGTATAGACTGCCCAAGCAGAGCTCCTGATTGACATGTGTACTATGGTGCATTAAATTGGTGGGAACCTCTCCGGCACGCTGACAATAAAAAATTATTTGTATTAAGATTTCCTTTGAGTGTCCCTGTGTAAGAATTCCCACCACACATGCCCACGTTGTCTTAGCTGTGTGCTTAGGGTCGTTGTCCTGTTGGACGGTGAACCTTCGCCACAGTCTGAGGTCCTGAGCGCTCTGGAGCAGGTTTTCACCAAGGATCTCTCTGTACTTTGCTCCGTTAACCTTTCCCTCGATCCTGACTAGTCTCCCAGTCCATGCCGCTAAAAAACATTCCACAGCATGACACTGCCATCACCATGCTTCACCTTAGGGATGGTGCCAGGTTTCCTTTAGACCTGACGCTTGGCACTCCAAGCGTGCTGTCGTGTGCCTTTTACTGAGGAGTGGCTTCCGTCTGGCCACCCTATCATAAAGGCCTGATTGGTGAAGTGCTGCAGAATGCTTGTCCTTCTGGAAGGCTCTCCCATTTTCAAAGAGGAACTCTAAAGCTCTGTCAGAGTGAACATTGGGTTCTTGTTCAAATCCCTGACCAAGGCCCTTTTCCCCCAATTGCTCAGTTTGGCCGGGCAGGCCAGGTCTAGGAAGAGTCTTGGTGGTTTCAAACGTCTTCCATTTAAGAATTATGGAGGCCACTATTTACTTGGGGACCTTCAGTGCTGTAGACATTTTTACTACCCTTCCCCAGATCCCTCAACACAATCTAGGTGTTAGCACAGTCTACACATGGGATTGTAGCTAATTCAAAGGGCAGCATGACAGGGACTGATGCACACAACTCCAGCCTGACAATGTACCATGGCTGCTTGAATAGTATATATTTTATACATCTATCTATATATTGTCTGTCTGTCTGTCTGTCTGTCTGTCTGTCTGTCTGTCTGTCTGTCTGTCTGTCTGTCTGTTCTGTCTGTTCTGTCTGTCTGTCTGTTTGTCTGTCTGTTCTGTCTGTCTGTCTGTCTGCCTGCCTGCCTGCCTGCCTGCCTGCCTGCCTGCCTGCCTGCCTGCCTGCCTGCCTGCTGCTTGCCTGCCTGTCTGTCTAGAGGAGGGGAACACAGCGCAATCTGATGAGGAACTTTGCAAAACTATTTGCAACTGGAATAAATAATCCCCTTATTTAACAATGACCAACACAATTCTAGTCAAAATACAAGGTTGTATGAAATACCATTGCCTACCATTACTATACCAACCCAACTCCTGATACTATAGCCTACCATTACTATACCAACCTAACTCCTGATACTATAGCCTACCATTACTATACCAACCCAACTCCTGATACTATAGCCTACCATTACTATACCAACCCAACTCCTGATACTATAGCCTACCATTCCATACTATACCAACCCAACTCCTGATACCATATCCAACCCAACTCCTGATACTATAGCCTACCATTACTATACCAACCCAAATCCTGATACTATAGCCTACCATTACTATACCAACCCAACTCCTGATACTATAGCCTACCATTACTAAACCAACCCAACTCCTGATACTATAGCCTACCATTACCATTACCATATCCAACCCAACTCCTGATACTATAGCCTACCATTACTATACCAACCCAACTCCTGATACTATAGCCTACCATTACCATATCCAACCCAACTCCTGATACTATAGCCTACCATTACTATACCAACCCAACTCCTGATACTATAGCCTACCATTACTATACCAACCCAACTCCTGATACTATAGCCTACCATTACTAAACCAACCCAACTCCTGATACTATAGCCTACCATTACCATATCCAACCCAACTCCTGATACTATAGCCTACCATTACCATATCCAACCCAACTCCTGATACTATAGCCTACCATTACTATACCAACCCAACTCCTGATACTATAGCCTACCATTACCATATCCAACCCAACTCCTGATACTATAGCCTACCATTACTATACCAACCCAACTCCTGATACTATAGCCTACCATTACTATACCAACCCAACTCCTGATAATATAGCCTATCATTACTATACCAATCCAACTCCCGATACGATACTATAGCCAACCATTACTATACTAACCCAACTCCTGATAATATAGCCTACCATTACTATACCAACCCAACTCCATTTGTTGGCACAATCATGTATCCCAGTGGTTTTCAAACATTTTGACAGGCAACTTCCTAAAAATAGTGGAGCATATCTTGCAAACCCTGCGCACGCAAACACACATGTGAACATGTGCCCACAATCCTTGTGCAAATGTAGCCTGTCATTACAGGATATATCATGTTGTTTCTATAGAGTCCAGAACAAGCAGAATAATGGGGTCCAGAATTGGATGGAAAGCACATCCTGTTTGCACCACACCATCATGTTTGGAAGGCAGCATGCCTGCAGAGTGCACGTTGGTCAGCCTGGTAGCACTGTTCTTTCTCCAAAAACGTCATAATACATTCGCATTTAAGGCAATACAATGTTACAGCGGCCTATCTTTGGACTTATAGCCAGTAGCCACACACTGGTGGACTTGCCATTAATTAAGCAGATGGGGCAATTGCCTCAGTATTCACATAATAAAGGGGCCTCATGAGCTGCGCATGAAAAAAATTATATATACAGTTGAAGTCGGAAGTTTACATACACCTTAGCCAAACACATTTAAAATCAGTTTTCACAATTCCTGACATTTAATCCAAGTAAAAATTTCCTGTCTTAGGTCAGTTAGGATCACCACTTTATTTTAAGAATGTGAAATGTCAGAGTAATAGTAGAGAGAATGATTTCTTTCAGCTTTAAAATTGTTTAAATTGGGTCAAACTTTTCGGGTAGCCACAAGCTTCCTACATGGCCAAACAGTTCTATTTTTGTTTCATCAGACCAGAGGACATTTCTCCAAAAAGTAGGATCTTTGTCCCCATGTGCAGTTGCGAACTGTAGTCGGGCTTTTATATGGCGATTTTGGAGCAGTGGCATCTTCCTTGCTGAGCGGCCTTTCAGGTTATGTCGATATAGGACTCGTTTTACTGTGGATAAAGATACTTCTGTACCTGTTTCCTCCAGAATCTTCACAAGGTCCATTGCTGTTGTTCTGGGATTGATTTGCACTTTTCGCACCAAAGTACGTTAATCTCTAGGAGACAGAACGCGTCTCCTTTCTGAGCGGTCTGACGGTTGCGTGGTCCCATGTTGTTTATACTTGCGTACTATTGTTTGTACAGATGAATGTGGTACCTGCAGGCGTTTGGAAATTTCTCCCAAGGATGAACCAGACTTGCGGATGTCTAAAAAATATTCTGAGGTCTTGGCTGATTTCTTTTGATTTTACGATGATGTCAAGCAAAGAGGCATTGAGTTTGAAGGTAGGCCTTGAAATACATCCACAGGTACACCTCCAATTTGACTAAAATGATGTCAATTAGCCTATCAGAAGCTTCTAAAGCCATGACATCATTTCCTGGAATTTACCAAGCTGTTTAAAGGCACAGTCAACTTAGTGTATGTAAACTTCTGTCCCACTGGAATTGTGATACAGTGAATTTTAAGTGAAATAGTCTGTCTGTAAACAATTGTTGGAAAAATTACTTGTGCCATGCACAAGGTAGATGTCCTAGCCGACTTGCCAAAACTATAGTGTGTTAATTAACAAGAAATTTGTGTAGTGGTTGAAAAATGAGTTGTAATGACTGCAACCTAAGTGTACGTAAACTTCTGACTTCAAGTGTATATATTATTTTGTAAATCATTTATTTGCTTGAGGCCCCTCCATACTCTGCCCGAGGCATAATAAATACATAACCAAAACATTTTGTCAAAATCCGTCTGCTAGAGACTACATCTCAATCCATCGCACCCGCCAAGGTTTCATTCTTCTCACAAAAACGTCTGTACACACTAATATGAAAAGATGAGACTCTCACGAAGATGATGGTGTTCTCAGTGTCGTGTCTCTGTCTGATTAAATCATATGACATGCTACTTTGAAAGAAAGTTAGTGGTTCGGACGCTGGAACTGTTTTGGATGAACGTTCGAAGGTAACCTACCTTTGGGATGCTGCCTAGAAGGCCATCATCCTGGACTTGCCTCTTCGCTGTTGACAATGAGACTGGTGTTTTGCGGGTAGTATTTCATGAAGCTGCCAGTTGAGGACTTGTGAGGTGTCTGTTCCTCAAACTAGACACTCTAATGTACTTGTCCTCTCGCTCAGTTGTGCACCGGGGCCTCCCACTCCTCTTTCTATTATTATTAGAGCCAGTATGCACTGTTCTGTGAAGGGAGTAGTACACAGCGTTGAACGAGATCTTCAGTTTCTTGGCAATTTTTCGCATGGAACAGCATTTTTTTCACAGAACAAGAATAGGCTGACGACTTTCAGAAGAACGTTCTTTGTTTCTGGACATTTTGAGCCTGTAAACAAGCCCACAAATGCTGATGCTCCAGATACAACTAGTCTAATGATGGCCAGTTTTATTGCTTCTTTAAATCAGAACAAAAGTTTTCAGCTGTGCTAACATCATTTCAAAAGGGTTTCTAATGATAAATTAGCCTTTAATAAATGATAAACTTGGATTAGCTGACACAACGTGCCATTGGAATGGGCCTCTGTAAGCCTATGTCGGTATTCCATTAAAAATTAGCCGTTCCCAGCTACAATAGTTATTTACTGACTGTATTTCTGACCAATTTGAAGGGTCTCAGCTACAACATGAATGGTCGTTTTGTTAGATAAGATCCTTCTTTATTTCCCAAAAAGTCAGTTTAGTTTGCACCATCGATTTCAGTAATCCACTCATTCAACATGTAGACAAAGGAGTCCAAAAAGCTACCACTAAACTTCGTCCAAACAAGTCAAACGACATTTCTATTTAATCATCAGGTACTCTAAAATGTAAATAAACTATAATATTTCATACGGAAAGTAGTATTTTCGATAGGAAAGGAAAATTCCTAAGCGTGCGCCCTCTCCCTCGCAGGCCGAAAGACTGATTTTGTCCAGGTGGTCTCCTAACAAAAACTCCAAATACTTGTTCGTTTTTCAGAAAATAAGCCTGAAAGCTTGAATAAAGACTGTTTACATCTAGTGGAAGCCATAGGAATTGCAATCTGGAAGATGGATTTACATCGAAACAATAGGTTTCCATAATAAGAGCCTGGGACCTCAAAAAAATACATTCTGGTTGGATTCTCTTCAGATTTTTGCCTGCCATATTTATTCTGTTATTGTCTCAGACATTATTTTAACAGTTTTAAAAACTTCAAAGTGTTTTCTATCTAATGCTACCTATATGTATGCATATCCTGGCTTCTGAGCTTGAGTAACAGGCAGTTTCCTTTGGGCATGTCAGTCAGGCGGAAATTCAGGAAACTAGACCTTATCCCTTAATAGACAAAAAGTGTGCTTTCTTTAAAAAACAAGGACATTTCTAAGTGATCACAAACTTTTGAGAGGTAATGTATATAAAAACATGTTCCTTAATGTGAGAATAGTTTGTATCCATGATAAACGTCCCTTTTTCTGTATCTCTCTATTTTTCCCACCCCCGTCTCCAGCTCTGTGTAATAAGCCGTCATATCTTATCAGTCCACTAGGGACCTTTGTCTCATGTAGGTGTGTATGTGTATTCTGGGTTATTATTTAGTTAGTAAATAAATAGTTAAACCAATTTGTGTAGTACTGAATAAGGCTCAAGGTTGGGGGTTCTTGCAGATCCAAGAAGGTTACGACTGTTCAGAACGAGACTGATACGAGGTAATGATTGATAGGTGACTGTTCAGAATGAGACTGATATGAGGTAATGATTGATAGGTAACTGTTCAGAAGGAGACTGATATGAGGTAATGATTGATAGGGGACTGTTCAGAAGGAGACTGATATGAGGTAATGATTGATAGGTAACTGTTCGGAAGGAGACTGATATGAGGTAATGATTGATAGGTGACTGTTCAGAAGGAGACTGATATGAGGTAATGATTGATAGGTGACTGTTCAGAAGGACACTGATATGAGGTAATGATTAATACGTGTCAGGTATCAATATATAACTTATGTATCTTTAGAGTTTATTTCAGGAGATGGTAACTCTCTAAGCAACTTGTTTCGTGGTGCCCCAAATCCTAATGAGGTAATTGTTACATGAATAATTTAATCGAGTAACAATTAAACATAGTTAGTGGACTAAATAGAAAACAGTCATCAGATGAATGAAAATGAAGTCACGACACTATGTTGGTGTAAAAATCGGAGTATAATACTTACATGGATGTCAACCCCAATGCATGTTCATGTCATCGTCACCAATAAACTGCATAATAGTTCAAAACAACTGACCACCACCACCGATTCTAAACATTAATCAGCGAGAACAGACATATATCTCCAAGTCTGACTTTAGTTACCACATTGTGGGCCTGCTTACAATACACCAATCATGTCGTATTTGATGAATATCCACTTTGTTAGATCAGATTAGTTGAATTTGCACCGATCAGATTTGTTGAATGTGAACCAATCAGATTTGTTAGATCAGATTTGTTGAATGTGCAACAATCAGATTTGTTAGATCAGATTAGTTGAATGTGCACCAATCAGATTTGTTTGATCAGATTTGTTGAATGTGAACCAATCAGATTTGTTTGATCAGATTTGTTGAATGTGCACCAATCAGATTTGTTGAATGTGCACCAATCAGATTTGTTTGATCAGATTTGTTTGAATTTGTTGAATCAAATCAGATTTGTTTGATCAGATTTGTTGAATGTGCACCAATCAGATTTGTTTGAATTTGTTGAATGTGCACCAATCAGATTTGTTTGATCAGTTTCTTCTAGATTTGTTGAATGTGCACCCCACGGTTTCTTCTAACGTTCCATTGAACTGAACTTTTATATATTGGCTTCTTAAAATAATGACACACTCAACCTGAAAGGCTTGTGAGCGTACAGAGAACATCTTTGTATTTCTGAACCAAGGACAGACTTATTGAATAGTCTATTCGTAGGCTTTAGTCTAATGTCAATGCAAATACATTTACTGTAGCTTTAACAGACTGATTTTGATTCAGCTTTCTGGATTATATTCATTAGATTTCTGCGGGGGGGGGCCTTTTATGGTGCTGAAAGGGCAGTGACAGGATCGCTCAATGATGTTAAAGATGATCAATCAACTTGTGGTCCTGTAGGATAGCTCTGCCATTCAGCCAGTTCTGGAACAAACAACTATCATTTGCAATATAGCCTAATAGGTCTGTGACTACGTGATTCGTAGGCTATAGCCCAGTGTAAATACAAATACACATAGCTTAGGACGTTGAAGGCCAAGGGTTAATATCATTGCACTGTTTGCGAGGAGAGTTTTAGTTGTCAGCTATTTCATTGTATTGTGTAGCTTACACTGCGCTGTATCATAAATAAACATTGGTAAGCTTGAATACATGGTTATAATATAGGCTACCCTATTACAAAGTAAAAGAAAATAGAGGTGAACTATCAATTCATTGATAATTAAACATGCTATCAAATAAATTGACCAAGTAGTGAACATGAATCATTACTACATAGAAGTGCAGGAAATTAGTTTCAGAACAGTCAATCTTATGTTGGTGTGGTGTATTCATGCATCTCAATAAACTATAACCTAAATGCATTATTACCTCCCGACTTGGCCCAATTCACATTTACAATTTCCCACCCTGACATACCAATCTAGAACGGGCCCTGCGGCATCTCAACCAATAGCCAATATAGACTAAATATCCCAAACAGGGCTGCAGGAACTCCCAGAGAGGGTCAGGCTCTTGGGCTTTGGGGTGTCCTGGGCAGAACGGTGTTGCCATAACCAAGAGGTTACATATCGTTCTGGGTTCCACTGTGCAAGAGGGGGTCCGTTGAGTTTTATGAACATCAAGGCAGATAAACGGTGAACTTGGATCCTAGATCTCGTTGGTGTGATGATAAGTCAAGGCAGATAAACGGTGAACTTGGATCCTAGATCTCGTTGGTGTGATGATAAGTCAAGGCAGACACACGGTGAACTTGGATCCTAGATCTCGTTGGTGTGATGATAAGTCAAGGCAGACACACGGTGAACTTGGATCCTAGATCTCGTTGGTGTGATGATAAGTCAAGGCAGACAAACGGTGAACTTGGATCCTAGATCTCGTTGGTGTGATGATAAGTCAAGGCAGACACACGGTGAACTTGGATCCTAGATCTCGTTGGTGTGATGATAAGTCAAGGCAGACACACGGTGAACTTGGATCCTAGATCTCGTTGGTGTGATAAGTCAAGGCAGACACACGGTGAACTTGGATCCTAGATCTCGTTGGTGTGATGATAAGTCAAGGCAGACACACGGTGAACTTGGATCCTAGATCTCGTTGGTGTGATGATAAGTCAAGGCAGACAAACGGTGAACTTGGATCCTAGATCTCGTTGGTGTGATGATAATGTTCATGTGGCTAACCCCATCTCACACGCTGCCGAGCTGCAGGACATTAGATGTGTATGTTCAACGTTCTGATTGGCCAAAGTGGTCAAGCCTCCGACAGTCCTCTGCAGTGCAGACACGTAGCCTACAGTTGTTCATTCTGGTCACCATCACAGAGAAGACAGGAAAGAAACAACCATTTACCTCTAGGCTGCTATACATATTCATTAGGCTTGTCATTCTATCATCTTTCATGGAATTTTAGTGGTAATTAAATGTATTTTATTTAGAATTTATCAAAATAAAATGACCAGAAATAGTTTTACCAGCTTAGTGTAAAATGAAAAAAGTTAGTGAGCACCGCTCCCTCGCGCTCCGGCAGCACTACACCCCTGGACCTTATGCCAATTAAGATAAGCAGAGTATGGTGTTTACATGACTAATGCCATACTCTGCCTTCTGCTATAATTTGTATTTGTATTTATTATGGATCCCCATTAGCTGCTGTCAAGGCAGCAGCTACTCTTCCTGGGTTCCAGCAACATTAAGGCAGTTACAATACATTCATAACAGATCTCACAACATATTAAGTGTTAAGCCCTCAGGCCTCTACTCTACAGTACTACCGCATATCTACAACACAAAATCCATGTGTACATGTGTGTGTATAGTGCATATGTTATCGTGTGTTTGTATGTGTTGATTCACAGTCCCCAGTGTTCCATAAGGTGCATTTTTATCTGATTCTACTGCTGCATCAGTTACCTGATGTGGAATAGAGTTCCATGTCGTCATGGCTCTGTGTAGTACTGTGGAATAGAGTTCCATGTAGTCATGGCTCTATGTAGTACTGTGGAATAGAGTTCCATGTAGTCATGGCTCTATGTAGTACTGTGGAATAGAGTTCCATGTAGTCATGGCTCTATGTAGTACTGTGGAATAGAGTTCCATGTAGTCATGGCTCTATGTCGTACTGTGGAATAGAGTTCCATGTAGTCATGGCTCTATGTAGTACTGTGGAATAGAGTTCCATGTAGTCATGGCTCTATGTAGTACTGTGGAATAGAGTTCCATGTAGTCATGGCTCTATGTAGTACTGTGGAATAGAGTTACATGTAGTCATGGCTCTATGTAGTACTGTGGAATAGAGTTCCATGTAGTCATGGCTCTATGTAGTACTGTGGAATAGAGTTCCATGTAGTCATGGCTCTGTGTAGTACTGTGTGCCTCTCATAGTCTGTTCTGTACTTGGGGACTGTGAAGAGACCTCTGGTGTTATGTCTTGTGGGGTATGCATGGGTGTCGTCGCATGGGTGTCATCACGAAGTCAATCTCTCCTCCACTTTGAGCCATGAGAGATTGACTTGCACATTACTATTGTTAGCTCTCTGTGTACATCCAAGGGCCGTGTTGCCTTATCTGAGCCAATTGCAATTTTCCTAAGTCTCTTTTTGTGACCACACGACTGAACATTAGTCCAGGTGCGACAAAACGAATAGGACCTGCCTTGTTGATTGTGCTGTTAATAATGTACAGCAGCGCTTTATTATAGACAGACTTCTCCCCATCTTAGCTTCTGTTGAATCAACATGTTTTGACAATGGCAGTTTAAAATCCAGCATTACTCCAAGAAGTTCAGTCTCCCCAACTTGCTCAATTTACACATTATTTATTACAAGGTTTAGTAGGGTTTAGTGAATGATTTCTGGTCCCAAATTCAATGCATTTATTTCATGCCACCCATTCTGAAATTAACTGCAACTCTTTTTTAAGTGTTGCAGTCATTTCAGTCACTGTAGTAGCTGACATGTATAGTGTTGAGTCATCCGCATACATACGCACACTGGCTTTACTCAAAGCCAGTGGCATGTCATTAAGTAAAGATTGAAAAAAGTAAGGGGCGTAGACAGGTGCCCTGGGGAATTCCTGATTCTACCTGGATTATGTTGGAGAGGCTTCCATTAAAGAACACCCTCTGTGTTCTGTTAGACAGGGAACTCTTTATCCACAATATAGCAGGAGGTGTAAAGCCATTACACATGTGTTTTTCCAGCGTCAGACTATGATCGATAATGTCAAAGGTCGCACTGAAGTCTAACAAAACAGCCCCCACAATATTTTTATCATCGATTCCTCTCAGCCAATCATCAGTCATTTGTGTAAGTGCTGTGCATGTTGAATGTCCTTCCCTATAAAAGCATGCAGAAAGTCTGTAAAATAGTTTTGTATCTGGTCAAACACATTTTTTTCCAAAAGTTTTCCTAGGGGTTAGTAACACGCTGATTGGTTGGCTATTACTTTTGCTTTCCTCCAGGCCTGAGGGAACACACTTTCTAATAGGCTTAAATTGAAGAAATGGCAAATGGAAGTTGCAATATTGTTTGCTAAGATCCTCAGTAATTTTCCATCCAAGTTGTCAGACCCTGGTGGCTTGGAACTTTGGTTTTCCTAGATATGGCTACTATATTGTGATCACTACATCCAATGGATTTGGATACTACTTTCAAACAAATTTATGAAGCATTATTAAAGATAGGATCATTGATGATTTCTTTACCGTGCTGTTTGTAACTACCCTGGTAGGTTGATTGATAACCTAAACCAGGTTGCAGGCACTAGTTACAGTTTGAAGCTTTCTCTTCAGTGGACAGCCTGATGAAAGCCAGTCAATATTTAAATCACACAGAAAGTATACCTCTCTGTTGATATCACATTATCAAGCATTTCACACATATTATCCAGATACTGACTGTTAACACTTGGTGGTCTATAGTAGCTTCCCACCAGAATGGGCTTTACACCTCCACCTTTGGCATTTCTGTCTTTTCTGTAGATGTTATAACCTTGAATTTCTACCACTGTATTGTCAAATGTAGAATCTAAGTGGGTTTCAGACATCGTCAGAATATGAGTGTCATCTGTTACTAGCAAATTATTGATTTCATGAACCTTGTTTCTTAAGCTACTTATGATAACTTGGGCTAGTTTTAATTTAGTTTTAACACTTTTCTGGGATGCTTGATTATTTTTCTTGCCTTACTGGGAAGCTTAGCAGAGGTAAACATGTTTATTAGTGCAGGGTGAGCTGCACACAGTGGACTTCCCACTGTGGACTTCCCACACCACCTCAGTACTAACAGTATAACTCTGGTTCATAGGCATGCGATTACTGCATACAAAAGCTGTAGAATCAGCAGAGGCATTTGGGGCAGTAAGATGGACATACAGTACCATTCAAATCTTTGAACACACCTACTCATTCAAGGGTTTTTCCTTAGTTGTGCTATTTTCTACATTGTAGAATAATAGTGAAGACATCAAAACTAGGAAATAACACGTGTGTAATCATCTAGTAACCAAAATAAAGTGTTAAAAAAATCTACATATATTTGAGATTCTTAAAATTAGCCACCCTTTGCCTTAATGACAGCTTTGCACATTCCTGGCATTCTCTCAACCAACTTCATGAGCTAGTCACCTGGAATGCATTTAAATTAAAATGTGTGTCTTGTTAAATGTTCATTTGTGGAATTGCTTTACTTCTTAATGAGTTTGAATCAATCCGTTCTGTTGTCACAAGGTAGGGGTGGTATACAGAAGATAGCCCTATTTGGTCAAATACCAAGTACTGATTATGGCAAGAACAGCTCAGACAAGCAAAGAGAAACGACAGTCCATCATTACTTAAGACATGAAGGTCAGACAATCCAGAAAATGTCAAGAACTTTGAAAGTTTCTTAAAGTGCAGTCGACCACAACTCTTTTTGAATCCTACATGATTCCATATGAGTTATTTCATCCCTATTATTCTACAATGTAGAAAATAGTAAAAATAAAGAAAAACCCCAGAATGAGTAGGTGTGTCCAAACATTTGACTGGTGCTGTATAGGTTATTTACAATGTAATCAGTAAAATATCACATTATTAGTGTGCATGTAAACTTACTGCGTTAGCCTTAATAACCCAAAATAACTACTGCTTTTCTGGTTTATTAGGAAATCTAAGCACACAGTAGATATGTGTTGTTGGGATCAATTAGACCATGTCCATTCCGGTTGTATCTTTAAAAAAAAATATATATATATATATATATATATATATTTCTTGCTATACCCTTCTGGTCTAGCCTTTTGACTTGAAGACCAGGTTCTGGCCAGTGGATATAGAAAAATATATTATTAATCACGTCTGCTATGTGGTCCAAGATGAAACATTTCCTGTTTGGCCTGCACTTGTATTAATATGTATTATCAGTGATATATCAATGCCATTCTTCTCCAGAGTGAAACACAAATGTTCCATTACATAACTGTAACTCAGTTCTGTCGGTGGTGTCAGCCCTTTGAATGTGTGTGTGTGTGTGTGTGCGTGCGTGCGTGTGTGCGTGTGTGTGTGTGCCTGCGTGTGTGTGTGTGTGTGTGTGTGTGTGTGTGTGTGTGTGTGTGTGTGTGTGTGTGTGTGTGTGTGTGTGTGTGTGTGTGTGTGTGTGTGTGTGTGTGTGTGATGTGTCAATACAAGCCTATTCCAAGTATACAAAGGGGTGCAGGGATGTACGTTAGTGGTGATACTTTACCAAATATGGCTTAGAATGAAGACGTTGCAAGAAAACCTTCTTCCTGAACAAGGACAGTTAACCCACTGTTCCCTGGGCGCTGAAGACGTGGATGTCGATTAAGGCAACCTCCTGCACCTCTCTGATTCAGAGGGGTTGGGATACATGCGGAAGACTAGTGGTTAGAGGGTTGGGCCGGTATGCAAAAATGTTGCTGGATAGAATCACCGAGATGACAAGGTAAAAATCAGTCGTTCTGCCCCTGAACAAGGCAGTTAACACATTGTTCCCCGGTAGGCCGTCATTGTAAATAAGAACTTGTTCTTACTTGCCTAGTTAAATAAATGTTCAATTAAAAAATAATAATAATAATAATTCAGTTGAAGACATTCAGTTGTACAACTGACTAGGTATCCCTCTATCCCTTCCCATATAAAAATCTATTATCACAGTTCCAGTCTGTGGAAAGGGTGGTTGCTAAGCACCCCCCAATCCCTCCTGCCTAGCAACCAGCCAGACGACTGCTTCATACCTCAAACAAAGTTGTTTTTCTCCTAAGCTCCTCAGATGTTGATTTGGGCTCAGAACACTCATAAAATCACCCAAAATATACTCCAATTACCGTGTGTGGGGAAAATCTGCAACATTCTGCTAAATCTTATGCCTCTTCCATAGACACCAATGCAATTGCAGCTGGATCTGGTCTACTTTATTCTTCCTCTTCCTCTTCCTCTCAACCCTGCCTGCCCTGCCCAAACCAGAAAAAAAGCAAGCCTATGAGATGTCTAACTTTCTATACCGTTTCTGATTTTACCTTGACACTTCCGGGTTGATCCTTTTTATCTCAGCAAAAAGCACATTGAATTGTGTTCATGAATTGCATCGTGCTGAGAGCAACAGATCATTCAGCTAAGAGAGCATTTTAATTTATGCCTTTAAAGTATACTCCTATGCTTATTTACACAATTCCTTTAAGAGCAGAGCCAAGTTTTTGAAATCCACACTTTCGTCCCCCATGTGCATATTATTGTGTTACCTTGCCAGGCATTTTGCTTTAAGATGTGCCAGAATTCAAACACCAAGTAAAGCCTCAATCGGCAATGTTGAAGCTGTGACAAATTATTGGGCTTTATGAGTGTCTCACCAGGGGTAATTATCAGCACCCGATAAACAATCATGTCCAAATAGGCTGCAGATCTGGTGGCCTCGACATTGATTATATATCTGTAAACATATTAGGATTATTCACGGACATTAAATAAAGGTTAAATAAATTAAAATAAATCAAATAATCTATGATAGCTATGAAAAACTTGAACTATTCATCAAGGCCTACACTGTATCATAATACTGACAGAATCTATGTCATTACAGTAATGATTGCTGATTGACTCTTATGATGCAAATCTTTTTTCATATGGTGTCCATATTAGCACAGTCACTGCAGTTACAGTATACGACACTTTAAAAGAGAGGAACTTGCTGTACAACAGAATCACTGTGGTCCGTATGTACAGTATTGGGATTCAGTAGCATGGAGGTCGATTCAGTTGTGTAAGCTGATGGAAAGCGCGCGTTAATCCCACCTATTGTGGTCCCTCTAATTAGTTTCCCCATCTCTACAGAGATAACACTGTTTGCAAAAAAAACACTGTATGGGCTTCCATAGCGGCTCTGTCCTTACAGCAAACTGGGTTTATGGCGCTGATGAAATGGCCATTCTCTGGATCACAAGGTCAGTGGCCATTCTCATTCACGCAAAGAATCACGGGTCATGGCCTCTCTCCATAGCTGCCTCCCCAGTCACAAAACAAGCAATACTAAATTAGCTTAATTTAAGCTGAGACATATGATGTAATTATGTCTTATCAGGCATTGTATTTTCCAAAAAGTAATATTAATTTAATTTTAAGCACACATCCAGTGCCTAGGGTTTTCATAATTGCATTTATCTGGGTGCAAATCTATTTTCTATTTTCTCCTCCAGACACAACATAGTGGGCTAATCCCCACCGTAAAACAGGTAATTACCATTAATTAGCCATTTGTGCGATAATTCCAATTTATACATGAATTAATGCCTCACCCGAGCCACACGTGAGAAAAACAACACATTAATGCATCCCTTTAACTTTACGGTGGCCATTTATTCATCACAACATATTTTAATGGGAACCTGGGGATGCTCTGTCATAGGCATACCAAAGAAATGTATTTACAGGTTTTTGCATTATGATGCATTTACGTGTCACTACAACATTATATGGTGGCCATATTAGCACCCCATTAACATTACATAGGGAATACTTTAAAAAATGCTATGCAATTGAACGTCTGGAATATATGCGGTAAAGAGCTCAATGGAATTTGACCAAAACAATGGGATTGATTCACATTGTACACAACGCAGAGAGACAAAGGTCAACAGGGTCTGGTCAACAAAAGGGGACAGAAGTTTGTTTCTCTCTAATCATGTCTTAAATAGCGAACTACAGTGTAACACTATCTGTAGTCTTAAACAGTGGCTGAACTCACTGCGTTTTTCTGCTGCTCATTAATAAGAAAGACAACATTTGAATAGTGGGTGTGTTATGGCATTTATTGTTGTTTGTCCCTCTTGAGGCACGGTAGCAACAACATAGCCGCTTCCTCAAAATAGTCCATATTAATATAAGATAAATCAAGCAATTTGTTATTCATTTTTAGATTTTTACCAAGGTTTCTGTTGCGCAATTTTACATCTAGCTAAGATGTTTGGTGCAGTATTTCTTTAGTTAAAATGTTTGCATGAAAACCAAGTCAGTAGACAGTATCAAGTCAGCTGCTGCTGGCTGTGCTCAGAACTGATTTATGAGAACATGTCTACAACTTCATCATCAGCAAGCTGTCAAACTATCATACATAATGCACAAGCTGTTACACAATGTATATCACTGCCCAAAATCACTAGCTAGCAAGCTAAGTTCCATCTCTGTGTTTGTCAATGGATCTAGCTAGTACTAGTAGCTAGCAGGCACATTGAGCAGGCAGACCACATTAGAATACTCATCTTATTAAGTCACTGGTGCTTCGTTGCTGTTTAGTTTGGACAACTGTCTAACTATTTATTACCAGAGTGTGCATCTGTCTGGCAGTGTTTCATAGAGAATAATTTTACTAAACAGGTCACAGCAGGAATAGTTTTGAATTTTAGAATATTGACAATTGGCAGTTGGGATGCAAGTGAGCATCATCTCAATTTTAATTTTGCCCAAAACAGCGTTCATACTCTTGTCGCGGCTTTCTTCCTGGGAAGGAGAGGCGGACCAAAACGCAGCGTGGTTATAGTTCATGGTTCTTTAATAAGAGACACTAAACATGAACACAACTACAAAACAAGAAACGTGAAAACCGAAAACAGTCCCTTGTGGCACAAACACTGACAGAGGAAACAATCACCCACAAAATACCCAAAGAATATGGCTGCCTAAATATGGCTCCCAATCAGAGACAACGATAAACACCTGCCTCTGATTGAGAACCAATCCAGGCAACCATAGACTTACCTAGACACCTAAAAGAACACAACCCCATAAATCTACAAAAAAAAACCTAGACAAGACAAAACACATAAATCGCCCATGTCACACCCTGGCCTAACCAAAATAATAAAGAAAACAAAGATAACTAAGGCCAGGGCGTGACAACTCTAGTGATCACTATCAAACAGAACCACATCAACAAGTCCCATAAAGGGCTTAGGTGCCAAGTGTCCTTTCCACATTGGTGACGTATTATTTTCTTATGTTAACAAGTCTGAGTTGGAGGCGATGCATAATGTGTAGGTCTGTCTCACTGTCTGGAGGTTCTGCTGCTTTGATTGGATAGAGCACAATCAGTGCAGCTATTTCTCCCTGCATGACAGTTCTGTTAGTGGACAAGTGGGCATTATTGTAATCCAAATCCAACCCTCAGTTTAAATCGTGACGACCTCAGTTACATAAATCTTGGAATATAGTTGGGGTCATTCCACCAATTCTTTAAGAAGTGTAACTTGGTCAAAAAAAACTTTTACATTTTAACGTTTTGTCATAAAGAGCACATTTTAAACTTAATTTTAAAAAAAACACGTTGTCACATCTCGAGGTTAAATAAAAAATTAATGTTTATAGTAAGTACCTTTTAAATGCCAAATCAAGTAAAGGGGTTGACGATTTCATCGTAAATCAGCAATAGATCCCCTTGTGACAGGGGAATGGAACCTTGTGTGCAACAGGTGTAGTCATGGGAAGTGCTGAGGGTGCTAAAACAAACCATACCTGAGGTAGGAGAGAGTTCCATCTAGTCATGGCTCTATACTGTATTGTACATTGGGGACAGTGAAGAGACCCCAGGTAGCATGTATTGTGAGGTATGTATGGGTGTCTGAGCTATGTGATTGCACAGCCAGTTTGCTACTTTCAAAGACCCCTACGTAGTGATGCAGTCAATCTCTCCTTTACTTTGATTCAGGAAGTTGGTTTTTGCGTTCAGTTTAATGTCTTGGCCAGAGGAAACATTAGCTTTTCAGTTCTCTCAGCATTTTACCCAGCAGGTGGACATTTATTGGGATGAATCTTGTCCTGGAGGCAGAGCTGATCGGTTTCCGCTAGATGGGCCAGACGCACAGTCAAATTTGTCTATATCGTTAAAAAAGTCACGAAAACAGTTTAAGTTTAGGGTTAGACATACAGTGTGGTTATGGTTAGAGGTTTAACATGTTATGACTTTGAGGCTAGGCCAACTAGTGACCACCCTGCAGAGATGCCTCCAGGACAAGATTCATTCCAATAAATGCCAATCTGCTTTTGCCCAGGTGATGGCGCCATGCCATCCACAGGAAGCCAGTAGCAAGTTGGCACCTCTTCCTCTCTTGACTCATTGTAATTTCACAGGGTTCTGTAATGAAGAGTTTCTATCCAAATAAAATGATGTATTTCCTCATGCCGTTTCTCTTGACACACAACCATCTCAGCTCTGCAGATTTTGCTGTGAAGAGACAGAAACATTAGATCATTTATTCTGGTATTTCTGGTAACAGGTTCAGGAGTGGCTGAAAAACCACAACATTCACCTAAAACTAACCCTACAAATAGCTGGAAGCTTTGGAAAGCCATAGTCAATCAGTTAACAGTATAATAATACTCATAGTGAAAAATGGCATCTTTAATTTACAACCTGTGGGTACTATGAGATTAGAATGGTTCGGAATTTATGCGAGACATCACACCACAGTCGAAAGATATATATGGCACATTGAAATCTAGAGAGGGTTGATCTACGGATAGCTGGGATTGGCTGAGAGTAGCTGAGGGTTGGGGTTAGGGTGATAGGTGGGATTGGCTGAGAGTAGCTGAGGGATGGGGTTAGGGTGATAGGTGGGATTGGCTGAGAGTAGCTGAGGGATGGGGTTAGGGTGATAGGTGGGATTGGCTGAGAGTAGCTGAGGGATGGGGTTAGGGTGATAGGTGGGATTGGCTGAGAGTAGCTGAGGGATGGGGTTAGGGTGATAGGTGGGATTGGATGAGAGTAGCTGAGGGTTGGGGTTAGGGTGATAGGTGGGATTGGCTGAGAGTAGCTGAGGGATGGGGTTAGGGTGATAGGTGGGATTGGCTGAGAGTAGCTGAGGGTTGGGGTTAGGGTGATAGGTGGGATTGGCTGAGAGTAGCTGAGGGATGGGGTTAGGGTGATAGGTGGGATTGGCTGAGAGTAGCTGAGGGTTGGGGTTAGGATGTTAGGTGGGATTGGCTGAGAGTAGCTGAGGGATGGGGTTAGGGTGATAGGTGGGATTGGCTGAGAGTAGCTGAGGGTTGGGGTTAGGGTGATAGGTGGGATTGGCTGAGAGTAGCTGAGGGTTGGGGTTAGGGTGATAGCTGGGATTGGCTGAGAGTAGCTGAGGGTTGGGGTTAGGGTGATAGGTGGGATTGGCTGAGAGTAGCTGAGGGTTAGTGGGGTTAGGGTGATAGCTGGGATTGGCTGAGGGTTGGGGTTAGTAGCTGAGGGTTGGGGTTAGGGTGATAGCTGGGATTGGCTGAGAGTAGCTGAGGGTTGGGGTTAGGGTGATAGCTGGGATTGGCTGAGAGTAGCTGAGGGTTGGGGTTAGGGTGATAGCTGGGATTGGCTGAGAGTAGCTGAGGGTTGGGGTTAGGGTGATAGGTGGGATTGGCTGAGAGTAGCTGAGGGTTGGGGTTAGGGTGATAGGTGGGATTGGCTGAGAGTAGCTGAGGGTTGGGGTTAGGGTGATAGGTGGGATTGGCTGAGAGTAGCTGAGGGTTGGGGTTAGGGTGATAGGTGGGATTGGCTGAGAGTAGCTGAGGGTTGGGGTTAGGGTGATAGGTGGGATTGGCTGAGAGTAGCTGAGGGTTGGGGTTAGGGTGATAGGTGGGATTGGCTGAGAGTAGCTGAGGGTTGGGGTTAGGGTGATAGGTGGGATTGGCTGAGAGTAGCTGAGGGTTGGGGTTAGGGTGATAGCTGGGATTGGCTGAGAGTAGCTGAGGGTTGGGGTTAGGGTGATAGCTGGGATTGGCTGAGAGTAGCTGAGGGTTGGGGTTAGGGTGATAGGTGGGATTGGCTGAGAGTAGCTGAGGGTTGGGGTTAGGGTGATAGGTGGGATTGGCTGAGAGTAGCTGAGGGTTGGGGTTAGGGTGATAGGTGGGATTGGCTGAGAGTAACTGAGGGTTGGGGTTAGGGTGATAGGTGGGATTGGCTGAGAGTAGCTGAGGGTTGGGGTTAGGGTGATAGGTGGGATTGGCTGAGAGTAGCTGAGGGTTGGGGGTGATAGGTGGGATTGGCTGAGAGTAGCTGAGGGTTGGGGTTAGGGTGATAGGTGGGATTGGCTGAGAGTAGCTGAGGGTTGGGGTTAGGGTGATAGGTGGGATTGGCTGAGAGTAGCTGAGGGTTGGGGTTAGGGTGATAGGTGGGATTGGCTGAGAGTAGCTGAGGGTTGGGGTTAGGGTGATAGGTGGGATTGGCTGAGAGTAGCTGAGGGTTGGGGTTAGGGTGATAGGTGGGATTGGCTGAGAGTAGCTGAGGGTTGGGGTTAGGGTGATAGGTGGGATTGGCTGAGAGTAGCTGAGGGTTGGGGTTAGGGTGATCGCTGGGATTGGCTGAGAGTAGCTGAGGGTTGGGGTTAGGGTGATAGGTGGGATTGGCTGAGAGTAGCTGAGGGTTGGGGTTAGGGTGATAGGTGGGATTGGCTGAGAGTAGCTGAGGGTTGGGGTTAGGGTGATAGGTGGGATTGGCTGAGAGTAGCTGAGGGTTGGGGTTAGGGTGATAGGTGGGATTGGCTGAGAGTAGCTGAGGGATGGGGTTTAAACCTCATGATCTGTAATAGTTAGGACCAAAAAACACCATATATCATGTATACAGTACATGTCTGAGGAAATCAAAACTATATAGAAGTAGCATGTATGTCAAATGCAAGAAACAATAATGTAACACAAATTCAATGTTGTCCTTCGAAGAGGCTGGATGGGCCAGTAAAAATAAAGAAATAAAAACCTAGACATTGATTTAGAGAGATAAACAGATCCCATCTTTAATGAAAGTTGTCCCTTAGGGAAAAAGGAAAATAAGATCAAGTCTACCAACATGCTATTTTAGTATGACACACCAAGTCTGACCAGCCCATTTAATGGTGGATAGAGGTGGTCTTTGTGTGCAGACACAGTGCTCAGGGCACACTCTGTTATCCTTGATCATGATGGTGACACA
The DNA here is from genome assembly GCF_034236695.1 of Oncorhynchus nerka. Classification (NCBI taxonomy): domain Eukaryota; kingdom Metazoa; phylum Chordata; class Actinopteri; order Salmoniformes; family Salmonidae; genus Oncorhynchus; species Oncorhynchus nerka. The sequence continues at coordinate 9,132,770 of NC_088417.1, forward strand.
GCAAACCCTTTGTCATAGACTCCCACAAACATTATCAGTGTTGATGGTCCTCAGTCACCAACATTACCAGTATCTGGGGTGCTCAGTACCCAACATTACCAGGATCTATGGTGCTCAGTCACCAACATTACCAGTATCTAGGGTGCTCAGTACCCAACATTACCATGATCTATGGTGCTCAGTCACCAACATTACCAGTATCTGGGGTGCTCAGTACCCAACATTACCAGGATCTATGGTGCTCAGTCACCAACATTACCAGTATCTAGGGTGCTCAGTACCCAACATTACCAGGATCTATGGTGCTCAGTCACCAACATTACCAGTATCTGGGGTGCTCAGTCACCAACATTACCAGGATCTATGGTGCTCAGTCACCAACATTACCAGTATCTGGGGTGCTCAAAAACCAGTATCTATGGTGCTCAGTCACCAGCATTACCAGGATCTCTGGTGCTCAGTCACCAACATTACTAGTGTCTATGGTGCTCAGTCACCAACATTACCAGTATCTATGGTGCTCAGTCAGCAACATTACCAGTATCTATGGTGCTCAGTCACCAACATTACCAGTATCTGGGGTGCTCAGTACCCAACATTACTAGTGTCTATGGTGCTCAATGCCTAGTAGGCCTTTACATGCTCACAGCATGTTCTGCATGGAGAGAGAGAGAGATGGAGAGAGAGAGAGAGAGAGATAGGGAGAGAGAGAGAGATAGGGAGAGAGAGAGAGATAGGGAGAGAAAGAGAGAGATAGAGGGAGAGAGAGAGAGAGTTGGAAGAAAGTATTATTGTCATTGAGCGCGCACTTATGAACGTGGCTGGATGTGAATGTCATTAATTATTGCAAACATCATTGCCCTGGAAAAGTGTTTAATTTTCAGATGCACTCTGCTTCACTCAAAGTGGCCCGTGCAGAATGCTCCGGTTGAGAAAATGGGATGGTGGCCAGAAACCAACGCGGGACAAGTCCCTTTAATAAGTACCGTTCCCTGCCCCACACTGACTATTGCTTAGATAGTGCTGATCATCAACAACAGCAACAGTATAGTACATAACTGGATTTAGCCTGATTTAATGTAACTTTGATTGTTTATTGTCAAGGCAGAACAGACGGAGTAGAGCTTGAACCACTGACCTTGTGGTTACAAGGAAAGCACTTCTCTGGCGGGTCCCCTCTCATTCACTACATTGGTGGCAGCAATGTGATAATCTCTCAGGCCTACACTCTTACAAAAAAAGGTGCTATCTAGAACCCCCTCAAAAAAATTATTCAGTGTCCCCATGGGAGAACCCTATTATGAACCCTTTCGGGTTCCGTGTAGAACCCTTTCCACAGAGGGTTCTACCTGGAACCAAAAAGGTGTCTTCTATAGGGACAGCCACAGAACCCTTTTGGAACCCTTTTTTCTAAGAGTGTACAATGCAAGTGTGCCCTTGTCTGTACTGAGGCTTGTGTGCTGGCCTGTTTGTCAGGATATAAAGAATAGTGGGGCCTCTTTGGATGTAAGCGAACTACAGCCTCTGCCAAGAGGTCCAAATCTTAATAGGGACAGGCGTCCTGTCAACGGGACAGTTGTAAATCATGCAGCACCTTGTGTCACGATCGCAGATTTTAGAGAAACAACAAATGTCGGTACATATAAGTGTCTTATATTGGCTGAAAGCTTAAATACTTGTTAAGATAACTGTCCAATTTACATGAGCTATTACTGCGAAAAAATGCCATGCTATTGTTTGAGGAGAGGTCCTAACAGCAAAACACTTTTTTCACCTCGATAGGTTTGATAAATTCACCTCTGAAGGTAAAATGTGTACTTACATTCTGAAATCTTGTTCTGATTTATCATCCAAAGGGTCCCCGAGATAACATGAAGTGTTGTTTTCTTAGATAAAATAATTTTTAATTTCCTAAAAAGGTCCATATAGTATATAGTATGCAAGATCGATTTTGTATTTCCACTCATTCAATTTGCAAAAAAAGGAATCTGTGAAAAATCTAACCCTAAACGTTGTTTCAACCAGTCAAATCACATTTGCATTTATTCCTCTTAGATCCTAGAATGTAACCAGACTTCACTATATCATTAGGGGTGTAGTATATCCTATAGGACACCAAATTTGGTCAGGGAGAAACGCCTTCATGACACGCCAATGACGCGAGCGATCTTCACTTGATCGACTGTAACGTTGTCAAATAAGCACCATTCGGGGTTGAACAAAACTAGCTAGATAGCTAATAGCTAGCCCAGCCACTCACACTAAATGTCATGTAGTTTTCTCATACTTTAAGTTATCTGTCTGAACCTTTGCACATAAACCTCTGCCATCTTGTGGACAGCATCGGAATTACACCAGAGTGATGGCTGGAACAGGGACCTTTCTGTTGCATTTCAAAGATGGTGGTAGAAGAAAGAAAACAGTTGTTTTTTTTCTCTGTATTTTCTTTTACCAGATCTATTGTGTTATATTCTCCTACATTCAATTCACATTTCCACAAACTTCAAAGTGTTTCCATTCAAATGGTACCACTAATATGCATGTCCTTGCTTCAGGGCCTGAGATAAAGGCAGTTAGATTTGGGTATGTCATTTTAGGCAAAAATGGAAAAAATGGTGCTATCCCTAGAAATTTTAAATGGCATAGGAAGTAGACTTTTGTGATTGACCTGTACTTGCAGGGTCTCTGGTTCAAACCCTGTCTCAGCTGTCTCCCCCTCAATGGCTGCAATATTGTTTTATAGCCTATGTACCAGTGGGTCTGATCTGTGCCTGTTTCAGAGGTCTGACTGCATAGCTATTAATAAACATGATCAGGGCCTGCTCCAAACTTAAGCGACATAAGCGATCGCTTAGGGCACCCAGCCACTTACAAAACAATAGTCTGGGTCTAGTTAGAATAGGTGCAAGTTCGAAATTTGGTTATGCATCAGCAGTTTTTCGACAGTCACTCAATTAGCCACATCAGCTAACCATTTTTTAGATTGGTGAGTTAGTCTAGCCAGCGATCTAAACTTGTAGTAATCATGGCTGAATATTGAACGAGCACACAGGGCAAGTGCCTACCCATTGATGTTGCTAGTCACTCTCACTCAGAAATCATTAACATGATATGTCATGGCAACATTTTTAGACTTGCAGGAAATTAGCTTTAAAACGGCAACAAAAAAAAAGACGGGGGGGGGCCCAACCAAATCTTGCTTAGGGCCCTCAAAAGGCTAGAGCCGACCCACAATGAGATGGACACACCTACATTCCATATGTACATTCTTCATGCCACTTCAGAATCAGATACCATTTTGATGTGGTTTTGAGTGACAACCCACCCAGTTTCTTAAATGATTTGGCATGTTTTGGTTGCTGAGAAAAGTGAGCAGCTATTTTGCTCTCCTCACACAAATCTCTCACACAAATCTTGTCATGAATGCTAAAATTATTACTAGCTTTCAAAATCGTCTGTAGGCTACTCTCGCTGCTATGCCTGATAATGACTTTACTATATTACATATTTTTAAGTCTAGACTAGAGCAATTTGAAAGAATGTGGAAAACGGGCTTTGCAAAAGTGTAGAGGTGTGTACACCAAGCACACAATAGGGGAACTGCACACTGACGTTGCATGAACAACCACGTACTGCACCGAGGGTAGAGAACAGAGGCGATTATTTTACAACACCTTGAGCGCGCAGTCACCAGTCTCTCTCTCTCTCTGCAAAGCTGACAACTTCAGGAGCCTTGCTATTGTTCCAGCATGTTTTATATTCGCCATTCTGTGTCCAAGCATATCGGCCTGGCAAGAGTTTAATTTGCTGAGCACTTTTGGAAGATCGTTTTTTATTTCTCTCTCGGCTGATGTGACATTATCCGTCTGTAATGATGTGGACCTCTCAGGACTTTATTGGATTCGTTGTAATGTCTAGTTTATGTATACAATTTGGATTCTGCTTTGAAGGTAAGCTAAGACAAATCGCAAATTCAACACTTCTATCAATTCCAATCTCTCTGGGCTTCTTCTGGGTTTTAAACAATATAAATCGCATTTGAATTCATGTTAAAAGTGCGTATAACTTCATGCAGACATTAAATAATGAATATATTACGATTGACGTAACAAATGCAACATACTTCTGGGCTATAAGATAAATGCAGAAAAAGTACCTTGTTTTGATCCAATGTTGTCCAAATGAACAAAACGCAACTGTTGATTGCATAAAATGACACCTGGATATAATTTAGTAGTCTATAATATTATTATAATTAGTAGAACCTAAATGTTGGACTATCAGGCACAGGTTAATGTCGTTGTAAGGATAACTTTGAAGGGACACTGAGCGCGACATGCATTTAAAGTAACGGATACGCAGAAACAGTGTTGGAATGGCGTAGAGCGGGCAGTAGTTATTTTTTCAGCATCATGGACGGTTACCCTGTTGACATATCAGTGAGAGTTTTCACATGTCCTTTTGTGGTTTCTCTCTACCTTTGGATCTCATCACACGAAATCTGACACATCTGCCTTGGTATTGCCACTGCCTCCCTAGCCTGTATCCCTTGAAAATGATCAGACAATGTTTTTTTTAGGCGCAGTGTGTGTTGCGGGGGGGAAACTGTAGGCTATATTGAAAGACAGTTATTGTGATGCTTAGAGTGTTTTCATGGATTAAACCAGTGTAACATGTTCCACACTTAATTATATATTCAGATAGGCTATACTATACTGGTCTTATTTAAATTACACTAGTTATTGGAGAGTGAATCTGGGAAATGTGTTGAGGTTAAATCACGTTTATCTCATATGTCCGTGCTTTGAGAAGGGGCTGATATATGCTATATGGCATTATGTTATGATCAAGATATGATACCCATCGCGGTGACAGTTCTAGACACATAGGAAACCCCTTAATTTCAGATGATATATTTCACTAATTCGATTAACCTACACTTCTCTTACAAAATCGCATTTCCAAATCATACTTTCACATGTATTAAATTAAACCACCGTTTCACATTTGAGGAAAAAAAAAAACGTTTTCACCTCATGTGAATTACAATTGCACATGTGAAATTTGCTGTTCCACATGTTAAAAAGGTTCACATGAAACTCGGTTATGCAGTTTCACATGTGAATAACTTTCTCATGTGAAAATGTCACTTTCACATGTTCAATTGCAGTTTCACATGTGAAAATCAATCACATTTCAATGTAACATTTTTCATGTAAGGAAACATTTACGTGAAAATCTTAACATTCACATGTGAAATTGTGGTGGTGAAATAGTGTTATTCTTCAAACACGTGACATGTTGCAGTAGCAATGTTTCAACATATGGAATTGCAAATTCTGTAATGCCATTCTGTAAAAAGGTCACTTAGCCTACCTGAGTATAATAATTCAAGTGCATTGAAAAATCAAATTTCTTACGGTATTTCTGAGCCATCCATCTCAGAGTTTTACTGCTGCAGGTGCATGTGTCTCTTCGTCATAGGTTGGTCAGTGACCAGTGAAATGAAGCCCAGTGAAAAGAACAGAGAAGCTAGAGTTCCGTATGTCCTTATTCAACATGTCAGAATGAGTGCTCTCAGAGTTCATCAGTTAACTCCGGGTAATACACTGAAAACATCCTAAATCCATGATCTATACAGCTCTACTGCTGCATCAATGCCATGTCAGAACAAGTTGACTTTGACGTTTAAAGTGTGTTCATCAATTTATCTGATTTTGCTAACTTTGAACAAAAATCAAGACGTCAATGTTCTTGTAATGCTTTTGTATAATCATTTGTTGTTGTAAACTGCAGCTCAATTTGAGCAAATTATGAAATTGCGATAAATCGTGATTAATCACAGGAGGAAATCCTGCCATGAATTGGACAGCATTTTTTAAATTAGTTTGACAGCCCTGGTTGACATTAAAATGTGAAAATGCACATGTGAAAGTGTAGCGGACATGAGTCGCTCATGGTCATGTGATGCCCTGCATGCAACTTCAAAGTTCGTGTTGGCCCTCTTGGTCTAATGGTCAAGACGTCCGATTTTCCGGTGGGAGACCTGGCTTCTAATCCTGCCAGTTACAAAAGCATGTGAAACATAATATGAGAAATCACGTGTCTTAGTCGTGAAAAAATCGATATGAAATTTCACCTGTCCAAAAACCACATGTGTCTGTTTTTCCAATTTTGATTTGTTCACATGTGAAACATGTATGTAAAACGTCAAACCTACGAAAACAACATGTCTAACTCTGTGGAAATATATATATTTCCTTTCCTTTTTGAAATCTTTCACGTGTTTCTTCGCACAGGTTTTTCACGTGTTCTCTTGATCAGATTTTCTTTCATGTTTGTTATTGTTGTTGTTGTTGTTGTAAGGGTTTATTTACTCAACTACCATGTGTTGAAAGAAGTACCTTACGCTATGACAGGTTTGTTATATGTAGGCTGTAGTTGTGAAGAGATGGACAGACAGCCATTATACTGATTGTTTTTTCTCTATCTTTCAGGAAAGTTTACGGATATCCCCTCCAATCTAACGGTAAAAGAAGGTCAAAACATTGAAATGGCGTGCGCCTTCCAGAGCGGAACCACGTCAGTTTACTTAGAGATTCAGTGGTGGTTTATAAGAGCACCAGAAGAATCTAGCAACAGCGAGGAGGAGGATGACGAGGAGGTATGCACTTCACTTGTTCCAAATAAAAGGGGGGAAAAAGCAAAGGATTTTTTTTTTTCCGAGGGACTTGCTCTAAAATACGACATGTCTTGGCCCTGCACGTTGCAATCATGACTGGGTAATGGTGCAGTTTTAGTTTAATCCCATTCCCCACAGAAACCTCAGTGAATTCTCACATGATTGGATTATCATTACCAAGAGCATAGCCTTTTAAAATCCCTAGATTATCCTGTAAAACTTACTGTAATAAACTTTGATAACAGATTGCCTCAGCATTCCAGTGGTAAAATAATATTGGTCTGTCTAAATCTCAGCCTGTCTGTACCAAGTTGATTTAACCCAGGGCTAATTTAAGTGACTTGCATGTGTAGTCTGAGGTATGTAGTGCCATTCTGCCAGAGTTAAGAGAACTGATAGTCATTTATCATTGTAGAACCCTCAGAGGCCATGCAGGAAAAAAAAACCTTGCTGGACACATTCTTACAAATTGGCTGGTTAAAGCCTGAACCGTGTTCCCGAGACCCTGTTCAACTGGCATTTGTAATGTATTTCTACACTGGATAGCTACTTATGACAGCTTTTCCTTGCAAATAATGATCTGTTACTTTGTGTTTGTGTATTATTTCGCACCCTCTATTGAAATGGCTGGTACATTTTAGGGGAGTTTGTCAGTTTGTCATCACAGACATCAAACAAGGAAATGTTTCCTTTGTTAAATGCTCGTCTTCCTCGCAGTGAAACCACAGTACAGAGGGAGAGAGAGGGAAAGAGAGAGAGAGAGAGACAGAGACAGAGAGAGAGAGAGAGGGAGAGAGAGGGAAAGAGAGAGAGAGAGAGAGAGACAGAGAGAGAGAGAGAGAGAGAGAGAGAGAGAGAGAGAGAGAGACAGAGAGAGGCCTGTTCTTGGATATCCACATGGCTTTAAAACAGTTATTACTTGTCCATTGTTGTCACCCATCGTACTGGCATTGCCAAGGCTTTGATCCTTTTGATCTATCACTCTTAGATGTCGGCTGAAGGAGCTATTGATGCTCACCACGCCATTGCTGCTCATATGATCTGGTTCTTTTCATGGTATTTGTTTGAAATGACAAGCAAAGGTTTTGTCCTGAGAGGAAAGGGTTTCGACAAGAAAAACAAGCCCAAGGAGTCGTGAGGAGGACTGTAAAAAAAAAGATGCTATGGGAAAAAAAGTAGAGCTGAGAAAAAGAGTGGAATAGGATTCAAAGGGAAACAGAGATGGACAGGGTGCTGCAGGGTCCAGTCCATGACAACAACACAACAACTGAATCCTGCTTTAAAGGGCGGTCCACTATATCGCAGTGGCATCGCAGTGTTCGTTCTGTAGCTGTCTGTGAGATATAAAGTCCCAGTGACACTATCACGTGTAGTGGTTGACATTGTCGGAAGCTCTCTGCTTTGTTTGACTGGGCTAAAATGGTGGTCTATCCGTCTACTCATGCTGAAGAGGGGATTCATCTCTCCTCAAGGCTGGATTTATGGCTATCTGTTTAATCCACACGTCCGCAGAGTAAATCTTTACAATCCTCTTCGCTAGTAATTCTATTTGGTGTGGGATTAAGGGTTGATATAAGCAAAATGGAAAATGTGATTTCTCTCTCAAGGTAACAGTTGTGTCTTCCTGGGTCATTGAAAAAAGCCTAAACCCATTGATTGCCATTGTGTGCCACGGCCTCTCTCGACGACATAAGATGCTTTTTTCTGTTTTCCTCTCTGTTAAAGACAAAGTGTGAAAGTCACAGACATACAGAACGTGTCCTCAGTGAGACCTGTCAACTTGTCAGGCGTGGATCAAGGAATGAAAACACTTATTTCCTGTTGCAGCAGGAAACAAAACACAATCCATAGCTGTACTCCAGCCTCTTGCACCTGAATCTACTATCTCCTTCACCGGCCATCGCTCCTACTGCCCTATAAGCCTTGTATCCTGTCTGGCCCTCTGTCCTACTGCCCCATGAACCCTGTACCCTGTCTGGCCCTCTGTCCTACTGCCCCATGAACCTTGTACCCTGTCTGGCCCTCTGTCCTACTGCCCCATGAACCTTGTACCCTGTCTGGCCCTCTGTCCTACTGCCCCATGAACCTTGTACCCTGTCTGGCCCTCTGTCCTACTGCCCCATGAACCTTGTACCCTGTCTGGCCCTCTGTCCTACTGCCCTATAAGCCTTGTACCCTGTCTGGCCCTCTGTCCTACTGCCCCATGAACCTTGTACCCCTCTGTCCTACTGCCCCATGAACCTTGTACCCTGTCTGGCCCTCTGTCCTACTGCCCCATGAACCTTGTACCCTGTCTGGCCCTCTGTCCTACCGCCCCATGAACCTTGTACCCTGTCTGGCCCTCTGTCCTACTGCCCCATGAACATTGTACCCTGTCTGGCCCTCTGTCCAAAAATTATTGGGACACCTGCTTGTCGAACATCTCATTCCAAAATCATGGACTTGGTCCCCCTTGGCTGCTTTATCAACCTCCACACTGCTGTGAAAACTTGCTACCATTCAGCCACAAGAGCATTAGTGAGGACAGATTGTCATTGTATGCTGAAGCGTTACGATTTCCTTTCACTGGAACTAAGGGGCCTAGCCCAAGCCATGAAAAATTGCCAGAGACCATTATTCCTCCTCCGCCAAACTTGATGCATTCAGGCAAGTAGTGTTCTCCAAACCCAGATTTGTCCGTCGGACTGCCAGATGGTGAAGCGCGATTCATCACTCCAAAGAACGCATTTTCACTGCTCCAGAGTTCATTGGCGGAGAGCTTTACACCACTCCAGCCGATGCTTGGCATTGCGCATGGTGATCTTTGGCTTGTGTGCTGCTGTTTGGCCATGGAAACCCATTTCATGAAGCTCCCGACGAACAGTTCTTGTGCGGACGTTGCTTCTAGAGGCAGTTTGGAACTTGGTAGTGCGTTGCAACCGAGGACCGATGATTTTTACGAGTTATTTGCTTCAACACTCCCTTTCTGTGAGCTTGTGTGGCCTACCACTTAGCAGCTGAGCCGTTGTTGCTCCTAGACATTTCCATTTCACAATAACAGCACTTACAGTTGACTGGGACAGCTCTAGCAGGGCAGACATTTTACAAACTGAATTGTTGGAAAGATGGCATCCTATGACGGTGCCACAATGAATGTCACTGAGCATTTCATTAAGGTCATTCTACTGCCAATGTGTGTCTATGGAGATTACATGCCTGTGTGCTTGATTTTATACAACTGTCAGCAAAATGTGTGGCTGAAATAGCCGAATCCTCTAATTTGAAGGGATGTCCTGTATCCCCTGCTACTTCAACATAATGTCCTGTATCCCCTGCTACTTCAACATAATGTCCTGTATCCCCTGCTACTTCAACATAATGTCCTGTATCCCCTGCTACTTCAACATAATGTCCTGTATCTCCTGCCACTTCAACATAATGTCCTGTATCCCCTGCTACTTCCACATAATGTCCTGTATCCCCTGCTACTTCAACATAATGTCCTGTATCTCCTGCTACTTCAACATAATGTCCTGTATCCCCTGCTACTTCAACCTAATGTCCTGTATCCCCTGCTACTTCAACATAATGTCCTGTATCTCCTGCTACTTCAACATAATGTCCTGTATCCCCTGCTACTTCAACATAATGTCCTGTATCTCCTGCTACTTCAACATAATGTCCTGTATCTCCTGCTACTTCAACATAATGTCCTGTATTCCATCAGCTTGTCCTTTCTCCTGCTACTTCAACATAATGTCCTGCATCCCCTGCTACTTCAACCTAATGTCCTGTATCTCCTGCTACTTCAACATAATGTCCTGTATCCCCTGCTACTTCAACATAATGTCCTGTATTTCCTGCTACTTCAACATAATGTCCTGTATCCCCTGCTACTTCAACATAATGTCCTGTATCCCCTGCTACTTCAACATAATGACCTGTATCCCCTGCTACTTCAACATAATGTCCTGAATCTCCTGCTACTTCAACATAATGTCCTGTATCCCCTGCTACTTCAACATAATGTCCTGTATCCCCTGCTACTTCAACATAATGTCCTGTATCCCCTGCTACTTCAACATAATGTCCTGTATCCCCTGCTACTTCAACATAATGTCCTGTATCCCCTGCTACTTCAATATAATGTCCTGTATTCCATCAGCTTGTCTTTTCCCCTGCTACTTCAACATAATGTCCTGTATCCCCTGCTACTTCAACATAATGTCCTGTATCCCCTGCTACTTCAACATAATGTCCTGTATCCCCTGCTACTTCAACATAATGTCCTGTATCCCCTGCTACTTCAACATAATGTCCTGTATCCCCTGCTACTTCAACCTAATGTCCTGTATCTCCTGCTACTTCAACATAATGTCCTGTATCCCCTGCTACTTCAACATAATGTCCTGTATTTCCTGCTACTTCAACATAATGTCCTGTATCCCCTGCTACATCAACATAATGTCCTGTATCCCCTGCTACTTCAACATAATGTCCTGTATCCCCTGCTACTTCAACATAATGTCCTGAATCTCCTGCTACTTCAACATAATGTCCTGTATCCCCCGCTACTTCAACCTAATGTCCTGTATCCCCTGCTACTTCAACATAATGTCCTGTATCCCCTGCTACTTCAACATAATGTCCTGTATCCCCTGCTACTTCAACATAATGTCCTGTATCCCCTGCTACTTCAACATAATGTCCTGTATCCCCCTGCTACTTCAACATAATGTCCTGTATCCCCTGCTACTTCAACATAATGTCCTGTATCCCCTGCTACTTCAACATAATGTCCTGTATCCCCTGCTACTTCAACATAATGTCCTGTATCCCCTGCTACTGCTCAACATAATGTCCTGTATCCCCTGCTACAACATAATGTCCTGTATCTGTATTCAACATAATGTCCTGTATCCCCTGCTACTTCAACATAATGTCCTAAACATAATGTCCTGTATCCCCTGCTACTTCAACATAATGTCCTGTATCCCCTGCTACTTCAACATAATGTCCTGTATCCCCTGCTACTTCAACATAATGTCCTGTATCCCTGCTACTTCACTTCAACATAATGTCCTGTATCCCCTGCTACTTCAACATAATGTCCTGTATTTCCTGCTACTTCAACATAATGTCCTGTATCCCCTGCTACATCAACATAATGTCCTGTATCCCCTGCTACTTCAACATAATGTCCTGTATCCCCTGCTACTTCAACATAATGTCCTGAATCTCCTGCTACTTCAACATAATGTCCTGTATCCCCCGCTACTTCAACCTAATGTCCTGTATCCCCTGCTACTTCAACATAATGTCCTGTATCCCCTGCTACTTCAACATAATGTCCTGTATCCCCTGCTACTTCAACATAATGTCCTGTATCCCCTTCTACTTCAATATAATGTCCTGTATTCCATCAGCTTGTCTTTTCCCCTGCTATTTCAACATAATGTCCTGTATCCCCTGCTACTTCAACATAATGTCCTGTATCCCCTGCTACTTCAACATAATGTCCTGTATCCCCTGCTACTTCAACATAATGACCTGTATCCCCTGCTATTTCAACATAATGTCCTGTATCCCCTGCTACTTCAACATAATGTCCTGTATCCCCTGCTACTTCAACATAATGTCCTGTATCCCCTGCTACTTCAACATAATGTCCTGTATCCCCTGCTACTTCAACATAATGTCCTGTATCTCCTGCTACTTCAACATAATGTCCTGTATCCCCTGCTACTTCAACATAATGTCCTGTATCTCCTGCTACTTCAACATAATGTCCTGTATCCCCTGCTACTTCAACATAATGTCCTGTATCTCCTGCTACTTCAACATAATGTCCTGTATCTCCTGCTACTTCAACATAATGTCCTGTATCTCCTGCTACTTCAACATAATGTCCTGTATTCCATCAGCTTGTCCTTTCTCCTGCTACTTCAACATAATGTCCTGTATCTCCTGCTACTTCAACATAATGTCCTGTATCTCCTGCTACTTCAACATAATATCCTCCTGTATCCCCTGTCCTGTATCTCTAACCTAATGTCCTGTATTCCCCTTCTACTTCAACATAATGTCCTGTATCCCCTGCTACTTCAACATAATGTCCTGTATCCCCTGCTACTTCAACATAATGTCCTGTATCCCCTTCTACTTCAATATAATGTCCTGTATTCCATCAGCTTGTCTTTTCCCCTGCTACTTCAACATAATGTCCTGTATCCCCTGCTACTTCAACATAATGTCCTGTATCCCCTGCTACTTCAACATAATGTCCTGTATCCCCTGCTACTTCAACATAATGTCCTGTATCCCCTGCTATTTCAACATAATGTCCTGTATCCCCTGCTACTTCAACATAATGTCCTGTATCCCCTGCTACTTCAACATAATGTCCTGTATCCCCTGCTACTTCAACATAATGTCCTGTATCCCCTGCTACTTCAACATAATGTCCTGTATCTCCTGCTACTTCAACATAATGTCCTGTATCCCCTGCTACTTCAACATAATGTCCTGTATCTCCTGCTACTTCAACATAATGTCCTGTATCCCCTGCTACTTCAACATAATGTCCTGTATCTCCTGCTACTTCAACATAATGTCCTGTATCTCCTGCTACTTCAACATAATGTCCTGTATCTCCTGCTACTTCAACATAATGTCCTGTATTCCATCAGCTTGTCCTTTCTCCTGCTACTTCAACATAATGTCCTGTATCTCCTGCTACTTCAACATAATGTCCTGTATCTCCTGCTACTTCAACATAATATCCTGTATCCCCTGCTACTTCAACATAATGTCCTGTATTCCCTTCTACTTCAACATAATGTCCTGTATCCCCTGCTACTTCAACATAATGTCCTGTATCCCCTGCTACTTCAACATAATGTCCTGTATCCCCTGCTACTTCAACATAATGTCCTGTATCTCCTGCTACTTCAACATAATGTCCTGTATCCCCTGCTACTTCAACATAATGTCCTGTATCTCCTGCTACTTCAACATAATGTCCTGTATCCCCTGCTACTTCAACATAATGTCCTGTATCCCCTGCTACTTCAACATAATGTCCTGTATCCCCTGCTACTTCAACATAATGTCCTGTATCTCCTGCTACTTCTACATAATGTCCTGTATCCCCTGCTACTTCAACATAATGTCCTGTATCCCCTGCTACTTCAACATAATGTCCTGTATCCCCTGCTACTTCAACATAATGTCCTGTATCCCCTGCTACTTCAACATAATGTCCTGTATCCCCTGCTACTTCAACATAATGTCCTGTATCCCCTGCTACTTCAACATAATGTCCTGTATCCCCTTCTACTTCAACATAATGTCCTGTATCCCCTTCTACTTCAACATAATGTCCTGTATTCCATCAGCTTGTCTTTTCCCCTGCTACTTCAACATAATGTCCTGTATCCCCTGCTACTTCAACATAATGTCCTGTATCCCCAGCTACTTCAACATAATGTCCTGTATCCCCTGCTACTTCAACATAATGTCCTGTATCCCCTGCTACTTCAACATAATGGCCTGTATCCCCTGCTACTTCAACATAATGTCCTGTATCCCCTGCTACTTCAACATAATGTCCTGTATCCCCTGCTACTTCAACATAATGTCCTGTATCCCCTGCTACTTCAACATAATGTCCTGTATCCCCTGCTACTTCAATATAATGTCCTGTATCCCCTGCTACTTCAACATAATGTCCTGTATCCCCTGCTACTTCAACATAATGTCCTGTATCCCCTGATACTTCAACATAATGTCCTGTATTCCATCAGCTTGTCTTTTCCCCTGCTACTTCAACATAATGTCCTGTATCCCCTGCTACTTCAACATAATGTCCTGTATTCCATCAGCTTGTCTTTTCTCCTGCTACTTCAACCTAATGGAGAGCCCTTATTGCAGTGTGTCAATAACATTACTGATTTCTCATTTGGAATGACTCAATTATTGGGCCATGAGTGACTTTGGTAGGAGTCAATTAATTTAAAGGGAAGCTTGGTAAAGAGATGGGTGAGAGAAGTTATGGAGCGATAAGTTTGCAAGGGCTCCTGGGAAATAACAAGAGCCACACGATGTGGGATGGTTCTTGCTAAGTATTATCATTATTGGACCAATCAGTCAATGGGGGGGGTGTATTGCAGGTAATAGTTGCAAAATGTCCTCCAAAAGATTAATCGAAACAGAGGCTTTCAACACAGAGTTCCCATTAGATACTTATCCTCGTGGCTGGTGTGGTCCGGTCCCAATTGGTGTTGCGAAGCGGATACTTATCCTCGTGGCTGGTGTGGTCCGGTCCCAATTGGTGTTGCGAAGCGGATACTTATCCTCGTGGCTGGTGTGGTCCGGTCCCAATTGGTGTTGCGAAGCGGATACTTATCCTCGTGGCTGGTGTGGTCCGGTCCCAATTGGTGTTGCGAAGCGGATACTTATCCTCGTGGCTGGTGTGGTCCGGTCCCAATTGGTGTTGCGAAGCGGATACTTATCCTCGTGGCTGGTGTGGTCCGGTCCCAATTGGTGTTGCGAAGCGGATACTTATCCTCGTGGCTGGTGTGGTCCGGTCCCAATTGGTGTTGCGGCGGATACTTATCCTCGTGGCTGGTGTGGTCCGGTCCCAATTGGTGTTGCGAAGCGGATACTTATCCTCGTGGCTGGTGTGGTCCGGTCCCAATTGGTGTTGCGGCGGATACTTATCCTCGTGGCTGGTGTGGTCCGGTCCCAATTGGTGTTGCGAAGCGGATACTTATCCTCGTGGCTGGTGTGGTCCGGTCCCAATTGTTGTTGCGAAGCGGATACTTATCCTCGTGGCTGGTGTGGTCCGGTCCCAATTGGTGTTGCGAAGCGGATACTTATCCTCGTGGCTGGTGTGGTCCGGTCCCAATTGGTGTTGCGAAGCGGATACTTATCCTCGTGGCTGGTGTGGTCCGGTCCCAATTGGTGTTGCGAAGCGGATACTTATCCTCGTGGCTGGTGTGGTCCGGTCCCAATTGGTGTTGCGAAGCGGATACTTTACAGATACTCTAAAAATACTTTGCTACAACTATTGTGCTGTAATCATTTCCTCTCAGTACTTTTTTTGTTGTCAACATGACACAATTTCATCTTTCACTCAGGGCCCCTCGGGCGGGCCTTGTGAGCCACCGGGGGTGGGGATCACAGTAACTAACTAGTGTGACAGACAGTCCAAGAGTGTGAGGATGTCTCCTGTGTAAACCTGCCATGTGTTAGGCCAGATTAATTAGACCATCTAGAGGTGCCATTGGGCAAGTTAGAGGATATAACAGCCATCTTGTTTTCAACATCCCTTCAGAGAATTCCCTGCAGAAACTCAGTACTCATATCAATAGGTATGCTTATTGAGTGCTATATACATTGGTTGCATGGCTCTGAGCAGTGTCCAAGGGGCTTTGGTCCAAAGACGCCAAACAGAGGTGATTTGTAGGAAGAAATATACGAAGACGGGCTTGTAGAGTAGCACAGAGAGGGATGTCTTTACGGACAGATTTGGTCAGAAAGGAGATAGACAATTCTCCAAGCACGAGGCACCTCTGACTAAACATGAGCTCGAGAAGGCGTTGTCTGGCATGCACAGCCAGCATCCTCCAATTCAATGTACTGGATCAAAACACAATCTCACTTTTTGGAAGAGATTGGACACAGTCAGAGAATGACTAGCAATCGATCCACCAAATCAACGGGAGACGAAAGGAAGGGGGAAACATTGGCTGCAGGTGTATTCATGTGTGTGTGTGTGTGTGTGTGTGTGTGTGTGTGTGTGTGTGTGTGTGTGTGTGTCTGCGTGTGTATGCTGTGTGTGCGTACACTCATACGTGACTAACTGATGTTGTTGAGCCGTTGGATCTGACATGACAAGTGACAAAAAGTTGCAAGCATCACTACAACACATATTGTCCAAGGGACAACACAAACACCTCATCCTTTTAAGTTCCAGAGATGATTTAATCCGACAAAGACAAGAACCCCTGCAGTTATGTTGACATTCTGCCTGTGACCCCCTTATGGCCATTTGAAACATCAGCAACACTCAGATCCAGATTGTCTACAACGATAGAAAGGACAGGCAGAGAAGGGCTCGTATGTATCGCATAGGGACAGGAAATTAAACACGGATTCAGATGATTGGCTGCCCAAGATGCTTGGTTCCAGGGAGGATTACAGGAAGAAGGCAAAGATGGAGGTTTACAGTTATAAAGGCTCCAGAACTGCAGTGTGACAGAATCACAATGAGAATCGATGCGCGAGATGTGGTTTTTTTTTTTTTGTGTGTCCCTGCATAGATCAATATTAAAGCAAGTATCCTTCTGATATGACATGCTTTTTCAAATGGCTAGTTCTGTACATTCATATGGCTTTTAGATGTCAGTCATAAGTCTGCTTCGAAAGGACATCTTGATATACACTGAGTGTACAAAATATTAAGAACACCTTTGTAATACTGACTTGCATCCCCCCCAGGCCTGAATTCATTGCGGCATGGACTCTGCATAGTGGTGAAAGCAATCCACATGCTGGCCCATGTTGACTTCAACACTTCCCACAGTTGTGTCAAGTTGGCTGGATGTCCTTTGGGTGGTGGAACATTCTTGCCACATATGGGAAACTGGGTGTGAAAACCCAGCAATGTTGCAGTTCTTGACACAAACCGGTGTGCCTGGCACCTACTACCATACCCTGTTCAAAAGCACTTAAATCTTGCCCATACATTCTCTGAATGGTGCACATACACAATCCATGTCTCAATTGTCTGAAGGTTTAAAAAAAAAAATCCTTCTTTAACCTGGTCTCCTCCCCCTTCATCTACACTGATTGAAGTGGATTTAACAAGTGACATCAATAAGGGATCATTTACCTGGATTCACCTAGGCATTCTGTCATGGAAAGAGCAGGTGTTCCTAAGTGCCCTTCTGCTGGTCTTCATTGTAACTTTTAATAATATTTATTCTTATTATTGTACTGATGATATGATGTGTAGGTGTAGGCCTTAATACATTGAACCAATTAACTTATGCAATAAACACAATATTATTATATTAAACACAATAAATAACAATATTGCTGGAGTAATATATTAAAAAGTCTTGTAAAACACTTCTAAGAATCGTATTAAATTGAATTATGTAGATTTATGTAGATTACACACTGAGCAGTGGCCTATAACAACCGGCGGTCTCTCTCTCTCTCTCTCTCTTCACTTGAGGAAAGTGTATTTGTTACCTCGTGCCGAGTGGAAAATCTAAAGGGATTCGGTCCAATTTTACAAAGTACATTTTATTGTAATGACATTATTGGGGGAAGTTATTAATCATGAGGCCTTTCTGCAGTAGGAGATCTAAAAGTGAAGTATGGGTTAGTACCACTTTGAGTGCTGTTCTAAGATCGGTTTGTCTTTTTAGATTATTAATGAGTCCTATAACATTCACAAGGGGGAACTGATCCTAGATCAGTTCTCCTACTCTGAGATGCTTCAGGAATACGGACCAGCAGTTCTCCCCCTACTGAGAGATTGTAGTGATATCTCCACTTCAAGGTGTGACCCACTGTGGTCCAGTGGTATCAGGCTGGCTGTTCCACAACTGTAATGGGATGAAGAGCCCATTGTGGAGTTTTCCAGATGAAACTTGTGGACATCTGACAGAAGTGTCAGATAAGTGAGTGTCTGCATATGAAAGTCGTTGATAACATTAAACGTGACCAATCCCTTTGATGTGTGGGATGACATTGACCTTGTCACTGTGCCAGCCTCCCTCTGCAACACTCCCAGACCTTTCTCTCTCTCTCTCTCTCTCTCTCTCTCTCTCTCTCTTCTCCCTCTCTCTCATATATATATATATATATACTGTATAGGAGAGAGAGGGAGAGACCATGCATTACACATATATATATATATATATATATATATGTACTGTGTATATCTCTCTCTCTCTCTCTGTCTCTCTCTCTCTCATTCTTACCCCCTATCAGCTTCAAATGAACATGGAAGAAGGGAAGGAGAGAGAGAGAGGGAGAGGGAGAGGGAGAGAGAGAGAGAGAGAGAGAGAGAGGGATATCCTGTATTCTGAGATAATGCAGCTGTCACACAGTTTTGATTCAGGCCATTGATTCATCCTTTAATTGATTTGGGGGATACCACAGTAATGTATGGTCTAGCAGAACAGTATGGCACTGATCACACTGTGATATGTAATCATATATTGTCGCTGTCAATAATCCTCGTATCAGTTGTGCCCTCAATTGTTTAGGTCAGATCTCACCAAACGCCCATTTCCTGACTTCCTTGGTATACTTTGTTAAGTCAAAAAATGTGATTGTCTGTGCCTTGTTAATGTGTATGACTCAACTCTAATGGACAGGGTGCAGGGCACAAGCTGAACATAACAGCTATCAGCGACTGGACCATTGTGTCCTTTGCGATGAACAGGAAACGTCCAAGAATATAAATACTTAGCTGAGCTTTGGACTGGAGGGCTACACAGGTCAAAACTCAATTCACATCCCTTCTGACAGTCCCTCCACCTTGACCGACTCACATCAGACTGTAAGCACCTGCACCTGTAACCACGCTGTCAACACCCGGTTACCATGGTTACCATGTAGTCAGAAATCCTCTAGATGAAACAGCAGTTAGTTGTTTTCAGCTTCCTGCTGAACAGTTGGACTCATATTGGGTGCAATTTTCCCATGGTGCCTTTGGAGATGAGTGAGCAACAAGAGTTTGGAAATTAAGCGCCTAATTAGGACTCCCAGGGAAAATGTATTTACTGACGGATTATGACCGAGACACTAATTTTGATATCAAGCATTTCAAGCCTCGTTTTGTGACACGCATTTGACAGAGAAAAAAGGCAAAGGATGAATTCAGCAGAAAAACGTTTCTCAGTGATGGTACATAACAGCGGTGGATAAAGTACCCAAATTCATACTTGAGTAAAAGTTAAGATACCTTAATAGAAAGTTACTCAAGTAAAAGTGAAAAGTTACCCAGTAAAATACTACTTGAGTAAAAGTCTAAAAAGTATTCGGTTTTAATTATACTTAAATAAAAATTCCACCACATACTAGTATCTTATGGTGTGTGTTTCATTCGTCCATTTTGTTGACAATCAACTTTTCCATGTAACTTTAAAAATATAGAAATTATCCGTTTATGATGTAAAAATGCATCATAAGGGGAGGATTTCTGTGTTTTTAAAGTTACATATCTTGAAAACTTGATTGCTGACAAGCAAAACATTTTGGGACTGTGTCAACAATAGACTCATTTTTCTTTAAGTATCGAAAGTAAATGTAATTGCTAAAATATACTTAAGTATCAAAAGTAAAAGTATTAATAATGTAATATTCCTTATATTAAGCAAACCAGAAAGCACGATTGTTCTTGTTTTATTATTCTTTTCACAGATAGCCAGAGGCACACTCCAACACTTAGACATAATTTACAAACAAAGCATTTGTGTTTAGTGATCAGATCAGAGGCAGTAGGGATGACCAGGGATGATCTCTTATTAGTGAGTCCTCCAGATCAGAGGCAGTAGGGATGACCAGGGATGATCTCTGTTTAGTGAGTCCACCAGATCAGATGCAGTAGAGATGACCAGGGATGATCTCTTATTAGTGAGTCCTCCAGATCAGAGGCAGTAGGGATGACCAGGGATGATCTCTGTTTCGTGAGTCCACCAGATCAGAGGCAGTAGGGATGACCAGGGATGATCTCTGTTTAGTGAGTCCACCAGATCAGAGGCAGTAGGGATGACCAGGGATGATCTCTGTTTAGTGAGTCCACCAGATCAGAGGCAGTAGGGATGACCAGGGATGATCTCTTATTAGTGAGTCCTCCAGATCAGAGGCAGTAGGGATGACCAGGGATGATCTCTGTTTAGTGAGTCCACCAGATCAGAGGCAGTAGGGATGACCAGGGATGTTCTCTGTTTAGTGAGTCCACCAGATCAGATGCAGTAGGGATGACCAGGGATGTTCTCTGTTTAGTGAGTCCTCCAGATCAGAGGCAGTAGGGATGACCAGGGATGATCTCTGTTTAGTGAGTCCACCAGATCAGATGCAGTAGGGATGACCAGGGATGTTCTCTGTTTAGTGAGTCCTCCAGATCAGAGGCAGTAGGGATGACCAGGGATGTTCTCTGTTTAGTGAGTCCACCAGATCAGATGCAGTAGGGATGACCAGGGATGTTCTCTGTTTAGTGAGTCCACCAGATCAGAGGCAGTAGGGATGACCAGGGATGTTCTCTGTTTCATGAGTCCTCCAGATCAGAGGCAGTAGGGATGACCAGGGATGTTCTCTGTTTAGTGAGTCCGCCAGATCAGATGCAGTAGGGATGACCAGGGATGTTCTCTGTTTAGTGAGTCCACCAGATCAGAGGCAGTAGGGATGACCAGGGATGTTCTCTGTTTAGTGAGTCCGCCAGATCAGATGCAGTAGGGATGACCAGGGATGTTCTCTGTTTCGTGAGTCCTCCAGATCAGAGGCAGTAGGGACGACCAGGGATGTTCTCTTGATAAGTGTGTGAATTGGACCATTTTCCTGTCCTGCTAAGCATTCAAAATGTAACAAGTACTTTGGGTGTCAGGGAAAATGTATGGAGTAAAACGTATATTATTTTCTTTAGGAATGTAGTGAAGTAAAAATAAACATTTTCTAAAATATAAATAGTAAACTAAAGTACAGATAGTCCACAAAACGACTTAAGTACTAATTGTAATTATTTTTGACACTGGCCATCCAGGCTCGTAGTCTACAATCTCTACTAGCTTGGGTCGGCTACACGAAAATGGAAAAGGCATCTCTTGTTTGGCACATTTTCTAGTATCTCTGTCTGAAAATTACTATCCTTGAGCCAGTGCAGTGGTATTCAAAATCGGGGTCACGACCACTAGTGGGGTCACAGGGTAACTGGGGTCACGGTCACAGGGTAACTGGGGTCACGACCACTAATGGGGTCACAGGGTAACTGGGGTCACGACCACTAGTGGGGTCACAGGGTAACTGGGGTCACGACCACTAGTGGGGTCACAGGGTAACTGGGGTCACGACCACTAGTGGGGTCACAGGGTAACTGGGGTCACGACCACTAGTGGGGTCACAGGGTAACTGGGGTCACGACCACTAGCGGGGTCACAGGGTAACTGGGGTCACGGCCACTAGTGGGGTCACAGGGTAACTGTAAAATATTGGGAACAAAACAATGAAGAATAATGATTTTGGTATGGGAAAACATACAAACGTTTTTGAGAAAGATAATTAGAAAAATTAAATGTTATTGATTAAGTGTATTTATTGGTTTCTTTAAATGTTCATAAAAGATGAAAATGCAAAATGAATTGAAGGTTATTTGTTGACATGAAAATCTAACTTTACCGATTTTTAACATCAAATCAAATGTTATTGGTCACATACACATTTTTTTGCAGATGTGAAATGCTTGTGTTCCTAGCTCTAACATTGCGGTAGTATATAACAATTCACAACAATACACACAAATCTAAAAGTATAACAATGGAATTAAGAAATGTATAAATATTAAGATGAGCAATGTCAGAGTGGCATTGACTAAAATTCAGTAGAACAGAATACAGTATACACATATGAAATGAGTAAAGCAGTAGATAAACATTATTAAAGTGGCCAGTGATGCCATGTCTACGTATATAGGGCAGCAGCCTCTAAGGTGCATGGTTGAATAACCGGGTGATAGCCGGCTAGTGATGGCTGTTTAACAGTCTGATGGCCTTTTGAGATAGAAGCTGTTTTTCAGTCTCTCTGTCCCAGCTTTGATGTACCTGTACTGACCTCACCTTCTGGATGATTTGATTTGATAGCGGGGTGAACAGGCAGTGGCTCGGGTGTTCAAACACTCCAGCAAGCTGGTCTGCGCATGCTCTGAGGATGCTCTGAGGATGCTCTGAGGATGCGGCTTGGGATGCAGTCTGGGCCGGCAGCCTTGAGAGGGTTAACACTCTCAATGTCGGCCATGTGCTAGCCTAATTTCCACCCCTGCTGCTTCGTCACTTAAATTTTCTCTGCCTTGGAAAGTTGTGGTATTTTTGTTTGCTCAACAGACATACATCAAGACCATACTTTATCTGTTCACAAGGACACAGTTAGGGTTTTCTTAGCTGTCTGAAATGCAGGGTCAATGTCTCAGCAATGTAAATATCTACTTTGGAGAAGAAATCTTGGGTTTCCTTGCTCTCAGGTGGGAGAAGAGAGAAACCACTTTCCGTGAGTGAAACAAGTCATTTCAGGCTGTCTATCATAGAGCAGACCAGCTATCTATATATTTGAGGGCTAGAGGTATCAATCATCCATGCACCCCTGCTGTACTTACTGACAATATGTTGCCTCAACACCATTACGTTGAGAGATATGGTGACAGGTTATGGCATGTTGTTGTGTAATGGGTTTTTACACATTCTAAACTCAGCAAAAAAAAGAAGACACGTTGCCAACTGCTTTTATTTTTGGCAAATGTAACATGTGTAAATATGTGTATGAACATAACAAGATTCACCAACTGAGACATAAGCTGAACAAGTTCCACAGACATGTGACTAACATAAATGTAATAATGTGTCCCTGAACAAGGGGGGGGTCAAAATCAAAAGTAACAGTCAGTATCTGGTGTGGCCACCAGCTGCATTAAGTACTGCAGTGCATCTCCTCCTCATGGACTGCACCAGATTTTCCAGTTCTTGCTGTGAGATGTTACCCCACTCTTCCATCAAGGCACCTGCAAGTTCCCGGACATTTCTGGGGAGAATGGCCCTCGCCCTCACCCTCCGATCTAAAAAGTCACAGACATCCTCAATGGGATTGAAATCTGCGCTCTTCGCTGGTCATGGCAGAACACTGACATTCCTGTCTTGCAGGAAATCACGCACACAACGAGCAGTTTGGCTGGTGGCATTGTCATGCTGCAGGGTCAAAGCAGGATGAGCCTGCAGGAAGGGTACCACATGAGGGAGGAGGATGTCTTCCCTGTAACGCACAGAGTTGAGATTGCCTGCAATGACAACAAGCTCAGTCCGTTGATGCTGTTACACACCACCCCAGACCATGACGGACCTTCCATCTCCAAATCGATCCCGCTCCAAAGTACAGGCCTCGGTGTAACGCTCATTCCTTCGATGATAAACGTGAATCCGACAATCAACCCTGGTGAGACAAATCTGCAACTCGTCAGGGAAGAGCAATTTCTGCCAGTCCCGTCTGGTCCAGCGACGGTGGGTTTGTGCCCATAGGCGACGTTGTTGCCGGTGATGTCTGGTGAGGACCTGCCTTACAACAGGCCTACAAGCCCTCAGTCCAGCCTATTGTGGACAGTCTGATCACTGATGGAGGGATTGTGCGTTCTTGGTGTACCTCGGGCAGTTGTTGTTGCCATCCTGTACCTGTCCTGCAGGTGTGATGCTCGGATGTACCGATCCTGTGCAGGCGTTGTTACACGTGGTCTGCCACAGCGAGGACGTTCAGCTGTCCGTCCTGTCTCCCTGTAGCGCTGTCTTAGGCGTCTCACAGTACGGACATAGCAATTTATTGCCGTGGCCACATCTGTAGTCCTCATGCCTCCTTGCAGCATGCCTAAGGCACGTTCACGCAGATGAGCAGGGACCCTGGGCATCTTTCTTTTGGTGTATTTCAGAGTCAGTAGAAAGGTCTCTTTAGTGTCCTAAGTTTTCAACTGTGACCTTAATTACCTACCATCTGTAAGGTGTTAATGTCTTAACGACCGTTCCACAGGTGCATGTTAATTCATTGTTTATGGTTCATTGAACAAGCATTGGAAACAGTTTTTAAACCCTTTACAATCGATTTTTGCAAATTATCTTTGAAAGACAGGGTCCTGAAAATGGGACGTTCTGTCACGCCCTGGTCGAAGTATTTTGTGTTTATCTTCATTTATTTGGTCAGGCCAGGGTGTGACATGGGTTTTTGTATGTGGTGTGTATGTATTGGGATTGTAGCTTAGTGGGGTGTTCTAGTGAAGTCTATGGCTGTCTGAAGTGGTTCTCAATCAGAGGCAGGTGTTTATCGTTGTCTCTGATTGGGAACCATATTTAGGCAGCCATATTCTTTGAGTGTTTCGTGGGTGATTGTCCTTACTGTCCTGATGTCCTTGTTCTGTGTTAGTTTACACAAGTATAGGCTGTTTCGGTTTTCGTTACGTTCATGGTTTTGTAGTGTTTGTGTTTAGTGTGTTTTTTCATTAAACATGAATCGTAATCTACACGCCGCATTTTGGTCCGACTTTCCTTCACCACAAGAGAACCGTTACACGTTCATCACGTTCATTTTTTTGCTGAGTTTATATGTGGATATGCCCCACTCATTGGTTGGCTTTACATGAAACAAAACAGTGTAAGTGACAGGATATAGGGTGTGTTATTGGCATCGTTGAGGGAAATGGGTGTATTTGTTTCCAACTGGAAACTCTTCAATTTGATTCCATTCAATATGATTCTATCAATCCCTTCAAGGGGAGTTTCAATCAAAAAATGATTATTATCAGGTCCAGGAAATATACTTTAGTAATTAGTGTACTTTTATTCTCTCTCTCTCTCACTCTCACTCTCACACTCACACTCACACTCTCTCTCACTCTCTCTCTCTCAATTTTCCATTGCCTAAAAGGGGTGTGTTGCATTGAGAACCAAATGAATCCTAAAAAAAGGACATGTTATCACAAGATCTGTCATCCGCCAATGATTTTGACTTAAATACCTCAAGATGTTTTAAGATGTTAATTGATGTGCTAATTTACTTCCATCAAATTGGATAATAGCATAAAGTGACTCTTATTAGACTGTGCATATTAAAGTTAGCTTCATAATTACAGTGATTATTCAACATGCGTGTGAATAATGTATTGTTTTGTTCTATAAACACTCAGTGTGTTTCCATGCGTAGGCACTTCTTGCCCAGAGACATTAACAACATCAGTGAAGAGACCTATAGTATATAGAAAAGGTAGAAAAAGTTTTCTTTCAACATCTCTCCATGGGAATATGGAGGTGTTCTCTAAGTTATTTTGTAAAGTTGTTTAGTGCGAGTTCATTAGAACGTGCGTCGAAGATGTCGTTCCCATAGCAACGATAAAAACATTCCCAAACCAGAAACCGTGGATTGATGGCAGCATTCGCGTGAAAATGAAAGCGCGAACCACTGCTTTTAATCAGGGCAAGGTGTCTGGTAACATGTCCGAATATAAACAATGCAGCTATTCCCTCCGCAAGGCTATTAAACAAGCTAAGCGTCAGTACAGGGACAAAGTGGAATCTCAATTCAATGGCTCAGACACAAGAGGCATGTGGCAGGGTCTACAGTCAATCACGGACTACAAGAAGAAACCCAGCCCAGTCACGGACCAGGATGTCTTGCTCCCAGGCAGACTAAATAACTTTTTTGCCCGCTTTGAGGACAATACAGTGCCACTGACACGGCCTGCAACGAAAACATGCGGTCTCTCCTTCACTGCAGCCGAGGTGAGTAAGACATTTAAACGTGTTAACCCTCGCAAGGCTGCAGGCCCAGACGGCATCCCCAGCCGCGCCCTCAGAGCATGCGCAGACCAGCTGGCCGGTGTGTTTACGGACATATTCAATCAATCCCTATACCAGTCTGCTGTTCCCACATGCTTCAAGAGGGCCACCATTGTTCCTGTTCCCAAGAAAGCTAAGGTAACTGAGCTAAACGACTACCGCCCGTAGCACTCACTTCCGTCATCATGAAGTGCTTTGAGAGACTAGTCAAGGACCATATCACCTCCACCCTACCTGACACCCTAGACCCACTCCAATTTGCTTACCGCCCAAATAGGTCCACAGACGATGCAATCTCAACCACACTGCACACTGCCCTAACCCACCTGGACAAGAGGAATACCTATGTGAGAATGCTGTTCATCGACTACAGCTCGGCATTCAACACCATAGTACCCTCCAAGCTCGTCATCAAGCTCGAGACCCTGGGTCTCGACCCCGCCCTGTGCAACTGGGTACTGGACTTCCTGACGGGCCGCCCCCAGGTGGTGAGGGTAGGCAACAACATCTCCTCCCCGCTGATCCTCAACACGGGGCCCCACAAGGGTGCGTTCTGAGCCCTCTCCTGTACTCCCTGTTCACCCACGACTGCGTGGCCACGCACGCCTCCAACTCAATCATCAAGTTTGCGGACGACACAACAGTGGTAGGCTTGATTACCAACAACGACGAGACGGCCTACAGGGAGGAGGTGAGGGCCCTCGGAGTGTGGTGTCAGGAAAATAACCTCACACTCAACGTCAACAAAACTAAGGAGATGATTGTGGACTTCAGGAAACAGCAGAGGGAACACCCCCTATCCACATCGATGGAACAGTAGTGGAGAGGGTAGCAAGTTTTAAGTTCCTCGGCATACACATCACAGACAAACTGAATTGGTCCACTCACACTGACAGCGTCGTGAAGAAGGCGCAGCAGCGCCTCTTCAACCTCAGGAGGCTGAAGAAATTCGGCTTGTCACCAAAAGCACTCACGAACTTCTACAGATGCACAATCGAGAGCATCCTGGCGGGCTGTATCACCGCCTGGTACGGCAACTGCTCCGCCCTCAACCGTAAGGCTCTCCAGAGGGTAGTGAGGTCTGCACAACGCATCACCGGGGCAAACTACCTGCCCTCCAGGACACCTACACCACCCGATGTTACAGGAAGGCCATAAAGATCATCAAGGACATCAACCACCCGAACCACTGCCTGTTCACCCCGCTATCATCCAGAAGGCGAGGTCAGTACAGGTGCATCAAAGCTGGGACTGAGAGACTGAAAAACAGCTTCTATCTCAAGGCTATCAGACTGTTAAACAGCCACCATTGAGTGGCTGCTGCCAACACACTGTCATTGACACTGACCCAACTCCAGCCACTTTAATAATGGGAATTGATGGGAAATGATGTAAATATATCACTAGCCACTTTAAACAATGCTACCTTATATAATGTTACTTACCCTACATTATTCATCTCATATGCATACGTATATACTGTACTCTACATCATCGACTGCATCCTTATGTAATACATGTATCACTAGCCACTTTAACTATGCCACTTTGTTTACTTTGTCTACATACTCATCTCATATGTATATACTGTACTCGATACCATCTACTGTATGCTGCTCTGTACCATCACTCACTCATATATCCTTATGTACATATTCTTTATCCCCTTACACTGTGTATAAGACAGTAGTTTTAGAATTGTTAGTTAGATTACTTGTTGGTTATCACTGCATTGTCGGAACTAGAAGCACAAGCATTTCGCTACACTCGCATTAACATCTGCTAACCATGTGTATGTGACAAATAAAATTTGATTTGATTTGATTTGATTTATCTTCCTGATTTTTTGTTCCTTGAACTATTTTTTCTGTTGGCTTACTTTAATTTCCTCTCTTTTATTCCACTGTGAGTCATAGCACACAGCCTCTGCCGATTCTGAAAGGCCAATGCTTTTCTACAACATGCATTTTCCCTAGACATTTCAACAGAGATGACATTGATGGTAGAGGATGTTGGTGCTGCCTCCTTGGAACTGAACTGTTGTGTCTCACCTCCACCTTGTTTCTCAGAATATCTCTGATGAACAAGAAGAGGAGAAGAGAGGAAGGAAGTCACAATTAAACTATTGATTCAGCAAAAAACACAGAGATGGAAAGGGTTGAAATATTTCATTTTACTGTGGACCAGTTTCACGTTGAAAATGGGACGTGCTTGTGCATCAGATGTGATTGTCAAACCCCCTTCATGAACCTTGATTAATGAATGTATTCCCATGGTACTTTGTCATTCAATTCTCATAATGATTCTACTGTATTAAACATGCTTCAGTTGTTTTCCACGGCACTTCACTATTTTTCATAATCGCCTACTTTACATTGACATTTCATATTGTCTTCCTCTGTCTCAGTCTCCTCATTTGTTAGAAAACCAGCTCATCCTTTCCTCTGTGTCAGAGAGGGATAGGACTGCCAGACGGAACATAAAACTGCCCAATCAATTGACTTTCAATATTCTCCAGTAAACATTTGTTTAAGTTAACCTGCAGCTATCTCTTTTTGAGACATTGTGTCCCATTCTCTGTTCATACGTTGACATGTTCCTTGTCAGTAGTTTGTTGTGTGTTCGGTGTGTGTGTGTGGGGAGTGATCTATGACGGCACTAACAAGAGGATAACTCAACATCTGTGAGAAACATCAAAGATTGGAGAAATTCCTCTGTACCTTCACTTGTATGGGAACTGATTGGACTTCTATATGATGGAATTGCTGATTTGACTGAGAGGTTTGAGGATATACTTGAAAAACCACCACGGTCTCATACTTCACTTATATAGTTGCCAAGGTGGTGTGGCGCTAGAGGAGACTAGGGAGCCGCACGTGGCTTTGAAGCCATTTTTAGAAGCTCTTTTAAATGGAATCCTGTCTCCTGTTTCCACACTGGGAACTTCTGAAGGGCTGAGTAGGAGTTCCTTCCTCTTGCTTTTTAAAAATCACATTTACTTGTGTGCCCTCTAAACAGCCCTGAAATGCTCAGATTGTTACTTTACACTATTTAATCTCAAAGTCACAAGTCCTGTGCAGTGATATTTTATTTAACCGGGCAAGTCAGATAAGAACAAATTCTTATTTACAATCACAGCCTACCGGGGAACAGTGGGTTAATTGTCTTGTTCAGGGGAGGAACAACATATTTTTTACCTTGTCAGCTCGGGGATTTGATTCAGCAACCTTTCGGTTCCTGTCCCAACGCTCTAACCACTGGGCTACCTGCCACCCCTTGAGTTCTTCTCAAATGGAAAGAGGTGATAACTTATACAGATGTAATGCAAACAGTACACCAAACATGTATGAAATGCGATCACGTACAGCAGTATTTTCCAAAACTCATTTTAAATGACTTTTTGTTCTGTCAGTTACAACCTACTTGGAGAGCTGTTTAGCCGACTGAAACCGAGTCCTACACTCTCTTTCATATTGGGAGATGCTACAGTTCATCTATTGTACATGTAATTACCGTTTCATCATCGGACACTTGACCAATGGCAGTGGAGCCCGTCCAGCTTTTTTTCCATTTGAGAAGAACTCAAGAACATGATTGCAGTGGCCATAATTAACATTAACAGCAGATCTCGCACCATAACGTCTTGAGCGCCCAC
The DNA here is from genome assembly GCF_034236695.1 of Oncorhynchus nerka. Lineage (NCBI taxonomy): Eukaryota > Metazoa > Chordata > Actinopteri > Salmoniformes > Salmonidae > Oncorhynchus > Oncorhynchus nerka. The sequence continues at coordinate 9,162,684 of NC_088417.1, forward strand.
TCAAGAGTCAGTGAGCTTTGTAATTAGCGAGCACTTACAAGGCTGCATGGCATTTTATGTACTCCGGCTTAACACACTCAAACATTATTATTGGGTACTTGATGTTATGACGAAGGACTTGTTAAAGAGGCAGAGATTTTGTAGAGAAAGTTCACTTGCAGTTCCCAAAACAAATGTAAAACTGGCACACTTCCATATTAGGACAGCCTCAGACAATGCATCAAGATCAACTGTTGTCTTCCCAAGTGTGTGGTTTTTGCACGTGAGTTGGATTCCAAGTTGTTCCTAACCCACTTGAAGAAGACACACTGCTGTGCACAGGGCTTCTACTTTTCAAATCAAATCAAAAATGAATCTGTCACGTCCGCAGGATAAAGCAGCTGTAAATGCTATTGTGAAATGCTATTGTGAAATGCTATTGTGAAATGCTTACTGGCCTTTAAGTCCAGTGTTACCAAATTACTGCTATTAAACCCTAACTGGTTGACTTTAAGTTAAGTGTTACAGAAAGTGAATCTACATCCTAGTTGACTGTTGTTCATCTGGTTGTAGACTTGGGCGTAGTAATGGACGTGCTCCTCACTACTCCAGACAGTGAGGGGGGAATAACGTGTTGAGCTCAAGAGCCCAGCTCTTGAAGGATGAGGGAGTGAGTCTTGTTGTTGCAGCTGATCGTATGATTTGATTGGTTTTTAAATCAAGGCTGCTTATTGATTACTTCTAATTAATGAAATGTAACACAGGGGGCCTATAGACAATAACCTAAGAATTATAACAGCCTCCAGTTCATTATAATGAAATATGTCAGACGGTCGTAATGAAGGGTGGAAGTGTTGTACATTTAGGTCTATATCTCAATGTACATTCATCCATTCTTCTCTTTTGACATTCATTTGGTTGCAGGGACCTGGGCGGCCACTTGCTTTATGCACAGTAATTGCGGGACACATTTTACAAGAAGTCAATTTCAGTTCGCATGAAGAATGGCAGTGTGTGATGGTGGAGGGTTTTTGTAATAAAGAGACAAGAGATTGAAACGGAGAGTGTGTGGAGCTCAGAGGCAGCCAGGCATAGAAAAATGAAATATAAATGAGAAAATAATGGAGCTTTTGTTTCTTAGTATCACTGCAAACTTTTGCATCACAGTCAAAAGACGTTAATTCACTCTAAAGAACACTTGTAAATTAAACAAAACACATTTGTAGACAAAAGGGTATCATTATTGATGAAAACAGGCATTCTAAGACTGGGAGTCTATTTCCCATTTGAGGAAACATGCTGTTCTGCTATGCTCGAGCTACGGATAGGCTAACACTTGTGTACATTTTAATAGATTTCTCTCATCATGAAATCAACACACTTCCATGCCAGTCTGCAAGTGGCCTATAAATGTCTATTACGCTTCATGATAAATCCCTGGATTCTGAATGAATATCGAAAAATTCATTATGTCACAATTAAGTTAATTGCATTTGTACAAGGCTAAATGACTAATGGAGTTCTACAATTAAATGCCCAGCATTTTTTTATGGTTCGCAAAGCCACTGTAAATTGACTAGACCCAATTGGGATAAATGACCCTATAAAACTGTGATCTAGGACTGAACTAGAGAGACAGGCTTCAATATTTTTCTGCTGAACCTAGTCTTTGGTCATTGATGGTTAGATGAACTAGTTCACATTCTACAGTGCGTCCACTCTACAACATTATTCTGACTATAGAGGGAAACCAGCAGGACAGATGTGAGTGGATTTATATCTTTTAGAAGAGTATCCATCCCAGGTGACCTATATGGACACTACATGGACTCTATAGTTTAATCAAGGGACATTTTGTAAAGAAAATATTGAGATGGGGGACTTTTAGTCAAATCCATGCCGAGGCCCCACCAATTCTCTTGACATCATCGTACGCAATTGTCTATTATTGATAGTTTTGATCGCAGTTGAAAGAAAGTATTATTTTGTAAGTAGTGGCTTCTCGAAAGTCATTATATACTTGACAGAAAACTCGCTAGTTCAGGTTTTCTTATGGAGCTCCTGTACCTTTTCCACCTTAAAAGTCTCTTGTGAAGCCGACATATTTCATCCTCTGAAGGTGTTTCTTTCATGGACTGGTTTGAAAGAGGCTCTGCTGCTCTGCAAAGCCTGTCATCAGCACACATTCCCGGAAATAAGTCCATTTGGCCTTCGATGAAGATTAAATAAATTATACCCTCTAAAATCAATGCCCAGTCCATGATGTCGGCTTTGGGCTGTGTGTTTGCTGTGGTGCCAGAATACAGCCACCAGAGCCAGAATGTGGACATGTTCAACCTGAAGCTGTATCCCTTTTCTTTTGATGTCTCTGTGTTTTCACTTCATTTGAGAGTCTCCTATTGAAAGGTTTGTTGTGTGTATAAAGACACCAGACAGTTCATTATGTCTCATCAGCATGTAGAGAAAACGTTGGCTTTTCTTAGATGATGATGTAGAGTTCTTTGCCAGCTCAATGTTATTTATGAGTAAAAATTTGTTGCAGTTTGTTGTCAATTTGTCAAAGAGTATAAACATTCTGTTTCATACTGTTTCTTTTGACTGAATATCGAAGTAACTGTATTTCATTGATTCTTTTCATAAAGCTTTGTCCCCATTCTAAATGTACAGAATGGGGGGGGGAGAAGGTTTTTCTTCATATTAGCCAATCTTTTGTGGTGATATTGGTATGTTTTTGCTGCTTCCATGTGTGATTAACTACTTATCGATGTAGCTATCAAACATTTATAGTCGTCCATGGATGACGACGATACTGCATTTACACACAAAATATACTTTTGAGTGCACCGTATTAAAGGAATGCCAGAGGCTGTCTGACTAGTTATATTTGAGTGTCTGCGAAGACTAAACTGGTATAAAAATATATCTCCTCGAACATTTGTTGGAATGGCACACTCTTAGAGACCCATAATGCATTGCTGTCCACTTTTCAAATGTCTTTTCAGCTTTCTTCCTGTTTTTTAGGTGTGTTTTTCTTTTCTCTGTTTTCTTAGATGGAAGTCATACCAGAGCCGGATCCAGACGATGAAGGGACTAAAATAAGTGTAAGTTACTGCATGTACAGAATGTGTATGGTGTCCATATTAAGACATCAAATTAAATAAAATGTTTTTCCATGAGCAGATGTCACAAAGTGCTTAAACAGAAACCCAGTCTAAAACCCCAAACAGCAAGCACTGCAGATGTAGAATATGGACACCGTAAGTATGTGACTCCATAAGTATGGACACATAAAACCATCACTGTGGGTTACTGTTGTGTCATTAAATGGTTCTCTGTACTGCACCACTAGTCATGTGGCTTTGTGATGTAGGTTGCTCCTGCATTGTTCGTTGAACATTTCTATATCTCCCTACAGACAGTCAAGGTACAGGGAAACGACATCTCCCACAAACTGCAGATCTCCCGGGTGGGAAAGAGTGACGAGGGCCTGTACGAGTGCAGAGTCACCAACGCCAACTACGGAGAGCTGCAGGAGTACAAGGTCCAGGCCTACCTGAAGGTGAACAGCACCCGGCCCCGCATCAGGCTGGCCAAGAAGACATCCCCCTTGTCCCACCTGACAGCAGATAAGAAGCCACGCAAGACAGGCGCCACAGCAGCACAAGACAGCATGAGCCCCGACCTGAGGGTTCGCTCTACCTCCAGCTCTCAGACATCATCAGCCAAGACAATCAAACAGAGTTCAGGTGAGACAATCAGACAGAGTTCAGGTGAGACAATCAAACAGAGTTCAGGTGAGACAATCAAACAGAGTTCAGGTGAGACACTCAAACAGAGTTCAGGTGAGACAATCAAACAGAGTTCAGGTGAGACACTCAAACAGAGTTCAGGTGAGACAATCAAACATAGTTCAGGTGAGACAATCAGAGCTCAGGTGAGACAATCAAACAGAGTTCAGGTGAGACAATCAAACAGAGTTCAGGTGAGACAATCAAACAGAGTTCAGGTGAGACAATAAAACAGAGTTCAGGTGAGACAATCAAACAGAGTTCAGGTGAGACAATCAGAGCTCAGGTGAGACAATCAAACAGAGTTCAGGTGAGACAATCAAACAGAGTTCAGGTGAGACAATCAAACAGAGTTCAGGTGAGACAATCAAACAGAGTTCACAATCAAACAGAGTTCAGGTGAGACAATCAAACAGAGTTCAGGTGAGACAATCAAACAGAGTTCAGGTGAGACAATCAAACAGAGTTCAGGTGAGACAATCAAACAGAGTTCAGGTGAGACAATCAGAGTTCAGGTGAGACAATCAAACAGAGTTCAGGTGAGACAATCAAACAGAGTTCAGGTGAGACAATCAGAGCTCAGGTGAGACAATCAAACAGAGTTCAGGTGAGACAATCAAATAGAGTTCAGGTGAGACAATCAAACAGAGTTCAGGTGAGACAATCAAACAGAGTTCAGGTGAGACAATCAGAGCTCAGGTGAGACAATCAAACATAGTTCAGGTGAGACAATCAAACAGAGTTCAGGTGAGACAATCAGAGTTCAGGTGAGACAATCAAACAGAGTTCAGGTGAGACAATCAAACAGAGTTCAGGTGAGACAATCAAACAGAGTTCAGGTGAGACAATCAAACAGAGTTCAGGTGAGATAGTCAAACAGAGTTCAGGTGAGACAATCAAACAGAGTTCAGGTGAGACAATCAAACAGAGTTCAGGTGAGACAATCAAACAGAGTTCAGGTGAGACAATCAAACAGAGTTCAGGTGAGACAATCAAACAGAGTTCAGGTGAGACAATCAAACAGAGTTCAGGTGAGACAATCAAACAGAGTTCAGGTGAGACAATCAAACAGAGTTCAGGTGAGACAATCAAACAGAGTTCAGGTGAGATAGTCAAACAGAGTTCAGGTGAGACAATCAAACAGAGTTCAGGTGAGACAATCAAACAGAGTTCAGGTGAGACAATCAAACAGAGTTCAGGTGAGACAATCAAACAGAGTTCAGGTGAGACAATCAGAGTTCAGGTGAGACAATCAAACAGAGTTCAGGTGAGACAATCAAACAGAGTTCAGGTGAGACAATCAAACAGAGTTCAGGTGAGACAATCAGAGCTCAGGTGAGACAATCAAACAGAGTTCAGGTGAGACAATCAAACAGAGTTCAGGTGAGACAATCAGAGTTCAGATGAGACAATCAAACAGAGTTCAGGTGAGACAATCAGAGCTCAGGTGAGACAATCAAACAGAGTTCAGGTGAGACAATCAGAGCTCAGGTGAGACAATCAGAGTTCAGGTGAGACAATCAAACAGAGTTCAGGTGAGACAATCAGAGCTCAGGTGAGACAATCAAACAGAGTTCAGGTGAGACAATCAAACAGAGTTCAGGTGAGACAATCAAACAGAGTTCAGGTGAGACAATCAGAGCTCAGCTGAGACAATCAAACAGAGTTCAGGTGAGACAATCAAACAGAGTTCAGGTGAGACAATCAGAGCTCAGCTGAGACAATCAAACAGAGTTCAGGTGAGATAACGGCGCAAGAGTCTCGTCGGGTTCCGCTACGTTGGGTTCAGGTACTCGCTGTTTCATGTTTCATGGAATTTCAGTGGACTTGATCATTAGCCAATCCATCTATCTATTCTGTATCTTTTTTTTTCTTCTTCTGCCTGTATGTCAGTCTGTCTGTTTGTCTACCTGTCCATCAGCGTGTCTTCTTGTCTGTATGCCTTTCAGTCCAGGCTGCAAAGATTTTACACATGGCCGTACCTGCAAACCATGGCAATTGTTAGCCGAGTAGGAATTCAGTGCATAGTGTTGTCTGCATTACGTGCCTGTGCATAGAAGGCTAATGTGTCAGGTCTAGTTACCTCACAGTTTGCATACATTTGTTTTGGCATTGTTGGTTTTTCAAAGCTCTTGGATCACTTAATCAAAATACAATGAATGTCCCAGAAGTGAGATGTACCAAAAGGTCTTCACAACTTTGTTTAAACTATGTGGCAAGTTGCCAACCCGTTGTGGGAAAAGAACTATGCTGAACAAAAATATAATTGAACATGCAACAATTTCAAATATTTTCCAGAGATACAGTTCATAGAAGGAAATCAGACAATTGAAATAATTAGGCCCTAATCTATGGATTTAACATGACTGGGCAGGGGGGCAGCCATGGGTGGGCCTGGGAGGGCATAGACCCACCCACTAAGGAGATAGGCCCAGCCAATCAGAGTGAGTTTTTCCCCTCAAAAGGGCTTTGTTACAGACAGACATACTGGATGTGGAGGTCCTGGGCTGGCGTGGTTGCACATGGACCATGGTTGTGAGGCCAGTAGGATGTTCTGCCAAATTCTCTAAAATTACATTGGAGGCGGTTTGTGGTAAAGAAATGAATATTCAATTCTTTGGCAACCGCTCTGGTGGATATTCCTGCAGTCAGCATTCCAATTGCACTCTCCATCAACTTGAGACATCTGTGGCAATGTGTGACAATAATGCACATTTTAGAGTGGAGTTTCCTTGTCCCCAGCACAAGGAGAAAAGCTCATTAACAGGGATTTAAACACATTTGAGAGAAGCTTTTTGTGCATATGGACAATTTCTGGGATCTTTTATTTCAGCTCATTAAAAATGGGACCAGCATGCGTTTATATTTTAGTTCAGTATACTTTCATAAGATCGAATACCCCTGTGTCCTATCCGACATGGCTAAGTGTTGAAGAATACTGAAAACTGGGAAGATTTGTGAAATGGGTGAATGACACCTATATGCAGTGCCATCTGGTATCACCAAATCCCAGCAGGGATTTACTAGACAAATCAGACTGTTATTGCATTTTTTTCAGTAGGCCACATCCACAGCTAGCGCCATCGTGTAGGCAGATAGATGGCGCAAGGCCAGCTCTCTCCTAATCTCAGTTAACCCAGAATTTTAATCTCTGGGAATTTGATCAGTTTTGTGATTAACTTCTAGGTCTATACTTTTTAAGAAATTGAGATGTCTATCGGTTTGCAAAGTCTCCACCCTCGCAAAAGGAAACTCTCAGCCAAAGCCACCCCCCCCCAAAGACAGTTAAAACACTACCTCCTCCCAGTCCCGATAGGTCCATATAATCAGTGATTCTTCGTCCTACATGCAGAATCTGCCCATGGGAGATTAGCTCTATCCCTATGGTAGCAGCATAAGGCCAGGGTGATACACCCTCCCTCAGTGGGGAGGTCACTCTGCCCTGCATTCCATTAGACTAAATATTGATTCAACTAGAGACTCAGTTAGACTGTAATGATTGCTAGTAGACCAGGTGACTTTACTCTGTGCAACTTAAAGCCATTTAAGTCCTGTTATAGTAAAATTAACAGTCCTTTGGTGTCGTATTATACTTGTGCTCACTCCCGGTTTTAGCCATATTTATTAAATCAAGAGTTTGGTTGTGACAATTCATGTTTTTTTTTTAAGCCTTTCATGTGATGCACTTTTTTTTATTGTTTATCTAAGGATGACATTTAGGCTATATTCCGTGGCGTGATGTTTTCAGGTGGCGTGGATGGTGTGAGATATTCACTGCACATCATCAGTGCAGTCTGCATCGGCAGTGCAGCGTAGCCCACCCTCCCAGGCTGTGAGCTGATTAATGATTCTCCATGCGGAGGATGTTTTGGCCTAGCTCCTCTGTGGCACTCCTGTCCACTTGATCACCCCGGGCCAAATTAAATCTGGCAGGGAAGAACAGCGGGTCACAGCCCTCCGTCTTTTTCCTCCTCCTGATATTGAGCTGAACCAAAATGTCCCCTGACAATTCTCCTCTTAGAACATTGCTGTGCTTGGTCTGACAGACAAAATCCAGTAAATGTCATCATGATTTAGGGAATATTTCATTTTCCATTTCCTGAATGCTGCCTTGTTTCGGGAGGATTACATTCTTGCTATTTTCCCTCCCGGACACTTTTTCAGTCTCGGCAGGTACAAGAACAAGTTCATCTTGTTTCTTTTTATGCCTTTTGGACCTTGGATCCAGTTTTAGTTTGTGTGTTCCAGGGTGATTTAACAGAATAAAAGCTTAATATACACTAGAGTATTTACCATTGCCATTCAGAATATCTTCCCATCTCTCCCTTCTGTACTATACGTTCTGCATCATTATCCTTAGTACAGAAATGCCTCGATGCCTTTTTTTGCTCTTATCAATTCAAGGACAATGTCCCCGAGACACAAATGAGACCAAATTTGCATAAGACTGCCACGCTATTTAATATCACACAGTTGTCAGACAGTGTGCGCTGCTCAAAACGCAGTGGAAACTGACTTCGGAACAGACAGCAGCTTGACAAGTTTTAGCCAATGGTAGCTGTCCATGTAAATCCTTTCACGTTCGTTCAAAGACCGTTTGTACTTCCTGTACTTTAGGGTAAAGATTCTATCCTCGTTTTTTGTTGTTGTGGGTGTTTGGCGTAGTGAGTGTTCATTTGAATACATTTAAATGAATTTACTCACATTTGGGAGCTAGTGGCCTTATCCAGCCTTCATATTTCATTTCAGAAGCAGATCATTCCATATGTGCATAATGTATATAATGTTTCAGACTAGTGTCGTAATAGCTTTTGCATACATTGTTAAAGATAACAACTGTGCAGATATTTTGCGTGAAATTAATGCATATTCTATATAACAACGGATGACTACCAACCTCACACCCAATGTACAGCTTTATAGGTACAAAATACATACATTACAACAATAAGTGTTTTTGTCAGTGAAAAACCAAATGAATGCAAGATAAGCGCTGTATATGTGTTGACCAAATTCCTTTTTTCACAGGCACGAGGATAGCTACAAGCTTTGGACTTGCCATCCTGATTCTTGCCTGTGGCTTCATGAGGGATACCTTGCTATAGTTTCAAGGACTGACTTTTCCTCCGAGTATCATTCCCTCTTCTCGAAACGAAGGAGAAAATGGCCTGTTATTACCACCAAGCGGACGACACAGTTGGCCCTAATTTTCCACTACTCTGCACCCAATGCATTCTTATTCCTCATTGTACACAAGAGGCACCTTCTCAAAGGCCACCAGCGGGATTACCTGTTGTGCCGACGTTTCTTCAATGCACCCAACAATCGAAAAACAAAATGGAAACTGACATTGGCTCCTTGGAATATCTTTCACAGACCTTTATTTTGGGTTTCCTGCAGTGAATCTATTGTGTCAATGCTTAAAAGTTAAAAAAAAAGTTTAAAAAATTTAAAAAATCTATATTTGTGTATATATAATATCAGTATATATAATTGTTTTATTTCAAACATCTGGAACTGTTGTATAGCTTACATTCGCTATGTTTTCACTTATGAAACAACATCGTGCAAGGCTATTCATAGTCCTCTTAGAACAAAAGAGTTAGTCAAATACAACAACATGATGTAGAGGCCTAGTCGGATTGCTAAATGAGGGCAACTCGACAATGAATTATTTTATCGTCCCATAATGTGTGTAACTTGCAAATACAGTTCTTGACCGTTGTTATTACAGATCACTTCTCATTGATGCTTCTTTTCTTTTTACACGGTATTTCTTCTGTTTACAATTATACTTCTTTTCCTTCCCTTATCATTTCCTATTATGATTCATGAACATGTCAATGTTCATAATGTGACCGTGCCAGCAGACTATTCATTTAAATTGGCCTGCACTAATATTGTACAAAGCCATTAATAGTCATGCTTCACGCACAGTGCAGCTCTCCTATTTAAATGTTCTACCATCACTGAAAACAAAGGACTGAGTATCAAGGTACTGCTGTAGCCTACTGTTCAGGGACACTATCTTTATGTAAAGAATCTTACATTAGCCAAGAAGACATCGTATACCGTTCGATGGTGCAATGATTTCCCCCAATGATACCTAGATGATACGATACGTAAAGGACGTAGAAAGACTCTATGGGTCTTGTGATTAAGGAAACGGTTTTAAATCGCTCTCGCTCTTATCCCTTCACTATGTTCATTGACACAACGCTTTGACAATCCGACCTCTTGATTCAGAACACGTTAGCAGACGTCGTGGATTTTACCGTTATACAAAACTGTTAATAGAAATGGGAGCTTTCTAAGTGTCTCTGCATTGTTCCCATAGACATTCACCACTTTGAATAATTTCCATTAACTAAATGGATGCATCGATGTTATGTCGCATTGTTGTTACGTAAAGTGACAACTGGACATATTCCCCCATAAATACAGATGCTGGATCTTAATTTGAGCCAGTTTGCTACAGCAGGAAAATAATCCCTCAGCAGCAGGAAATTAGAATTATTATGTGGTTTATAGTTAATGGACATTTTTAAAGTGTAAAATATACATTTCTGAATCTTTTTAAAACCTTACTACAAGTAGTAAATTCCCCTGCTACAGGGTGATCACATTAAGATCATACATCTGTACTGTTTGAATGGGTGGAACTGTTCATTGATGCGGTAGCAATGCTTCAGATCTGCCATTCAGTTTAGTTGAAGAGGGTAGCCAAAGACTGAAGAGAGTCTCCATTGTAAAAATGTATCATGCAACCAAAGACATTGGCTATGGCCATACAATATGGCGTTCACCAACATTGGTCTCTTTGCTCATACTGTATCCTAGTGCTCTCACATATTGTTCCAATTTATTTCCAATCTGGGCTTACCCAGATTCACAACACAACATTTGTCCATTTCTTCAAATCTTGTTTAAAATAATGACTTACTGAGATGGAATAATTCTTATTATTGGAAGTACCTACAAATTCCATGGGCCACGAGGAAGCACCATTTTGCTGAAAGTCTCAATAGGCTTTTCCCCACAGTTAACATAGTCCCGTCTGCCATACACAGCACTGCTGAGATCAGTGAGAGGATCTAAACTAGGGTTTCCCAAACTGGGTGCACATTTGGATTCTTGTCCCTAGCACTACACAGCTGATTTGAATAATCGACTAATCATCCAGGTGCACCCCTTGGGGTCCCGAGGAACAAGTTTGGGAAAGACTGATCTAAACCTGTTGATTCAGCAATTGGAGTTAGCTGACAGAGCATACCGCAGGATCCACCTAGAGACATATCCTGATCAGCAAGTATTGTCAGGGTACAAGATGTGTGGGCGATATATTTCATCTGCACCGTTCCAGTGGTGCCAGGATGACAAAACTCAGTCTAGCAAGGCTGTGTCATGCCACTCAACCTCAAATCGATACTAGGCTAGATTCCATTGAGTAAAGTAACATCATAACTATTTAAATTAATCCTAAATGTTCCGTTTTGAAAAAGAATAGTTGACATCTGCTAGTAGAATGTTTATACCATACAAGTTCTCTAGCCAGGGACTGGTGAAATGGATAGCATATTTGTGTGCACAGTTAAAGTGACGCTCCAGAGCTTTTGTATCATTTCAGCCAGTCGTTTTTGAAAATAGTGTTCAAGAGCCAAAACGGGTCCCCGAAAACTGTGCACAGTTGTGTACTATGTCATCCATTTCTTATGATGTTACGTTGTGTAAAAATATTTAATTTAGTTTTGCAATTCAGATGAATATGTTATGAATTTGTAAGTGCTTAAGATCCCGAACTGCATCTTTAAATGAATGCCTTCAGTTTGTCAAATCCCTGTATAAAATTTAAATAAAAAAAATCTGTAAAACTTGTAAAGTAAATAATCAGCATGTAACCTTTTTTAATCAAAATGTCTAAAAGCAGAGACAAGTGACGTTCTGTATTTGTAACAATGTTGTCATTTATTCATTTGCTAACAACAGGAAATGGAATTACGCAATTCTTTAAAAAAACTTTATTGACAGTTGGATTCACCATCAGTTACGGAGGACCTCTTCCAATGGCAACTTACCTGTTGCACGGCCTACAGTACTTCAACTCACTGCATTTTGTCAACAAGAAATGGAACCATTTCAAAGTATTATGGGTCAAGCAAAGTGAATATATTTAATTTGAAGGATTGACAACAGTCGTTTATTAAGGTAATTGCAAAGTCTGACAATTGTAGTGGCTTACAAGCAACAAAGTCTCAGCCATCAAACAAGATATGGACAATCCCACCCTGAAGGAATTACGATGAGACTCAGATTTTTTTAAACTTTAAAATGTTTGCCAAACAAAATCCAATTGATATCAAAGTTTAAGAAACCACAATGACTACTTTTAACAATTTACATTCAAAACTTGACCTTAATACATTTACTTAAAGAACAGTGCTGATGCAAAGTAACTGGATGACGGTTTGTTCTGTTGGTGCTGTCATTTAGTACCCAAACTTTGCATCGCCACTGTTCTTCAAGTAAATGTGTTTTTGTCAAATTTCTGTGTAAATTGTTAAAAGAAGTTATTGTGCATAGAGTTGTTTTTATTTTAGTAGGCAAGTCAGTTAATTAAGAACAAATTCAAATTTTCAATGACGGCCTAACTCGGTCAAACCCTCCCCTAATTGTGCACCGCCCTAAGGCACTCCCGATCACGGCCAGTTGTGATACAGCCCGGGATCGAACCAGGGTCTGTAGTGACGCTTCTAGCACCGCTGCGCCACTCTGGAGCCCACTTTGGGAGTTGTATGGTGTGTTAAACTATGAAATCAATTGGATTTGGTTTGGCATACATTTTTTTAAGTAAAAACAATCTTGAGTCTCAGTCTCATTCCGTTACCGGGGAATTTTCCGTACAACGCAATGACAATTGAGTAGCACTATCAGTTTCTGTTTCTTTTTTCTGATCCATTGTTTCAGCTCCACATAGATGTATTGTCTCCTTATCATGATTCATCTCCATGCAGTCTTGTCTGTTTGTTGAGCCGTCAAAAATGTTATGAACTGTAATTTTATTTTGATCTGGTAGTGTGTGTGAAGCTTCTGTACTGGAACGTTGACACAGTTTGTATTGTAATGATGATATCAGAATAATATTTAAATAAATCATTTTCACAGACTGGATTGAAACACTGCTTCCTTTGATGAGTCCATTTGTTAAGTCTGTAATATACTGTGACTTGATATGTTCTAATATAGACACCATACTTACAAAACTAGCATGGAGAGTAACTCTCCTTCTGCCATTGTTTTGATATAACATATCTGTAGTTGCTGTTTGCAAGTTTGCGTTCACTTTTCTATTGTAGGAAGGTAATTGAGTTAAAATAATAGTTATCAGAGATACTGTATGAGGGGGTGATCAAGCATAGATTCCTGGTTGCTGCTAATGACACCGCTTGACACCTTGCCATGCAAATATGACGAGCCCCTATCTGAATTCTGAATAACTAAGCCGGGTTTACATTTTGAAAACTCATGTCAGGTTGTTATCAAATACTAATATCCAATTCCGTTTCTGACATTCTGAGGGATCAGGCATTAAAAACATGATAAAGAACCTGTTTATTATGTATTTAGTTAGAAAATAAAGATACTATATGTTACTTGGTGTTAAAGTTTTACTTAAATTTGAATTTGACAATGGTGGATGCATGGAACCTAGCCAGAGGAGACACAGGTATTTGTGTGACTTGTTGTTGATTGCAGAACTGGGCAAGCAGAGATGCAGTGTATCAACTTGGTATTACTGGAGGGCTGATTTGAACGTGTTGATTTGAAGTCGGTCTCCGCCTCGGTACACTGTTTGTCGCAGGAAACGGCTCTAATCACAACTTCACTGCCGGAAAAATTAGCTTGTCACATTTCATCCAATCATTATTTTGAGTGGCGAGATAAAAAAACTCTTTTAAATTCAAATTTGAAATGTACAACTATGGATCTAATCAGGTTTGTTTAATCAGAAGATTCGGAATGGGAAAAGAAGGACATTTAAGAAGGACGGGGCCAACCATTGGGCCCACAGGTGGGAACGCCAGATGAGCAACATTGTAAAATGATGCCTGGATTGTGTTTGTTAATTTGGTCAGCACCAAGTCTGTTATTTATGTGGAAATGAGTGCAACCCAGCCTCCAGCACTTTGGTTCAGACTTGCTACATCTCCATAGGGATATATGGCTGGGGAAATTATTATATGAATAAATCATAGGCAGCACATTCCCAATCCAGCCACTGGATTCCAAAGTGTATTAATCTGATAACAAATATGCTATATTACAGAGACGTGATCATTCCACATGTATTGCAGAAGCCCAAGGTTTCTGTCCGTCTGTTCCATATTAGGGTGATATAGGAACGGAATTTTCATATCTTCTCCCACTAAAAGAAGATAATCATCTTGAGGTGTGCCTGTAAATCTAATTTTTACATTTCCAATTGACAACAATAAATGGATTCATGTGGAACTTGCGTGCTATACAGTATGCATGCTTTTCATTGGTCAGGATTTTGACCATTTAGGGTCCTCAATGCATTCATGTTTCTTTGCATCAATTCCTTCCAATCATGTGAAGGAGGCTAAGCAATGACACTGAAACAAGTCAGTTAGTGCTAGGTCAGTGGCGGTTGGTGCCATTTAAGATCAGGGACGACGATTATTTTTTTATGAGCATGGCCTTATTTCTATAACAGCATGTTGGATAACTGTCATTCATATTCCAATCACCCAGCTCAGTGTAACATCAATAAGTTTAGGCTACAACATGATATTCAAATTTTCCCTTTAACCATCAGGAGGTTGCTACCAACCTAGCCTACGAATAAACATTTACAATGTAGGTGCACAGGTTGAGAGAAATTAGAGTAATCAAGGTGACCGACTTTGACACATTCAATAACGCCTTGCACAATATTGCCTGCATCTAGCTGATCCGGGGCGTAATCATTAGTCCACCAGTTGCAAACAAGAGTTTCTATTGGTCAAATTAAAGTCTGTTTATCGCTCTTCTCCGCTCACCTTTTCCATTCGCTTGTGGACTTCAGTGCACAACATATCAGCTGTCATGTGACCAGGCAAAAACACATTTCCAAGTCAAACTTTTGTACCATAACCGCTAACCGCTACACACAGCCTACATCACTATCACCATATTAGCTAACGTCAAGTCAACATAGTTCTAGTAGCTAACGCGTTAGTAAACACGCTACAATCATGCAGTACAGTTAGCAAGAATTTAGCAGTTACACTGGCGGGCCCTAATGGCAATAGATTAATAAAACATTTACCTTGACTTGGAAGACTTCCACTTCCATAGCCAGCTAGGTAACATAGCATCGCTTTTTTTGAGTCTGGTGTTTGAGTAAGCTAAACTAGCTAGCTGCATTTGCTAGCTAAGTAAGTGAAATTGAAAAATATACTAAATATAGCTAGCTCTTGCTGTCCCTCTCTCTATCTCTCTCTCTCTCTCTTGCTTCACCTTCATTTTTGAAGAAATGAATTGGTTCAAAACTGTTCAACTATTGTCTTTTACTCTCTTTGAGTCAAATACTGACTACATTTTATGCACTGCAGTGCTAGCTAGCTGTAGCTTATGCTTTCAACACAAGATTCATTCTCTGATCCTTTGATTGGATGGACAACATGTCAGTTCATGCTGCAAGAGCTCTGATAGGTTGGAGGTAGTCCTCCGGAAGTTGTCATAATTACTGTGTAAGTCTATGAAACGCAGTAAGAACCATGAGCCTTCTAGGTATTTGTATTGAAGTCAATGTACCCCAGAGGAGGACGGAAGCTAGCTGTCCTCCGGCTACACCATGGCGCTACCCTACAGAGTGCTGTTGAGGCTACTGTGACCTTTATTGCAAAACAATGATGTTTTAATAAATGATTTGGTGACATGACATAGTTTAATATAGTTTTATCTAAAAAGTGTAGTTTTATCTAAAAAGCATAATTTTTTTACTTTTCACAATTACTTTTATCTGAAATTGAATGAGGAGGATGGTCCTCCCCTTCAAATCAAATCAAATGTATTTATATAGCCCTTTGTACATCAGTTGATATCATCCTCCCTTCTCTAATGTTAGCTTATTCGAAGCGGCGTACACTAACAACACCCCCTGTGGCATGTTGAGAGTATCAAGACGTATATGTAACCCTCCTGCCCTGCCTTTTGGCCCCATGACTTGGGGTCATGCAAGAAAAAGCCATTTAATGGCTTGTTAGAAGCGTTTGGAAGAAATGCTAAAAAGACAATACAATGCAATTCAAGGACATTGCACTCTCCCAACTCTCTGTTCCTATCAATCTTTTTCACATGCACAGGCATGTGCACACACAGGCACAGAGAGAGAGAGAGAGACTTACATTATTTATTAGTTCTCATTAAACAATCAATTGATACTGGCATTGATGTACAGCTCTTTAATGGCACTTGCAGAAATTCTTTACTTTAATGTACTATGGTTCTTTTACCTTGCTTGATTATTTTATTCTCTTAGAGTCTCGGCAGGAGGGGGGGGGTGTTCAAATGAATCAGTCCATACTAAGCAACCCTTGGGATTTAAGAATCCTTTTCAAGGAAAGCGTCTTGTTATATCTGGCTCTCGGGCTTTAACAGGGAAAATGTGTTGTCATCTCTACCACAAGGACAGAGAAAAAAAGTATTTAAGCACTACAAATCATGGAACATATGGCAACCATGTAAACTTCCTTCTGTAAATAATGGGTTAGATAAACGATTAAGGACATCACACTAACTAATATGGTGTCAGATGCAAGAGGTAGGTGGATAGGGAATTATATTGCTGTTGTCATGCCCTGGCCATAGAGAGGCTTTTATTCTCTATTTTGGTTAGGCCAGGGTGTGACTAGGGTGGGCATTCTAGTTTCTTTATTTCTATGTTTTCTGTTTGTATGTTTTGGCTCCCAATCAGGGACAGCTGTCTACAAATTAATCCCCCCCCCAAAATGCATTTGTCTACCACCATATATTCATAAATTAATGAGTGCTTAAGGTAATAAACCTCCAGGGACAGCTGTCTATCGTTGTCTCTGATTGGGAATCATAGTTAGGCTGCCTGTTTTGCAACCTCAGTTGTGGGTAGTTGACTTTGTTAGTGGCTTGTATAGCCCTAGTAAGCTTCACGGTCGTTTTGTTGTTTCTTGTTTTTGTTGGTGACATTCTAATTAAAAGAAATGTACGCTCACCACGCTGCACCTTGGTCCGGTCATTTCCATGACAAAGTGCGTGACAGCTGTGAGTGAGTGGGTGTATATTACTAAATGGAGCCAATAATATAGAGTGTTTAACAGTGGATATGTAGTCCCGCTTTGTTCAAATATGGAATGAGGGGTAATTGTTCAACTGCTTCCAGATAATTGTAAATAAACACATTAGTTGCAATTCATTTTGTATACCAGCAACAAAACCATCATACATTTCTGAAATGTTTTTGGGAGGGGATTAGCACATCACAGCTAAATGTCTTGTTCTGTTGTTTGCCTGATGCAGAGAAAGGAACTATTGCTCAGTGAAACCAGAGGCATGTATTATGGAATTACCTCGAAGCACGACTGCATTCAAATGATCCCTGGCTGCCATGGGGACATAGTCAGGGAAGAATCAAGCACACAGACCAGAGGATGTGAGAGTGACAGGCTCCCGTCAAATTAGTTCAAGTTGTTTTAGGGCATCTTTGTCCCTAGAATGAATCAGTGGCATGAATTCAGAATGGTAAAACATGTAACCCTGACAGCACATACTGTACAATGACTTTGAAGTCAAAGTTGGTCTACAGGGCTTTGAAAAGGTTACCTAGAATCTAGATAAGACTGCAACTTTTCAATGTGATTTCGTGAGATGAAAAATTTAAAAGCTTTTCTTCATTCCTTTTAGTCTGGTCCTCATTAGAAACGGAATCCATACTAGCATCGATGTTTAGCGATAAATCTGGTCAAATATGTGAAATCCATTGAAGGCCAATTAAAGGTAACAGTAAATGGTTAATGCTGCAAGTGGATTCGTTTTGATCCTGATGTACTTCATTATAAATGGAACACAATGAGACTACAGAATGCCTAGACACAACTGAGGGTTCACTTCCTGGTTACGAAGCAAATTAATTCATGGCAAAGCTTCTTTTTTTTCAGTCGCACATATGGCCTACTCTTCTCTTTTGATCATTCATTTATTTTAAAGATAAGATGATTGCTAAGGACTTTTCATTGTATTCTGCTCAATCTTCCCAGCCTTGCATTGTAGTTATATGGCACGTGCCAAGACGAGGCACAGCCCAAGTAATAAGAGCTGAAAGAGAGTAATAAATTGTTGATGGTTCATTCACATTCCTCTAAAGGGCTGAGTTCTAACATGTATTATGAAGCTATTTAGTCAGGCCTCCTCTAGTCAGGCCTCCTCTAGTCAGGCCTCCTCTAGTTAGCTTCAGGATGAGTCCGGATATAATATACAGCACATAAAGCCATCAACTGCAGAAAATGAGCTATGTGCAAATCAATAAAATGAAATGACTAACCTCTGAGCGTAATTATGGAATGACAGTTATTGACATTGGCACAGTCATTATGCAACAATTATGTAATGATTGTATGTTAATTAAAACCCAATAGCGAATTTTATTAACATATTATTTTATATACATTTGCTAGAAGATACTACAAATTACCCTGTGTGTTTAATTTTATAAATGGTATCTAATGAATAATAATGCTAATCATTTAAACAAATCTACAGATCAATCCCCCCCCCCCAAAATGCATTTGTCTACCACCATATATTCATAAATGAATGAGTGCATAAGGTAATAAACCTCCAAACTCTGTGAATCCTCTAACATTGTGTAGCCTACAGTAACATTGCTCTCTTATCAAGAGGCTTCACCCTCTCCTACAGTAATGCAATTATCCTAAGATATGGTAGGACATTAAAGTTGGGTTCCCCGCTGTTTCTCCACATTTGCAGTGTCCAAGGGAGACAAGACTGTGTGACCTACATATTTTTTATTTTTTTAACTCATGCTCTGGCTTCAGGGATATTGTCTAATTAACATTTTAATTAAACACAAAATATTGTTAACCCTAGGCCATTCTCAGAACCTCATCTCAGACAGACTCATTACAGCAGTGTTAGCGTCTCTCAGTTGGCCTAAAAAGAGTTACAGTATATAGGTCTACGACAGAGTCCAAGTCACTGCAGCCAAATCACAGAGGAGAAATGGGTAGGAATGATCGCCTTCGTTGTGTATAGCATGTCAATACTACCTAGGTCTATTCATGGTGCTTATTGCTTGCTGGAAGTCTGGAGACGGACCTGTACTTAAACCATCGGCAGGTCAACAGCAGGTCAACAGGAGGTCAACAGCAGCTCAACAGCAGCTCAACAGCAGGTCAACAGCAGGTCAACAGCAGCTCAACAGCAGGTCAACAGCAGGTCAACAGCAGGTCAACAGCAGGTCAGCAGCAGGTCAACAGCAGGTCAACCGCAGCTCAGAGTGACCTAACAGACTACAGCAATAGTCAAACGTTTGGACACCTACTCAGTCAAGGAATTTTATTTTGTACTTTATTTTGTACTTTTTCTTATTTGTAGAATAATAGTGAAGACATCCAACTATAAAATTACACATATGGAATCATGTAGTAACCAGAAAAGTGTTAAACAAATCCCAAAACACATCCTCCTCCATGCTTCACGGTGGGAACCACACATGCGGTGATCATCCGTTCACCTAGTCTGCGTCTCACAAAGACACGGCGGTAGAACCAAAAATCTCAAATTTGGACTCATCAGACCAAAGCACACATTTCCACCGGTATAATGTCCATTGCTCATGTTTCTTGGCCCAAGCAAGTATCTTCTTATTATTGGTGTCCTTTAGTAGTGATTTCAACCATGAAGGCCTGATTCACACAGTCTCCTCTGAACAGTTGATGTTGAGATGTGTCTGTTACTTGAACTCTGTGAATAATGTATTTGGGCTGCAATCTGAGGTGCAGGTAACTCTAATGAACTTATCCTATGCAGCAGAGGTATCTCTAGGTCTTCCTTTCCTGTGACGGTCCTCATGAGAGCCAATTTCATCATGGCACTTGATGATTTTTGATACAGCACTTGAAGAAACTTTTTGAAATGTTCCATATTGACTGACCTTCATGTCTTAAAGCGATGATGGACTGTCGTTTCTCTTTGCTTATTTGAGCTGTTCTTGCCATAATATGGACTTTTACCAAATATGGCTATCTTCTGTTTACCATCCCTACCTTGTCACAACAGAATTGATTGGCTCAAATGCATTAAGAAGGAAAAAAAATCCACAAAATAACTTTTAACAAGGCACACATGTTAACTGAAATGCATTCCAGGTGACTACCTCATGAAGCTGGTTGAGAGAATACCAAGTGTGTGTAAAACTGTCAGCAAGGCAAAGGGTGGCTACTTTGAAGAATGTCAAATATAAAATATAATGTTTAACACTTTTTTGCTTACTACATGATTCCATATGTGTTATTTTATAGTTTTGGTGTCTTCATTATTATTCTACAATGTAGAAAATAGCATAGAATGAGTAGGTGTGTCCAAACTTTTGACTGGTACTGTAAATCAAATTTAGATTTGACATTTTAGTAATTTAGCAGACGCTTTTATCCAGAGCAATTATGCTTAAGTGCCTTGCTCAAGGGCACAGACAGATTTATTCACCTAGTCGGTTCAGGGATTCAAACCAGCAACCTTTCAGTTACTGGCACAAACAATCTTAACTGCTAGGCTACCTGCCGCCCAAATCCAATGTCAAGTCCCCCGAATACAAACAGGTGTAGACTTTAAATTGAAATTCTTAACTATCAAATCGAATTGTAATAGTCACATGTGTAGATCGTACAGTGAAATGCTTACTTACGAGCCCCTAACCAACAATTCAAATAGTCTGGGTAGTCATTTGATTAGGTGTTCAGGAGTCTTATGGCTTGCGGGTAGAAAGCTGTTTAGAAGCCTCGTGGACCTAGAATTACGAGCCCTTTCCTAAAAATGCAGAGTTAAAAAGTCAGAAAAAATTTGCGAAATAAAAAAAGGAAATAGTAACACAATAAAATAACTAAAAGAGCAATAATATATAGGAGCATCAGCAACGATGCAATGTGCAGGGGTACAAGTTAGTTGAGGTAATATGTATGTAGGTGTCACGTGTGCTCCCTCTCCACCCTCTGGGTCACCAGGCTGCTCGTTATGACGCTCACCTTTCAACATCGGTATGCGCAGCTGCACGTCATCAGACTCACCTGGACTCCATCACCTCCTTGATTACCTGCCCTATATATGTCACTCCATTTGGTTCCTTCCCCGGGTGTTATTGTTTCTGTTCCAGTGTCATGTCTGTGCGTTGGTCGTGGTTTCTTGTTTTGTATTTTGTTCCCTTTGTTTATTACAACACTCACTCCCTGAACTTGCTTCCCGACTCTCAGTGCACATCATTACAGTAGGGGTACAAGTGACTAGGCAATTAGGATAACTAATAAACAGAGTAACAGCAGCATATGTGAAGAGTGTGAAAGTGTGTGTGTGTGTGTGTGGTGTCAATATGCATGTTTGTGTTTTGTGTGTGTGTGTTGGAGAGTCAGTATAGTAGGTGTCAGTGTGTGGGTACAGTCCAGTGAGTGTACATAGAGCCAGTGCAATGCAAATAGTCCGGGTAGTCATTTGATTAACTGTTCAGCAGTCTTATGGTTGGGTGGTCGAAGCTGTTCAGGAGCCTTTTGGTCCTAGACTTGGAGCTCCGGTACTGCTTGCCGTGCGGTAGCTAAGAGAGAACAGTCTATGACTTGCGTGGCTGGAGTCTTTGACAATTTTTAGGGCATTCCTCCGACGCCGCCTGGTATAGAGGTCCTGGATGGCAGGGAGCTCGGCCCCAGTGATGTACTGGGCCATACACACTACCCTCTGTAGCGCCTTACGGTCGGATTCCAAGCAGTTGCCATACCAAGCGGTGATGCAGACAGTCAAGATGCTCTCAATGGTGCAGCTGAAGAACTTTTAAGGATCTGAGGGACCATGCCAACTCTTTTCAGCCTCCTGAGGGGGAAGAGGTGTTGTTCGTACCCTCTTCACGACTGTGTTGTGTGTGTTGGACCATGATAGATCCTTAGTGATGTGGACACCGAGGGAACTCGAAGCTCTCGACTCGCTCCACTACAGCCTTGTCGATGTGAATGGGGCCGTGCTCGGCCCTCTGTTTCCTGTGGACCACAATCAGCTCCTTAGTCTTGCTAAATAGGTTAATTTTAGGTTCTGAAAGATAGACTAGTGACAGAATACTGCATTACTATTTACATTGACCCCCCATTTAGTTCTTACACTGCTGCTACTCGCTGTTTCTTATCTATGCATAGTCACTTTACCCCTACCTACATGTACATTGACTCGGTAGCGGTACCCCCTGTATAGAGCCTCATTATTGTTATTTTATTGTGTTATGTTGTTATGTTTTTGTTTAGTTTATTTGGTAAATACTTTCTTAACTATTTGTTGAACTGCATTATTGGTTAAATGACTTAAGTAAGCATTTCACGGTAAGGTTTACTACACCTGTTATATTCGCGACGCATGTGACATATAAAGTTTGATTTGATTTGACAACCAGAAAACCGTATTACCTATTAGATAACTAGTATACTGTATTACCAATTAGAAACCAGTATACTATATTACCTTCCAGATAACTAGTATACTGTATTAACAATTAGATAACCAGTATACTATATTACCTATTAGATAATCAGAATACTGTATTACCTATTAGACAACCAGTATACTATATTACCTTCCAGATAACCAGTATACTATATTACCTTCCAGATAACTAGTATACTGTATTACAAACATGATAACCCAAATACTGTATTACCTACCAGACAACCAGAATACTGTATTACCGTCCAGATAAGCGGAATACTGTATTACCAACCTGATAACCCAAATACTGTATTACCCTATTAGACAACCAGTATACTGTATTACCTATTAGATAACCCGTATACTGTATTAGCTATTAGATAAGCAGTATACTGTATTACCTATTAGATAAGCAGTATACTGTATTACCTATTAGATAAGCAGTATACTGTATAACCTACAATCAGAATATTGCATTAAATCAAATCAAATCTGATGAAATTGTATTGGTCACATACACGTGTTTATCAGATGTCATTGCGTGTGTAGCGAAATGCTTGTTTTTCTAGCTCTAACAGTGCAGTAATATCTAACTAAATGCTTGTTTTTCTAGCTCCAACAGTGCAGTAATATCTAACTAAATGCTTGTTTTTCTAGCTCCAACAGTGCAGTAATATCTAACTAAATGCTTGTTTTTCTAGCTCCAACAGTGCAGTAATATCTAACCAGTAATATCTAACTAAATGCTTGTGTTCCTAGCTCCAACAGTGCAGTAATATCTAACTAAATGCTTGTTTTTCTAGCTCCAACAGTGCAGTAATATCTAACCAGTAATATCTAACTAAATGCTTGTTTTTCTAGCTCCAACAGTGCAGTAATATCTAACCAGTAATATCTATCTAAATGCTTGTTTTTCTAGCTCCAACAGTGCAGTAATATCTAACCAGTAATATCTAACCATTCACAACAGCACATACAATACACACAAATATAAAGTAAAGGAATGGAATTCAGAATATATAAATATTTGGACGAGCAATGTCTGAGTGGAATAGACAAAATTACAGGTGAATAGAATACAGCATATACATATGAGATGAGTAATGCAACATATATAAACATTATTAAAGTGACTAGTGTTCCATTATTGAAGTGACCAGTGATTTCAAGTCTATGTATACAGGGCAGCAGCCTCTAAAGTGCTAGCGATGACTATTTAACAGTCTGATGGCCTTGAGATAGAAGCTGTTTTTCAGTCTCTCGGTCCCAGCTTTGATGCACCTGTACTGACCTTGCTTTCTGGATGATAGGTGAACAGGCAGTGGCTCAGGTGCTTGTTGTCCTTGATGATCTGTTAAGCATTCCTGTGACATCGGGTGCTGTAGGTGTCCTCAAGGGCATGTAGTTTGCCCCCGGTGATGCGTTGGGCAGACCGCACCACCCTCTGGAAAGCTCTGTGATTGCAGGCGGTGCAGTTGCCGTACCAGAAGGTGATACAGCCCAACAGGATGCTCTCAATTGTGCATCTGTAAAAGTTTGTGAGGGTTTTAGGTGGCAAGTTGTTGCGCCTTCTTCACCACACTGTCTGTGTGGGTGGACCATTTCAGGTTGTCAGTGCTGTGTATGTCGAGGAACTTGAAGCTTTCCACCTTCTCCACTTCTCCCGTCGATGTGGGTAGGGGGGTGCTCCCTCTGCTGTTTCTTGAAGTCCACGATCAGCTCCTCCGTTTTGTTGACGTTGAGTGAGATGTTATTTTCCTGGCACCACACTCACAGGGCCCTCACCTTCTCCCTGTAGGCTGTCTCGTCATTGTTGGTAATCAGGCCTACTACTGTTGTGTCGTCTGCAAACTTGATGATTGAGTTGGAGGTGTGTGTGGCCATGCAGTCATGGGTGAACAGGGAGTACAGGAGGGGGCTGAGAATGCACCCTTGTGGGGCCCCTGTGTTGAGGATCAGCGTAGTGGAGGTGTTGTTTCCTACTTTCACTACCTGGGGGTGGCTCGTCAGGAAGTCCAGGACCCAGTTTCACAGGACGGGGTTCAGACCCAGGGCCTCAAGCTTAATAATGAGCTTGGAGGGTACTATGGGTTTGAATGCTGAGCTGTAGTCAATGAACAGCATTCTTACATAGGTATTGCTCTTGTCCAGATGGGATAGGGCAGTGTGCAGTGCAATGGCGATTGCATCGTCTGTGGCTCTATTGGGGCGGTAAGAAAATTGAAGTGGGTCTATTACCTATCAGATAAGTAGAATACTGTTTTACCTTCCAGATAACCACTATGCTGTATTACCTATCAGATAAGTAGAATACTCTATTACCTAGCAGATAACCAGTATACTGTATTACCTACCAGATAACCAGTATACTGTATTACCTACCAGATAACCATTATACTGTATTACCAACCAGATTACCAGAATACTGTATTACCTACCAGATAAGTAGAATACTGTATCACCTACCAGATAGGTAGAATACTGCATTACCTATCAGATAAGTAGAATACTGTATTACCTACCAGGTAAGTAGAATACTGTATTACCTGCCAGGCAAGTAGAATACTGTATTACCTACCAGATAACCATTATACTGTATTACCTACCAGATTACCAGAATACTGTATTACCTACCAGATAAGTAGAATACTGTATCACCTACCAGATAGGTAGAATACTGCATTACCTATCAGATAAGTAGAATACTGTATTACCTACCAGATTACCAGAATACTATATTACCTACCAGATAAGTAGAATACTGTATTACCTACCAGGCAAGTAGAATACTGCATTACCTACCAGATAACCAGTATACTGTATTACCTACCATATAAGTAGAATACTGCATTACCTACAAGATAACCAGTATACTGTATTACCTACCAGATTACCAGAATACTGTATTACCTACTAGATTACCAGAATACTGTATTACCTACCAGATAAGTAGAATACTGTATTACCTACAGGATAAGTAGAATACTGTATTACCTACCAGATAACCAGTATACTGTATTACCTACCAGATAACCAGTATACTGTATTACCTACCAGATAACCAGTATACTGTATTACCTACAAGATAACCAGTATACTGTATTACCTACCAGATTACCAGAATACTGTATTACCTACTAGATTACCAGAATACTGTATTACCTACCAGATAAGTAGAATACTGTATCACCTGCCAGGTAAGTAGAATACTGTATTACCTAGCAGATAAGTAGAATACTGTATCACCTGCCAGGTAAGTAGAATACTGTATTACCTATCAGATAAGTAGAATACTGTATCACCTGCCAGGTAAGTAGAATACTCTATTACCTACCAGATAACCAGTATACTGTATTACCTACCAGATAACCAGTATACTGTATTACCTACAAGATAACCAGTATACTGTATTACCTACCAGATTACCAGAATACTGTATTACCTACTAGATTACCATAATACTGTATTACCTACCAGATAAGGAGAATACTGTATCACCTGCCAGGTAAGTAGAATACTGTATTACCTACCAGATAAGTAGAATACTGTATCACCTGCCAGGTAAGTAGAATACTCTATTACCTATCAGATAAGTAGAATAGTGTATTACCTACCAGTTAACCAATATGATAACCAATATACTCTATTACCTACCAGATTACCAGTATTCTGTATTACCTACCAGATTTCCAGAATACCTAGTCCACAAAATGTTGACAGCAATCAAGAGGACACGTAGAAACCACAGGTTGTCTACTTCGTCAATCCATGAAAGTGCATATATTTTTCTAGAAATTGTGCACCAATCTTGAATTGTAATATTAAATTAAGTAACCTTTAATATAGACCACATTGAGAATGAAATCAAATGGATTTTTGATTTGAATGAAGAATTACTCACGTGTCCCTCCGTGCACCCTCTGTGATTTACATTTACATTTAAGTCATTTAGCAGACGCTCTTATCCAGAGCGACTTACAAATTGGTGCATTCACCTTATGACATCCAGTGGAACAGCCACTTTACAATAGTGCATCTAAATCTTTTAAGGGGGGTCAGAAGGATTACTTTATCCTATCCTAGGTATTCCTTAAAGAGGTGGGGTTTCAGGTGTCTCCGGAAGGTGGTGATTGACTCCGCTGTCCTGTCGTCGTGAGGGAGTTTGTTCCACCATTGGGGGGCCAGAGCAGCGAACAGTTTTGACTGGGCTGAGCGGGAACTGTACTTCCTCAGTGGTAGGGAGGCGAGCAGGCCAGAGGTGGATGAACGCAGTGCCCTTGTTTGGGTGTAGGGCCTGATCAGAGCCTGGAGGTACTGAGGTGCCGTTCCCCTCACAGCTCCGTAGGCAAGCACCATGGTCTTGTAGCGGATGCGAGCTTCACCTGGAAGCCAGTGGAGAGAGCGGAGGAGCGGGGTGACGTGAGAGAACTTGGGAAGGTTGAACACCAGACGGGCTGCGGCGTTCTGGATGAGTTGTAGGGGTTTAATGGCACAGGCAGGGAGCCCAGCCAACAGCGAGTTGCAGTAATCCAGACGGGAGATGACAAGTGCCTGGATTAGGACCTGCGCCGCTTCCTGTGTGAGGCAGGGTCGTACTCTACGGATGTTGTAGAGCATGAACCTACAGGAACGGGCCACCGCCTTGATGTTAGTTGAGAATGACAGGGTGTTGTCCAGGATCACGCCAAGGTTCTTAGCGCTCTGGGAGGAGGACACAATGGAGTTGTCAACCGTGATGGCGAGATCATGGAACGGGCAGTCCTTCCCCGGGAGGAAGAGCAGCTCCGTCTTGCCGAGCTTCAGCTTGAGGTGGTAATCCGTCATCCACACTGATATGTCTGCCAGACATGCAGAGATGCGATTCGCCACCTGGTCATCAGAAGGGGGAAAGGAGAAGATTAATTGTGTGTCGTCTGCATAGCAATGATAGGAGAGACCATGTGAGGTTATGACAGAGCCAAGTGACTTGGTGTATAGCGAGAATAGGAGAGGGCCTAGAACAGAGCCCTGGGGGACACCAGTGGTGAGAGCACGTGGTGAGGAGACAGATTCTCGCCACGTCACCTGGTAGGAGCGACCTGTCAGGTAGGACGCAATCAAGCGTGGGCCGCGCCGGAGATGCCCAACTCGGAGAGGGTGGAGAGGAGGATCTGATGGTTCACAGTATCGAAGGCAGCCGATAGGTCTAGAAGGATGAGAGCAGAGGAGAGAGAGTTAGCTTTAGCAGTGCAGAGCGCCTCCGTGATACAGAGAAGAGCAGTCTCAGTTGAATGACTAGTCTTGAAACCTGACTGATTTGGATCAAGAAGGTCATTCTGAGAGAGATAGCGGGAGAGCTGGCCAAGGACGGCACGTTCAAGAGTTTTGGAGAGAAAAGAAAGAAGGGATACTGGTCTGTAGTTGTTGACATCGGAGGGATCGAGTGTAGGTTTTTTCAGAAGGGGTGCAACTCTCGCTCTCTTGAAGACGGAAGGGATGTAGCCAGCGGTCAGGGATGAGTTGATGAGCGAGGTGAGGTAAGGGAGAAGGTCTCCGGAAATGGTCTGGAGAAGAGAGGAGGGGATAGGGTCAAGCGGGCAGGTTGTTGGGCGGCCGGCCGTCACAAGACGCGAGATTTCATCTGGAGAGAGAGGGAGAAAGAGGTCAGAGCACAGGGTAGGGCAGTTTGAGCAGAACCAGCGGTGTCGTTTGACTTAGCAAACGAGGATCGGATGTCGTCGACCTTCTTTTCAAAATGGTTGATGAAGTCATCTGCAGAGAGGGAGGAGGGGGAGGATTCAGGAGGGAGGAGAAGGTGGCAAAGAGCTTCCTAGGGTTAGAGGCAGATGCTTGGAATTTAGAGTGGTAGAAAGTGGCTTTAGCAGCAGAGACAGAGGAGGAAAATGTAGAGAGGAGGGAGTGAAAGGATGCTAGGTCCGCAGGGAGGCGAGTTTTCCTCCATTTCCGCTCGGCTGCCCGGAGCCTTGTTCTGTGAGCTCGCAATGAGTCGTCGAGCCACGGAGCGGGAGGGGAGGACCGAGCCGGCCTGGAGGATAGGGGACATAGAGAGTCAAAGGATGCAGAAAGGGAGGAGAGGAGGGTTGAGGAGGCAGAATCAGGAGATAGGTTGGAGAAGGTTTGAGCAGAGGGAAGAGATGATAGGATGGAAGAGGAGAGAGTAGCGGGGGAGAGAGAGCGAAGGTTGGGACGGCGCGATACCATCCGAGTAGGGGCAGTGTGGGAAGTGTTGGATGAGAGCGAGAGGGAAAAGGATACAAGGTAGTGGTCGGAGACTTGGAGGGGAGTTGCAGTGAGGTTAGTGGAAGAACAGCATCTAGTAAAGATGAGGTCGAGCGTATTGCCTGCCTTGTGAGTAGGGGGGGAGGGTGAGAGGGTGAGGTCAAAAGAGGAGAGGAGTGGAAAGAAGGAGGCAGAGAGGAATGAGTCAAAGGTAGACGTGGGGAGGTTAACCTCTTGCTTCTACTCGGGACGCTTGCGTCCCAACTAGAGCTCTGGAAATGCAAATGCGCTACGCTAAATGCTAATAGTATTAGTTAAAACTCAAAAGTTCATTAAAATACACATGCAGGGTATCGAATTAAAGCTACACTCGTTGTGAATCCAGGCAACAAGTCAGATTTTTAAAATGCTTTTCGGCGAAAGCATGAGAAGCTATTATCTGATAGCATGTAACACCCCAAAAGACCCACAGGGGACGTAAACAAAATAATTAGCATTTCGGCGTTACACAAACCGCACAATAAAATAGAAAACATTCATTACCTTTCACCATCTTCTTTGTTGGCACTCCTAGATGTCCCATAAACACTATTTGGGTCTTTATTTCGATTAAATCGGTCCATATAAAGCCTAGATATCGTTATATGTAGACTGTGTGATAAACGAAAAAAACATTGTTTCAAAACGTAACGTCATTTTTTAAAATTCAAAAAGTCGACGATAAACTTTCACAAAACACTTCGAAATACGTTTGTAATGCAACTTTAGGTATTAGTAAACGTTAATAAGCGATAAAATTCATCAGGAGGCGATGTAAAGATCATTAGCTGTCCGTCTGGAAAAATGTCCGGCTAGAAACTCAACGAAAATATCCGGTCCTAGACCCGAGGAGATACGGTGCCCTGCATGTGTTTGACCAAGAAAAAACTTGAAGGGAAATGACAAGACTCTAGACACCGTGTGGAAGCTGTAGGTACTGCAACCTCAGTCAATTAATTGTGGTTCACCTAAATCAATCAATTTTCCCATTTTCAGTGATCAGTTTTTCCTGTGCTTTTCGATGTAAATGCCGTTCTGGTAAAGCCACAGCAGTGATTTAACCAGTTTTATAGACGTCTGAGTGTTTTCTATCCACACAGACTAAGCAAATGCATATACTATATTCCTGGCATGAGTAGCAGGGCGCTGAAATGTTGCGCGATTTTTAACAGAATGTTCAAAAAAGTAGAGGGTCGACTTAAGAGGTTAAAGTCGCCCAGAACTGTGAGAGGTGAGCCGTCCTCAGGAAAGGAGCTTATCAAGGCATCAAGCTCATTGATGAACTCTCCGGGGGAACCTGGAGGGCGATAAATGATAAGGATGTTAAGCTTGAAAGGGCTGGTAACTGTGACAGCATGGAATTCAAAGGAGGCGATAGACAGATGGGTAAGGGGAGAAAGAGAGAATGACCACTTGGGAGAGATGAGGATCCCGGTGCCACCACCCCGATGACCAGAAGCTCTCGGGGTGTGCGAGAACACGTGGGTGGACGAAGAGAGAGCAGTAGGAGTAGCAGTGTTATCTGTGGTGATCCATGTTTCCGTCAGTGCCAAGAAGTCGAGGGACTGGAGGGAGGCATAGGCTGAGATGAACTCTGCCTTGTTGGCCGCAGATCGGCAGTTCCAGAGGCTACCGGAGACCTGGAACTCCACGTGGGTCGTGCGCGCTGGGACCACCAGATTAGGGTGGCAGCCACGCGGGGTGTGGAGCGTTTGTATGGTCTGTGCAGAGAGGAGAGAACAGGGATAGACAGACACATAGTTGACAGGCTACAGAAGAGGCTACGCTAATGCAAAGGAGATTGGAATGACAAGTGGACTACACGTCTCGAATGTTCAGAAAGTTAAGCTTACGTAGCAAGAATCTTATTGACTAAAATGATTAAAATGATACAGTACTGCTGAAGTAGGCTAGCTGGCAGTGGCTGCGTTGTTGACTTTGTAGGCTAGCTGGCAGTGGCTGCGTTGTTGACACTACACTAATCAAGTCGTTCCGTTGAGTGTAATAGTTTTTACAGTGCTGCTATTCGGGGGCTAGCTGGTGATTCTAGGAAGACATTAACCCAACATTTTCACCATCATTGTAAAGCCCTAGTTATTTTTGTTTCTTTGACAAAGCCATTTCTGAAGATGATTATTTATGTTATGTTAGCTATTCATTTAAATTTGTCTCATTTTAAGCTCAACCCTGTTACACAAACTGTACTCTTGATTTAATATGGTAAAACTATTCCTTTTTACATATTTTTGTGGTGGAAAATTGAGCTGTTTGAGCATAACACATCAAACCTGTTTCCCATAGATAGACAGGCAAAACATTTTGTTCACCACTACATGTTTTTATGTGAAGCTTTCATTCAAATGCCACTCCCTGTTGCATACAACAAGCTTCCAATTCCACCTTTCACAACGGGATTTATGGCTGATTTAAGATGAAATCATCAAAACTGTTACTGTCAACACCGCAACTTTATTTGAAGCTTAACAGACACTTACTACAATATTTTTAGGGACAGTTTTATTTTTTTTAATAAACTTGAACATGTGCTCTTTATTACAGAATGTTACAATATTTTATCAAGCTACATTTCTCAAAAAAAAAAACACAGAATTGGTGGAATGACCCTGCAGATGCAAGATCTTAATTTGAGACATTTGGTACAGGGAAATTACATTTGAATTATTATTATGGATTAAAATGAATGGACATTTTTGTAGGAGTTGATACATTTGAAGGGAAATTCAGGTTGGACATTTCAAAGTGTAATTTAAAAACTTCAGAAGCCTTTTTAAACCTCAAATACACTTACCCTGCAACCCTCATTCATGTGTTGTTGACACTCACTCGGACGGGGATTGGCAGAGGCATAAGGTTACTGAGAGTTTCATTAGTTAGTTAAGTCTGGACACTGCTATAGCAAATTGAATTCCAGACTGTTTATTTGACATTTACCAAACGTACTTATCCAGAGCAAATAGGGTTCAGTGCCTTGCTCAACGGCACATCAACAGGTTTTTCTCCCAGTCAGCTCAGGGACTCAAACCAGCAACCTTTCAGTTGCTGGACCAATCCTTCATTTGATCACTGTGTTGTTGCAGGAACTGTCTTAATATCCCCCCCCCCCCCAATTTCAGACTAGATTAGCCCTCACTAACAATGCATCAACCACTAAATTCACACAACAATTCACATTTTCCGTTGCCGCGGGATTATTTTCCTGCTGTGAAAAACGGGTCAAATGAAGATTCCACACCTGTAGTATTCACAACGACATCTGGGAATTGGAAATGATCCTATCGAGATGGGTCCTCCATTTAAATGAACGCTATTGGTGCAATTATTTGTTTGGGTCCGTGGCAGAGAAATCTATGGAGGAAATACGCACTCACAAGTGGAAGTCAGTGGTATTGATTTTGAATCTAAAGTACAGTACTTTACGTCCGACAGGCTCATCAACATTCACAACTGGCCGTTGAGGAATGGCGGTGGAGTTCATCCGAGCACAGCATTTGTTTTGCCAGCAACCGACTATACAAACATGTTGTTTGTAGTTGTTGGGCTAAGGAACCGTTTCTCAATATCCACAGCAATGGTTTAGAATGCATGTTGCCACACAATGATATTTGCAAGTAGCTGGGACTAGCAGTAGTGTTTGTTTTTATTTTTGCATTCAAGACTTGTTTTTTTTTAATTTCATGTGTATAGACACATGAACAAATACATTGCTGGTGATTCAAATGTCACAGTAGAGCAGTGTAAATGTAGGATTCAAAAGAAACTTGCCAGTCGTTTGTCTGAGGGAGATTTAGAGGGACTGATGTTTTTTTCCATCTTTTATTGTTCTTTGTTAGCATGCGGTCTGGACCGGCCTTTCAACATCCACGGACGATGATTTTGGTCCGGTCCATCCCAACTCTGAACAAATCATAGAGGTCTATATTTGGTTCAGATTTTGGTCCGGTCCATCCCAACACTGAACCAATCATAGAGGTCTATATTTGGTTCAGATTTTGGTCCGGTCCATCCCAACTCTGAACCAATCATAGAGGTCTATATTTGGTTCAGATTTTGGTCCTGTCCATCCCAACTCTGAACCAATCATAGAGGTCTATATTTGGTTCAGATTTAGTCCGAACCATCCTTGATTTCGACGTTCGGTCCGGAACGGCCTAAATTTGATACAAACATAGATGTCTATATATAGTTGGTTCAGATATGTTCCAGTCCGGATCGGTCTTGATTTGTCCCAAACACTATCCACGGTTACAACAGGTGATAGGTAGCCTCAAGGTTAGAGCATTGGGTCAGTAATCGAAAAGTTGCTAGTTTGAATACTAGAGCCAACAAGGTGAATATTCTGTAGCAGTGCCCTTGATCAAGGCACTTAACCCTAATAGCTCCAGGGGTGCTGTACAATGGTGACCTTAGCTGTGACCCCATTATCTGGGCGGGAAAACCTTGACGTTGGTCAAATTTATACGCTTTTGTTGTCAGGATTTTGTTTTCCAGGCTATCCATACAACAATATCTTCTTCTTCCATCTTCCGGAAGATCTAATCACAATCAGATTCCAAAAATCTTTAGATTTTCTACACCTGTCGACAAATGTGAGCACAATAAGGACATGTTAGAACTAGGTATATTTTGTTTGAATTTGGTCCGGTCTGGACTGGCCTTGATTTCAATCTCCACAGACGTCCAGTCCGGACCTGTCCTATATTTGTCCCCAAAAATAGACATCTATAATTGGTTCACTCATATAAATCCATTTTTAACAAGTTTGTACAGCACAGTACAGTACTTCACAGCAGTACATTACAGGGCTCCCGAGTGGCACAGCGGTCAAAGGCACAGCATCTCAGTGCTTGAGGCGTCACTACAGACACCCTGGTTCGATTCCAGTCTGTATCACATCCGGCTATGATTGGGAGTCCCACAGGGTGGCGCACAATTGGCCCAGCGTCGTCCGGGTTTGGTCGGGGAAGGTCATCATTGTAAATAATCACTTGCCTCGTTAAATAAAGGTAGAATAAATACATAAAACAGCAGATTTCAGTACAGTACAGTAAAGAACACTTGAGTAGATTACAGTACAGTAGAATTATTCCTTTATAGAGCCAGAGTATGTATTCCTCTATAGAGCCAGAGTATTTATTCCTTTATAGAGCCAGAGTATTTATTCCTCTATAGAGCCATAGTATTTATTCCTCAATAGAGCCATAGTATTTATCCCTCTAAAGAGCCATAGTATTTATTCCTCTATAGAGCCATAGTATTTATTCCTCTATAGAGCCATAGTATTTATTCCTCTATAGAGCCATAGTATTTATTCCTCTATAGAGCCCTAGTATTTATTCCTATATAGAGCCATAGTATGTATTCCTATATAGAGCCATAGTATTTATTCCTCTATAGAGCCATATTATTTATTCCTTTTTAGAGCCATAGTATTTATCCCTCTATAGAGCCATAGTATTTATTCCTATATAGAGCCATATAATTTATTCCTATATAGAGCCATAGTATTTATTGCTATATAGAGCCATAGTATTTATTCCTATATAGAGCCATAGTATGTATTCCTCTATAGAGCCAAAGTATTTATTCCTCTATAGAGCCATAGTATTTATTCCTATATAGAGCCATAGTATTTATTCCTCTATAGAGCCATAGTATGTATTCCTCTATAGAGCCATAGTATTTATTCCTTTACAGAGCCATATTAGTTATTCCTCTATAGAGCCATAGTATTTATTCCTATATAGAGCCAGAGTAGTTATTCCTTTACAGAGCCATAGTATTTATTCCTTTACAGAGCCATAGTAGTTATTCCTCCAAAGAGCCATAGTATTTATTCCTATATAGAGTCATAGTATGAAATCCTTTTTAGAGCCATAGAATATATTCCTTTATGGAGGCATAGTATTTATTCCTCTATAGAGCCATAGTATTTATTCCTATATAGAGCTTTGGTATTTGCGTTATATGTGTGTTTGTTCATACTTTTTATCGATTGTGTAATCAACATGATGGGAGGCAGAGAGTTGGATTCAAGCGCAGGGTGCAGCAGGTGTTTATTGTAAAGGACCACAGGAGGAGGCAGGTAGCTGGGTCCAGGGGCAGGCAGAAGGTCATACACAGGAGGAGGCAGGTAGCTGGGTCCAGGGTCCAGGTAGAAGGTCATACACAGGAGGAGGCAGGTAGCTGGGTCCAGGGTCCAGGTAGAAGGTCATACACAGGAGGAGGCAGGTAGCTTGGTCCAGGGTCCAGGCAGAAGGTCATACACAGGAGGAGGCAGGTAGCTGGGTCCAGGGACAGGTAGAAGGTCATACACAGGAGGAGGCAGGTAGCTGGGTCCAGGGACGTGCAGAAGGTCATGCACAGGAGGAGGCAGGTAGCTGGGTCCAGGGACAGGCAGAAGGTCATACACAGGGGGTCCAAAAGGGGAACAGTACAGACAGGGAAAAGGATAGCAACGTAGTCTGGGAGATCAGGCAATAGGTAGAACAGGAAATCCGATAGGCTAAAGTACAGGTAGGGAATAGGCAAAAGGCTTCGTTAGTGAGGAAGGCAAAAACTATCATACACGGGAGGAGTAAATCAAGGGAAAAACAGCGCTCCGAAAGACGTGTGTCACAAAACAAACAATACCTCACAGTGAAGGGGTGCAAAGAGCTGAACTAAATAGTGTGTGATAATGACATACAGGTGTGTGAACAGGTGATCAGAATTCAAGTGATTGGGTTCTGGAGAGTGAGCTGTGTTCAGGGGATATTATGTGTGTGAGGATGTGAGTTGGAAGCAGATGTTACACATTTTTGGTATGCTAGTTCTTCTTAAGACCTGCCTAAAACACAACCAACAACCAATGCTATGAGGCCTACAAAACTGTTTTACTGTTTTTAAAACAGGAGGATATATGAAATATTGTTTATAGGACATCGGGACAGTAACCTATTAGGATCAGTCTAAAATCAGATAAAGTAGAGTACAATACATCATACTGTACTATATTGTACTGTACTCTACTGAATAATATTCTACTGTACTATATTGTACTGTACTCTACTGAATAATATTATACTGTACTATATTGTACTGCACTCTACTGAATAATATTATACTGTACTATATTGTACTGTACTCTACTGAATAATATTATACTGTACTATATTGTACTGTACTCTACTGAATAATATTATACTGTACTATATTGTACTGTACTCTACTGAATAATATTCTACTGTACTATATTGTACTGTACTCTACTGAATAATATTATACTGTACTATATTGTACCATACAGTACTGTAGTCTACTGTGCTCTACTGTGATGAATTGTGCCGTTCAAACTCGTGATGTCGATGATTCATTCAGGATTTGCTCTTGTCCGAACTAGAGGTCTTCACAGATATACCCTAACCCAAGATTACCCAAGATCCCACCCGGTATCAGAACAGGTTGGATCACACTTGGTGGCCACGGACCTGGGATTTGTCTGAAGATATGTGAAATACAGACCAGTTCCTGAATTATATTTTAAGAAGAAAATGTCCTAAATCCCATTTGGTAAGGGTGGCAGTTGGTTCAATCCATAGCATTAATCTCTCTCCTCCACCTGTCTGCCTCTCTCTCTGTCTTACTTGATCTCTTGCTATAGCAAACTTGCAACGCTCTTTCAACTGGGACCCTCACTGTTTCCCGTCCCAATGAGCTCGAAACAGACAATTGTATTTTGCACAAGGGAGAAATGTTTGGATAATCTATTTCATTTACATTACATTTACATTTAAGTCATTTAGCAGACGCTCTTATCCAGAGCGACTTACAAATTGGTGCATTCACCTTATGACCTCCAGTGGAACAGTAGTGCATCTAAATCTTTTCAGGGGGGGGGAGGAGAGGGATTACTTTATCCTATCCTAGGTATTCCTTAAAGAGGTGGGGTTTCAGGTGTCTCCGGAAGGTGGTGATTGACTCCGCTGTCCTGGCGTCGTGAGGGAGTTTGTTCCACCATTGGGGGGCCAGAGCAGCGAACAGTTTTGACTGGGCTGAGCGGGAACTGTACTTCCTCAGTGGTAGGGAGGCGAGCAGGCCAGAGGTGGATGAACGCAGTGCCCTTGTTTGGGTGTAGGGCCTGATCAGAGCCTGGAGGTACTGAGGTGCCGTTCCCCTCACAGCTCCGTAGGCAAGCACCATGGTCTTGTAGCGGATGCGAGCTTCAACTGGAAGCCAGTGGAGGGAGCGGAGGAGCGGGGTGACGTGAGAGAACATGGGAAGGTTGAACACCAGACGGGCTGCGGCGTTCTGGATGAGTTGTAGGGGTTTAATGGCACAGGCAGGGAGCCCAGCCAACAGCGAGTTGCAGTAATCCAGACGGGAGATGACAAGTGCCTGGATTAGGACCTGCGCCGCTTCCTGTGTGAGGCAGGGTCGTACTCTGCGGATGTTGTAGAGCATGAACCTACAGGAACGGGCCACCGCCTTGATGTTAGTTGAGAACGACAGGGTGTTGTCCAGGATCACGCCAAGGTTCTTAGCGCTCTGGGAGGAGGACACAATGGAGTTGTCAACCGTGATGGCGAGATCATGGAACGGGCAGTCCTTCCCGGGAGGAAGAGCAGCTCCGTCTTGCCGAGGTTCAGCTTGAGGTGGTGATCCGTCATCCACACGGATATGTCTGCCAGACATGCAGAGATGCGATTCGCCACCTGGTCATCAGAAGGGGGAAAGGAGAAGATTAATTGTGTGTCGTCTGCATAGCAATGATAGGAGAGACCATGTGAGGTTATGACAGAGCCAAGTGACTTGGTGTATAGCGAGAATAGGAGAGGGCCTAGAACAGAGCCCTGGGGGACACCAGTGGTGAGAGCACGTGGTGTGGAGACGGATTCTCGCCACGCCACCTGGTAGGAGCGACCTGTCAGGTAGGACGCAATCCAAGCGTGGGCCGCGCCGGAGATGCCCAACTCGGAGAGGAGGATCTGATGGTTCACAGTATCGAAGGCAGCCGATAGGTCTAGAAGGATGAGAGCAGAGGAGAGAGAGTTAGCTTTAGCAGTGCGGAGCGCCTCCGTGATACAGAGAAGAGCAGTCTCAGTTGAATGACTAGTCTTGAAACCTGACTGATTTGGATCAAGAAGGTCATTCTGAGAGAGATAGCGGGAGAGCTGGCCAAGGACGGCACGTTCAAGAGTTTTGGAGAGAAAAGAAAGAAGGGATACTGGTCTGTAGTTGTTGACATCGGAGGGATCGAGTGTAGGTTTTTTCAGAAGGGGTGCAACTCTCGCTCTCTTGAAGACGGAAGGGACGTAGCCAGCGGTCAGGGATGAGTTGATGAGCGAGGTGAGGTAAGGGAGGAGGTCTCCGGAAATGGTCTGGAGAAGAGAGAAGGGGATAGGGTCAAGCGGGCAGGTTGTAGGGCGGCGGCCGTCACAAGACGCGAGATTTCATCTGGAGAGAGAGGGGAGAAAGAGGTCAGAGCACAGGGTAGGGCAGTGTGAGCAGAACCAGCGGTGTCGTTTGACTTAGCAAACGAGGATCGGATGTCGTCGACCTTCTTTTCAAAATGGTTGACGAAGTCATCTGCAGAGAGGGAGGAGGGGGGGGAGGGGGAGGAGGATTCAGGAGGGAGGAGAAGGTTGCAAAGAGCTTCCTAGGGTTAGAGGCAGATGCTTGGAATTTAGAGTGGTAGAAAGTGGCTTTAGCAGCAGAGAGAGAAGAGGAAAATGTAGAGAGGAGGGAGTGAAAGGATGTCAGGTCCGCAGGGAGGCGAGTTTTCCTCCATTTCCGCTCGGCTGCCCGGAGCCCTGTTCTGTGAGCCCTGTTCTATTTCCACTGGAGATTTGGGATCAGCAACATGTTGATATTTCACACCAAGAATAGTTAAGCCTATCGAGAACGAGGGTGTTGGAAAGATTGTCAGGAACTATTGTCATTCGCAGTGGATGAAAAACATGCTCCTATGAGAAAAATAAATACTTTGAGAAGCTCTGCAGCTCATAAGTGGTGGTGAGTTAAGACAATCAGAAATACTATCAGACATTACCAAACAGGACATTTTACAGGCAGGGTACATCTATGTGTGCTCAAGCAAAAATATATATAGAAATAAAACATTAACAAACAATTCACACAATGAAACAATGATTGAGCAGAAATTATCGGGAGACAGAGAGTGCATTCTGGATGAGACGTGCCTATAGTGCCCATTTCCTTCTTCAAGTGTCGACTTTTAAAATTAGAGATGTCATATGAAAATACTCATCTGTAGTGTAGACCACAAGTCATTTCAGATAGGAAGAGAAAATACTCATCTGTAGTGTAGACCACAAGTCATTTCAGATAGGAAGAGAAAATACTCATTTGTAGTGTAGACCACAAGTCATTTCAGATAGGAAGAGAAAATACTCATCTGTAGTGTAGACCACAAGTCATTTCAGATAGGAAGAGAAAATACTAATCTGTAGTGTAGACCACAAGTCATTTCAGATAGGAAGAGAAAATACTCATCTGTAGTGTAGACCACAAGTCATTTCAGATAGGAAGAGAAAATACTCTTTTGTAGTGTAGACCACAAGTCATTTCAGATAGGAAGAGAAAATACTCATCTGTAGTGTAGACCACAAGTCATTTCAGATAGGAAGATAAAATACTCATCTGTAGTGTAGACCACAAGTCATTTCAGATAGGAAGAGAAAATACAAGTGAAAGGTTAAAAGTCCACAGCCTGCCAGACAGGTCAAACTATTCTGCTGGCTTGACCTGATATAGACTCCACACAATTTGGATCCTATTGGATCGGATATATATATATATTTTTTTTTTATGACCGGGTCCTGTCAGTGTTGGAAGGGAATTTCACGGATCCAATTTGTTTCGGATATCAATTACAGGATCTGAGAAGACCTGTAGTCAGAGTGACACACAGAAGCATCCAGGGTCAATGCCCTGCTCAATGGCCTGTTGACAGATCTCCCACCAGGACAAAAAACATGAACCTGAACCCTCCAAGATCCCCCCCACAGTTCCCCAATAGCTGTCCCTCAACCATTCAAGACCCCTCCCACCCTCCCCCCAAGAAGAAAAATAATAAAATAATAATACAATTCATTCCATTCCCCACACTTAAGAACCCCGTGTCACGGTCGTCATAAAGAGGAGTGAATGAACAGAACTAAACAAAACAACAAAACGAACCCTGAAGCAATTTGGCTAGTGCAGAACAGGCAACTAAACAAAGAATAACAACCCACAAACTAACCAAGGAATATGGCTACCTAAATATGGTTTCGTTGGAGTGCGGGGAGGAGGAGCAGGGCGTACTGGGCTCTGGAGGCGCACAGAATACGCTGGACCGTGGACGCATTGGAGATCCAGAACATAGAGCTGGCTCAATACGTCCTGGCTGGATGCCCATTCTAGCCCGGCAAATGCGAGGAGCTGGAATAGAGCCCACCGGGCTATAATAGCGCACTGGAGACACTGAGCGCTCTACCGCATAACACGGTGCCTGACCAGTAACACGCTCCCCACAGTAAGCATGAGGAGTTGGCTCAGGTCTCCTACATGACTCAGCCTATCTCCTCGTGTTCCCCCCCAAAAACAATCTTGGGGCTGCCTCTCGGCTTCCGTGCTAGCCATGTACCTTCATATCGTCGCCGTTCCTCTATTCTCCGGTATTTATCCTCACCGCCGGGAGAGTATCGCTGTCCTAAGGAGGAGTTAGAGGCAGAGAAAGTGGAACTGCGATACTCTCCCGGCTGTGTCCAGGGTCCTGCTCCATCTAATATCTCCCCCTTAAGCGCTGTTCCTCCTTTTCACACTGCTTGGTCCTTGTTTTGTGGGTTGTTCTGTCATGGTCGTCATAAAGAGGAGACCCAAGGCGTAGCGTGGTAAGCCAACATAACTCTTTAATAAAAGAGAGAACAATGAACAAAAACAACAAAACGAACCGTGAAGCAATATGGCTAGTGCAGAACAGGCAACTAAACATAGAATAACAACCCACAAACTAACCAAGGAATATAGCTACCTAAATATGGTTTCCAATCAGAGATAACGATAAACAGCTGCCTCTGATTGAGAACCAATCTAGACAAGCATAGACATATAGTACGTAACATTGCAAAAATCGGAAACTTTCTGTCCAAAAATGATGCAGAAAAATTAATCCATGCTTTTGTCACTTCTAGGTTAGACTACTG
This sequence comes from Oncorhynchus nerka, assembly GCF_034236695.1. Lineage (NCBI taxonomy): Eukaryota > Metazoa > Chordata > Actinopteri > Salmoniformes > Salmonidae > Oncorhynchus > Oncorhynchus nerka. The sequence goes on from NC_088417.1 coordinate 9,203,644, forward strand.
CAATGCTCTACTTTCCGGCTACCCGGATAAAACACTAAATAAACTCCAGTTAGTGCTAAACACAGCTGCAAGATTTTTAGGGTGTGTTTGGCAGCATGAGTGAAGGATGCTTTGTTGTGAAATAGGAAGCCAATTCTAGATTTAACTTTGGATTGGAGATGTTTGATATGGGTCTGGAAGGAGAGTTTACAGTCTAACCAGACACCTAAGTATTTGTAGTTGTCCACGTATTCTAAGTCAGAGCCGTCCAGAGTAGTGATGTTGGACAGGCGGGTAGGTGCAGGTAGCGATCGGTTGAAGAGCATGCATTTAGTTTTACTTGTATTTAAGAGCAATTGGAGGCCACGGAAGGAGAGTTGTATGGCATTGAAGCTTGCCTGGAGGGTTGTTAACACAGTGTCCAAAGAAGGGCCGGAAGTATACAGAATGGTGTCGTCTGCGTAGAGGTGGATCAGAGACTCACCAGCAGCAAGAGCGACCTCATTGATGTATACAGAGAAGAGAGTCGGTCCAAGAATTGAACCCTGTGGCACCCCCATAGAGACTGCCAGAGGTCCGGACAGCAGACCCTCCGATTTGACACACTGAACTCTATCAGAGAAGTAGTTGGTGAACCAGGCGAGGCAATCATTTGAGAAACCAAGGCTGTCGAGTCTGCCGATGAGGATTTGGTGGTTGACAGAGTCGAAAGCCTTGGCCAGATCAATGAATACGGCTGCACAGTAATGTTTCTTATCGATGGCGGTTAAGATATCGTTTAGGACCTTGAGCGTGGCTGAGGTGCACCCATGACCAGCTCTGAAACCAGATTGCATAGCAGAGAAGTTATGGTGAGATTCGAAATGGTCGGTAATCTGTTTGTTGACTTGGCTTTCGAAGACCTTAGAAAGGCATGGTAGGATAGATATAGGTCTGTAGCAGTTTGGGTCAAGAGTGTCCCCCCCTTTGAAGAGGGGGATGACCGCAGCTGCTTTCCAATCTTTGGGAATCTCAGATGACACGAATGCTAATGCTTTGTAGGTTTGCAGTAAAACCTTGAAATCAGCCCTTGCTTTAACAGGAAGCCAGTGTAGGGAGGCTAGCACTGGAGTAATATGATCAATTTTTTGTAAAATTGACCATCCTACCAATCCTCGACTTTGGCGATGTCATTTACAAAATAGCCTCCAATACCCTACTCAACAAATTGGATGCAGTCTATCACAGTGCAATCCGTTTTGTCACCAAAGCCCCATATACTACCCACCATTGCGACCTGTACGCTCTCGTTGGCTGGCCCTCGCTTCATACTCGTCACCAAACCCACTGGATCCATGTCATCTACAAGACCCTGCTAGGTAAAGTCCCCCCTTATCTCAGCTCGCTGGTCACCATAGCATCTCCCACCTGTAGCACACGCTCCAGCAGCTATATCTCTCTAGTCACCCCCAAAACCAATTCTTTCTTTGGCCGCCTCTCCATCCAGTTCTCTGCTGCCAATGACTGGAACGAACTACAAAAATCTCTTAAATTGGAAACACTTATCTCCCTCACTAGCTTTAAGCACCAACTGTCAGAGCATCTTACAGATTACTGCACCTGTACATAGCCCACCTATAATTTAGCCCAAACAACTACCTCTTTCCCAACTGTATTTAATTTATTTATTTATTTTGCTCCTTTGCACCCCATTATTTTTATTTCTACTTTGCACATTCTTCCATTGCAAAACTACCATTCCAGTGTTTTACTTGCTATATTGTATTTACTTTGCCACCATGGCCTTTTTTGCCTTTACCTCCCTTCTCACCTAATTTGCTCACATTGTATATAGACTTGTTTTTTTTTACTGTATTATTGACTGTATGTTTGTTTTACTCCATGTGTAACTCTGTGTCGTTGTATGTGTCGAACTGCTTTGCTTTATCTTGGCCAGGTCGCAATTGTAAATGAGAACTTGTTCTCAACTTGCTTACCTGGTTAAATAAAGGTGAAATAAATAAATAAAAAATAAAAATTACATGGGCTTGCTCCTAACTGTCTTTCCGATTTGGTCCTGCCATACATACCTACGTTCCTTCCTGTATTGGAGATTCAGGTATAATTTTGTGCATTTTTCTCCACATTCCATCCAGTTTGGTTTATTTTTGTAATAGATTACATTAGATGATTATTTTTCTTTTTCCTCTTAACTTATTTTGCATCTCTGTAGTATACTTTTTATTGCTATCTACCTGTACTGTTAGTTAATATATTTCCTTTGTTAGTCTTATCTCTTTTGCCTGAAACTACTTTATTTTAATTATTGATGAAAATTGAATTGAATGACCTCTGAAGGTACATTTAAAAGTATCCCAAACAATAAGGGGATTTGCTGAATCTTTATATAATATTATACTGGAAAAATTCAGTTATAAATAATTTTGTCTTAATTAAAAATAAGTTTGATCAAGTAAACATTGATTAAATTCCCAATATCCCCGTCCACATGAAAAATCTAAGAGTTATGTGAATGCCAATTAGATGATGATCCGATCGCATTGTGTCTCCTATTAAAACTTTTTTAACCTTTGATGTAAGATAGGAAGAGACAAGAAAGTAGTCAAGACGATTAGCTTTATTAAGTCTCCTCCAGGTCGGGGATTTTCAGCCTCTAAATAACCGCTATTTCTAATGTGTCCATAATATTTGTTATTTCCTTAAAACATATTTTGGCCGCAGGGGCATTATTGAGTAGCTTGGATGAATAAGGTGCCCAGAGGTGCCCAGAGTAAACAGCCTGATCCTCAGTCCCAGTTGCTAATATATGCATATTATTAGTACATTCGGATAGAAAACACTCTGAAGTTTCTAAAACTGTTTGAATGATGTCTGTGAGTATAACAGAACTCATATGGTAGGCATAAACCTGAGAAATTATCCAAACAGGAAGTGGGAAATCTGAGGTTTGTAGTTTTTGAACTCAGCCCTATCAAATACACAGTGGGATATGGTTCAAGTTGCACTTCATAGGGCTTCCACAAGATGTCAAACGTCTTTAGAAACTTGAACGAGGCTTCTACTGTGATGTGGGGCCGGATGAGAGCTCTTTGAGTCAATGGTCTGGCTGAGAGCCTGGTCCTGGTCATGCGCATTTCACATGAGAGCGACCTGCATTGCATGGCTTTTCTACAGACAATGGAATTCTCCGGTTGGAACGTTATTGAAGATTTATGATAAAAACATAGTAAAGATTGATTCTATACTTAGTTTGACAAGTTTCTACGACCTGTAATATAACTTTTCAAACTTTTAGTCTGACGTTTAGCTGGACCTGCACGAGCGTTTGGATTTGTATACTAAACGCCCTCACAAAAGTAGCTACTTGGACATAAATAATGGACATTATCGAACAAATCAAACATTTTTTCTGGAACTAGGATTCCTGGGAGTGCATTCTGATGTAGATCATCAAAGGTAAGGGAATATTTATAATGTTATTTCTGATTTCTGTTGACTCCAACATGGCGGATAATTGTATTTTTTTCTGACCGCCGTTTTCAGATTATTGCATGGTTTCGTTTTTCCGTAAAGCTTTTTTGAAATCTGACACAGCAGTTGCATTAAGGAGAGGTATATCTATAATTCCATGTGTAACACTTGTATTTTCATCAACATTTATGTAAAATATGTGGCTATGCTAAATCACTGGATGTTTTTGGAACAACTGAACGTAACGCGGCAATGTAAACTCATATGTTTTTCATATAGAGAGAGTGAGATCAGTGTGTGTATGTATAAGTCTGTATGTGTAAGCGAGCATGTAATTGAGTATGTGTGTTCATTACACTTCATAGTGTTCAGATGTTTTTACAGTTCCCATACCTTGGGGTGGCAGGTAGCCTAGTGGTTAGAGTGTTGGACTAGTACCCAAAAAGTTGCTAGATCAAATCCCTGAGCTGACAAGGTAAACATCTGTTGTTCTGAACAAGGCAGTTAACCCACAATTCCTAGGCTGTAATTGAAAATAAGAATGTGTTCTTAACTGACTTACCTGATAAAATATATAAACCTTATTTTTTTCATAACCCAAAGTCCCTGTAGAATTGAGTACAGCCATGGTGTTATGGAGCTGTCTCGGGAATAGCTGTCCATGTATAGAGTTTGTCCACAATGAGAAAGGCACGCTTACCCTTCTCCCTCTCTTGCCTCTGTACTAGATACAGTCTCTTAGGACATTCGTTGATCTCCCTTAGAAATTGGTAATTGAGACCGAATTTGGTCCCTTTTTGTCCCTTTAAGTTCAGTCCCCTGCTTTTGATCAGCTCCTTTTGTTGGTAGTGTTCAAATATTGCGATGATCGGACAGAGACCCCTGGTCTTGTCGCTCTGAGCTCCAAGTCTGTGTACTCGGTGGAAAGCCACCTTGTTTTAAGGCGGATTGCATGAATTCTCTGATCGTGCCCTCTAGATTTTATTTTACATTTATTTAACCAGGCAAGGCAGTTCAGAACATATTCTTATTTTCAATGACGGCCTAGGAACTGCCTGTTCAGGGGCAGAACGACAGATTTGTACCTTGTCAGCTCGGGGGTTTGAACTTGCAACCTTCAGGTTACGAGTCCAACGCTCTAACCACTAGGCTACCCTGCCGCCCCAAGATTATTGGATGCGTCCTCAGGAATCCCAGAAAAAAATGTATTTTCACGCATGCTATGACTTTGTATATCTTGTAGCAACTTCTTCATCAACCTGTTTTCCCTGAGTAGACAGTCCATGTTGGAATCGTGGATTTTTACCTTGTCTGTGAGTGCCTTGTTCTCTCCTTGGAGCGTAAGAATTTCACTCTGGTTAAACTCCATACTCCCCATCAACCCTTCCAACCTCCTCACACAACTTTTCCAGTGTTGTATGGATTCCAGTCAGAGCACTAGCCTCTACTTCAATGGTAAATACATCGTCCATGTCTGTAGATTAATCTGTTTTTCTTTTTTTGTTGGGTTAAAGTTATTTTGTGAGGTAGTCGGATCTATCCATGATGGAGTATGTCTTTCCTCCATAGCGTAAAGCTGTTGGTACTCGTTGATTTCCCTCAGGATCTCCTTAGTATCCAGGTTGGCTCTTTACTGCAACCAGTTGTTTTACGAAAAGATAACAATGAGTCTTTCCCATGACACTGACAGGTGTCTGTAGTCTAGCCAGCTAGCACTCGCGGAATCCACGCAAAAAAATGGAACACAAACTTGCACTCCCAGCCATAAAGACAAACCACGTTGTGGAATCCTTAGCAACAAAACTTTAGTTCTGATAATAATCAATTTAATGAAAAATATGTAATTTTAGACAACAAACCGAGTGTAGACATTACGATGTTCTGTTGCGCGCTCTGATGACGTATGTTGCGTGATGACGTCACCTGACACCTAATCGTCTCAGGGTGATTGGTTGAGTGAATCCCTTTTTGGTGATTCAGCAAACGCAGATCAACTTACAGTCAGTGCATTCAACTAAGGTAGATAAACTACAACATACCACAGTAATAGTAAGAAAAAAGATATCTCTTTAACGGTTACTGAGAGTGTTAACATAGTTGAAGTGGCCTTTTGGTTTATTCGGTAGATTGGACTACTTTGAATGTCATCGCTGCCAATTGTAAAGCTTTTGAATGTGACAGATGAGAGCAAAAATAAATATTCTAGGTTGCGAATCTTCATTTGGTCCCTCGTTCCTAGTGAATGGATTTAAAAAGTATAGTTGTGCTAAAATTGTCACGACTTCCGCTGAAGTTCGGGCTTGGTGTCACCGGCCTACTAGCCGCCACCGATCCCTTTTTCGTTTGTCTGTTTGTTTTGTCTTATTAGTTTCACCTGTGTCCTGTTGTATGTGCTTAATGAGCTTCCTTATTTAAAGTACGTGTACCCACCCTTGTTTTGTGCAGGATTGTCTTTATGTTACGTGTGTGCGTTTAGGTAGAGGTGTGTAATTTTCTGGACTTGTCACCCTGTGTTTTGGGTAGTCACTTTTACTGTCTGCGCCCTGTGTTGTTGGGCTTGTCTATTTTTGTGCCATATTAAAGAGCACTAATTGCCAGTGGAACTCTCTGCGCCTGATTCCTTCCTCACCCACCTAGTCCCGCGTGACAAAAATGCTTACCTCATTGAGAATGTTTCTGCAGTTGAAGTTTGGCCATAGAATCAATGACACAAAAATACTTATTTTCAATGTCTGTAAAAGACATCTTTTCAACTTTCATTCCGAAAATTAACCTGATTTAAACGTTGGAAAATACGCATTTTCATCATCCGTAAAATACGCATTTTCAATGTCCTGATTTTACCTTTCATTCAGAACCAAAAATGTACCTATTTTCCAAGTCTCTTTTAAACATTTCAATATAATCTTTCTTACATTGACATTTACATTTAAGTCATTTAGCAGACGCTCTTATCCAGAGCGACTTACAAATTGGTGCATTCACCTTATGACCTCCAGTGGAACAGTAGTGCATCTAAATCTTTTCAGGGGAGGGGGTGAGAGGGATTACTTTATCCTATCCTAGGTATTCCTTAAAGAGGTGGGGTTTCAGGTGTCTCCGGAAGGTGGTGATTGACTCCGCTGTCCTGGCGTCGTGAGGGAGTTTCCACCATTGGGGGCCAGAGCAGCGAACAGTTTTGACTGGGCTGAGCGGGAACTGTACTTCCTCAGTGGTAGGGAGGCGAGCAGGCCAGAGGTGGATGAACGCAGTGCCCTTGTTTGGGTGTAGGGCCTGATCAGAGCCTGGAGGTACTGAGGTGCCGTTCCCCTCACAGCTCCGTAGGCAAGCACCATGGTCTTGTAGCGGATGCGAGCTTCAACTGGAAGCCAGTGGAGGGAGCGGAGGAGTGACGTGAGAGAACTTGGGAAGGTTGAACACCAGACGGGCTGCGGCGTTCTGGATGAGTTGTAGGGGTTTAATGGCACAGGCAGGGAGCCCAGCCAACAGCGAGTTGCAGTAATCCAGACGGGAGATGACAAGTGCCTGGATTAGGACCTGCGCCGCTTCCTGTGTGAGGCAGGGTCGTACTCTGCGGATGTTGTAGAGCATGAACCTACAGGAACGGGCCACCGCCTTGATGTTAGTTGAGAACGACAGGGTGTTGTCCAGGATCACGCCAAGGTTCTTAGCGCTCTGGGAGGAGGACACAATGGAGTTGTCAACCGTGATGGCGAGATCATGGAGCGGGCAGTCCTTCCCGGGAGGAAGAGCAGCTCCGTCTTGCCGAGGTTCAGCTTGAGGTGGTGATCCGTCATCCACACTGATATGTCTGCCAGACATGCAGAGATGCGATTCGCCACCTGGTCATCAGAAGGGGAAAGGAGAAGATTAATTGTGTGTCGTCTGCATAGCAATGATAGGAGAGACCATGTGAGGTTATGACAGAGCCAAGTGACTTGGTGTATAGCGAGAATAGGAGAGGGCCTAGAACAGAGCCCTGGGGGACACCAGTGGTGAGAGCACGTGGTGTGGAGACAGATTCTCGCCACGCCACCTGGTAGGAGCGACCTGTCAGGTAGGGCGCAATCAAGCGTGGGCCGCGCCGGAGATGCCCAACTCGGAGAGGGTGGAGAGGAGGATCTGATGGTTCACAGTATCGAAGGCAGCCGATAGGTCTAGAAGGATGAGAGCAGAGGAGAGAGTTAGCTTTAGCAGTGCGGAGCGCCTCCGTGATACAGAGAAGAGCAGTCTCAGTTGAATGACTAGTCTTGAAACCTGACTGATTTGGATCAAGAAGGTCATTCTGAGAGAGATAGCGGGAGAGCTGGCCAAGGACGGCACGTTCAAGAGTTTTGGAGAGAAAAGAAAGAAGGGATACTGGTCTGTAGTTGTTGACATCGGAGGGATCGAGTGTAGGTTTTTTTCAGAAGGGGTGCAACTCTCGCTCTCTTGAAGACGGAAGGGACGTAGCCAGCGGTCAGGGATGAGTTGATGAGCGAGGTGAGGTAAGGGAGGAGGTCTCCGGAAATGGTCTGGAGAAGAGAGGAGGGGATAGGGTCAAGCGGGCAGGTTGTTGGGCGGCCGGCCGTCACAAGACGCGAGATTTCATCTGGAGAGAGAGGGAGAAAGAGGTCAGAGCACAGGGTAGGGCAGTGTGAGCAGAACCAGCGGTGTCGTTTGACTTAGCAAACGAGGATCGGATGTCGTCGACCTTCTTTTCAAAATGGTTGACGAAGTCATCTGCAGAGAGGGAGGAGGGGGAGGGGGAGGAGGATTCAGGAGGAGGAGAAGGTTGCAAAGAGCTTCCTAGGGTTAGAGGCAGATGCTTGGAATTTAGAGTGGTAGAAAGTGGCTTTAGCAGCAGAGAGAGAGGAGGAAAATGTAGAGAGGAGGGAGTGAAAGGATGTCAGGTCCGCAGGAGGCGAGTTTTCCTCCATTTCCGCTCGGCTGCCCGGAGCCCTGTTCTGTGAGCTCGCAATGAGTCGTCGAGCCACGGAGCGGGAGGGGAGGACCGAGCCGGCCTGGAGGATAGGGGACATAGAGAGTCAAAGGATGCAGAAAGGGAGGAGAGGAGGGTTGAGGAGGCAGAATCAGGAGATAGGTTGGAGAAGGTTTGAGCAGAGGAAGAGATGATAGGATGGAAGAGGAGAGAGTAGCGGGGGAGAGAGAGCGAAGGTTGGGACGGCGCGATACCATCCAGTAGGGGCAGTGTGGGAAGTGTTGGATGAGAGCGAGAGGGAAAAGGATACAAGGTAGTGGTCGGAGACTTGGAGGGGAGTTGCAATGAGGTTAGTGGAAGAACAGCATCTAGTAAAGATGAGGTCGAGCGTATTTCCTGCCTTGTGAGTAGGGGGGAAGGTGAGAGGGTGAGGTCAAAAGAGGAGAGGAGTGGAAAGAAGGAGGCAGAGAGGAATGAGTCAAAGGTAGGCGTGGGGAGGTTAAAGTCGCCCAGAACTGTGAGAGGTGAGCCGTCCTCAGGAAAGGAGCTTATCAAGGCATCAAGCTCATTGATGAACTCTCCGAGGGAACCTGGAGGGCGATAAATGATAAGGATGTTAAGCTTGAAAGGGCTGGTAACTGTGACAGCATGGAATTCAAAGGAGGCGATAGACAGATGGGTAAGGAGAAAGAGAGAATGACCACTTGGGAGAGATGAGGATCCCGGTGCCACCACCCCGCTGACCAGAAGCTCTCGGGGTGTGCGAGAACACGTGGGCAGACGAAGAGAGAGCAGTAGGAGTACAGTGTTGTCTGTGGTGATCCATGTTTCCGTCAGTGCCAAGAAGTCGAGGGACTGGAGGGAGACATAGGCGGAGATGAACTCTGCCTTGTTGGCCGCAGATCGGCAGTTCCAGAGGCTACCGGAGACCTGGAACTCCACGTGGGTCGTGCGCTGGGACCACCAGATTAGGGTGGCCGCGGCCACGCGGTGTGGAGCGTTTGTATGGTCTGTGCAGAGGAGAGAACAGGGATAGACAGACACATAGTTGACAGGCTACACAGAGGCTACGCTAATGCAAAGGAGATTGGAATGACAAGTGGACTACACGTCTCGAGTGTTCAGAGAGTTAAGCTTACGTAGCAAGAATCTTATTGACTAAAATGATTAAAATGATACAGTACTGCTGAAGTAGGCTAGCTGGCAGAGGCTGCGTTGTTGACTAAGTAGGCTAGTTGGCATTGGCTGCGTTGTTGACACTACACTAATCAAGTCGTTCCGTTGAGTGTAATAGTTTCTACTGTGCTGCTATAGCTGGCTAGCTAGCAGTGTTGATTACGTTACGTTGCGTTAAAAGAACGACAATAGCTGGCTAACTAACCTAGGAAATCGCTCTAGACTACACAATTATCTTTGATACAAAGACGGCTGTGTAGCTAGCTATGTAGCTAGCTACGATCAAACAAATCAAGCCGTTGTACTGTAATGAAAAATGTGATACTACCTGTGGAGCGAAGCGAAATGCGACCCGGATTGTTGAGTGCAGAAGTTCTGTTCGGTAGACGTTGGCTAGCTGTTGGCTAGCTAGCAGAGTCTCCTATGTTAAGGACGACATAAAACTACACACTCTAAACTACACAATTATCTTGGGTACGAAGACAGCAAAGACAACTATGTAGCTAGCTAACACTACACTAATCAAGTCGTTCAGTTGAGTGTAATAGTTGTGCTGCTAATCGGTAGACGGTGGACTAGCTAACGGTGGACGTTAGCTAGCTGGCTAGCTGCAGGGCAGTGTAGACTGCGTTAGGACGACGAAATACGATAATTACGCAATTATCTATGATACAAAGACGGCTGTGTAGCTAGCTAAGAAGAAATTGATAAGATTAGACAAATCAAACCGTTGTACTATAATGAAATGTAATGAAATGTAATGAAATGTAATACTACCTGCGGACCGAGTGCAGATGCGACCGCTCGCTCCAACCCGGAAGTACCCGGAAGTTGTATACGTTCTTACGGGGATATATCACTCCTTCAAAACAGTGTCAGACTAAACAGCTTTCACTTTAGCCATGTTCTCAATCAACTTTCATTTATACCACATTCTAATCTATCTGCAGCTCAGATGCTTGTTGATACATGAGAGCAGTCTAGATTGATTGACCTCTGCTTTTCCCAATAGATAAAGCTGTCAGTAAAAGGAAAATTACTTAGCAGCCATTTTGTCTGAAGATGTTCTTGAAAACTGACAACGTATAAGGTGTAGGACAGAGCAATGACAGCCTTTTGACCTAGGACGTAAAACAGAGGAAGTCCTAAAATGGACACAGTGTATTTGACCCATCATAGACTTTACCGTGTTTCTGTATTGATCCAATGCTCCAACATGGCAAACATTTTATGACATCTGCACAACTCAGACAGAGCACAACTTTCCTAATGAACATGTGTACTGGTATGAAGGGAAAGTTGAGCATATGTATTATTCTGCATTAATGAAGAACACGAATGCTTGGCTAATTAGACAGAACCAGAGCTCACTTGTTATGTGCTGATGCTGTTTGAGGAAGTGGAGGAAGCACTGCATGGTAGAATAGCAAAACAGCTGAGGAAACAAGGAAAAAGACTCTACAGTATGTAGCTAGACTGTTTTCCACCTCTTTGAATCGAATCCGGATATGCAGGAGCGGGAGAGTGTAGAAATATACAACTTTGATCAGGAGAGGCTCAGACAGGTGTTTATCCAGGTAATTAGGTGGTATATGCATTTCAGTTCTCACATTTAATGATGTGATGACTCACTCTGCAACAGTACATGCCACAGTACAGCACAACACCCACATTACCTGACCAGTACCTAATCAAAAAACGACATACTGAGGTTAACGAGCATTACTGAAATGAATAAATAACTAATAACAACTATCTCCACCTGCGAAACTACCATTTTGTTCCTTGTCTTTAATTTGAATTGTTCTATTATTAACAACATTGAGCTGTTTAAACAATTCTACAAGATAATGCATTAGCTAAGACAAAATAAAGAGACAAAAGTAAAAGACTTCGCAGTTTGAACTAACATTTCGACTGAAAGTGTTGCCATTTTCAATGACGGTAATTATACTGAGAACAAACCGCTGTGCAACAGATGAGCTATTTGTTTTAATGCTCTACTTATTTCTCCCTACTGCTGTGTCTCTTTAGACATGTGTCGTGTGTACAATCACGCCCCCGAGGGCACTGAAAGAGGGCTCTTTCATAATAAACAGGCCCTCTTCTGAACCACAAATAGAGCTCGCTGCCCACTCAAACTGTACAAATGTTATAATCTGGCCACAAAGATATGTTTACAAAAATAATGTCAACATATATAATGTCCATCATTCCCAAGGCACAGATTTGTTATGTCTTGTGTTCTGCAAATGCAGCTCAAATCTGGGCAATGTGTCTGTCTAATAATTACCCCACGGCATTGATCTTGAGTGGGCACATGTTTGGGTATGTTGTGTGGCTACAGTTCTTCTTAGTAAGTAAGTGTTCTTACGGCCTTTCCTCTCTGGACAGGAATAGTTCCTTATAAGAATAAATCACTCATGTGCAGAGGTACAAAGAAACCCCAGGGACTAGGGCAGCTGGATAAGGCCTCAATCTGCAATTGTGGGTTCTCTAGGGGCAATGATAATTCATCCACTGCCCAGGACTCTGTCTAAGGGGGAAAACAGGCAGAATGCAAAGCACTTACAGCCAAGTGGAGAGTTTACATTACCATGACAACGTACTGGTATAGAATGATAGGAATCACCCCACTATGTGCAGTTGGACATAAACTGTACAATCAGATAGAGATCACTAATAAATTGATTTCTGTGTTGTTGGTTACATATTCAGTGTTTATTTTTTTCTTGAAGTCTAAACACTTACAAAGTAATGAGATGTAAGCAATTATCTGAATTATGATTCAAAGAATACACTGATGTACTAGTTAATTCATTTATTTGAATAACATCAATCTAATCCCAATAGGGTCTATGATTCAAAGAGTCAATCTAATCCCAATAGGGCCTATGCAGACAATGCACTACAATAAAAGGAACATTTTCTCTCCGGATATTTGTGTTGTTCTGCACCTCGATTCAAAACAATACTCTCCTAATTCAATAGTGTAAGAAGAGGAATAATTTAATGACCTGAAAATATTGCGCATTGTTTGTGTTGTTTCTGGGGCAATTATAATCCAAAGAAAGGAGCATAATGTCCCTATTGTTATCAGATAAATTCAACCCCAATTTCAATGCCAGTTGCATTGGTTAAACATGACTTAAATATTTTCTCATTTAGAATGTACTTTTTGTTCAGAGCCCAGCACCTCCTCAATGTCATCTATCTCGCTCGCTCTCTCTCTTGGTCTCTCCCTCCCTAACCCTCATAATGTCAGTCACATCTCAGCCCTACACTTGTCTGTCTATGAGGAATGTAAAAAAGTAGCTTACCCGGTCCATAGAAAGCTGCTCTATCTGCACCGATTGGTGGATAGAAAGCTTCACTGTCTGCACCGATTGGTGGATAGAAAGCTTCTCTGTCTGCACCGATTGGTGGATAGAAAGCTTCTCTGTCTGCATCGATTGGTGGAGTCATTTAATGAGCTAGAATTCTCCAGATTGAGTGCTCTCTAGAGAAATCAAATCAAATGTATTTATATAGCCCGTCATACATCAGCTGATATCTCAAAGTGCTGTGTAGAAGCACGGTGGCTAGGAAAAACTCCCTAGAAAGGCCAAAACCTAGGAAGAAACCTAGAGAGGAACCAGGTTATGAGGGGTGGCCAGTCCTCTTCTGGCTGTGCCGGGTGGAGATTATAACAGAACATGGCCAAAATGTTCAAATGTTCATAAATGACCAGCATGGTCAAATAATAATAATCACAGTAGTTGTCGAGGGTGCAGCAAGTCAGCACCTCAGGAGTAAATGTCAGTTGGCTTTTCATAGCCGATCATGAAGAGTATCTCTACCACTCCTGCTGTCTCTAGAGAGTTGAAAACAGCAGGTCTGGGACAGGTAGCACGTCCGGTGAACAGGTCAGGGTTCCATAGCCGCAGGCAGAACATTTGAAACTGGAGCAGCAGCACGGCCAGGAGGACTGGGGACAGCAATAAGTCATCATGCCAGGTAGTCCTGAGGCATGGTCCTAGGTCTCAGGTCCTCCGAGACAAAGAGAGAATTAGAGAGAGCATACTTAAATCCACACAGGACACCGGATAAGACAGGAGAAGTACTCCAGATATAACAAACTGACCCTAGCCCCCCGACACATAAACTACTGCAGCATAAATACTGGAGGCTGAGACAGGAGGGGACAGGAGACACTGTGGCCCCATCCGAAAGTGTCCCAAAATGGCTCCTTGGCAGAGACAAAAATCATTTTGGAACACTTAGGTCCTAGAGACATTAGGCTTGGTGGATTAGACTGACACTGGTGATGGAGGAAAACATTGATCCAGTTACATATCACAATGTTACATTTTTTACCCCTAATTGGTAGTTACAGTCTTGTCCCGTCGTTACAACTCTAGTACAGACTCTGGAGATGCGAAGGTCGAGACCTGTGCATCTTTTGAAACACGACCCCGACCAAGCTGCACTGTTTCTTGACACAATGTCCACTGAATCTGGTGTGTTGTGAAATATGTGAATGTACTGTAATGTTTTTAAAATTGTATAAACTGCCTTAATTTTGACAGACCCCAGGAAGAGTAGATGCTACTTTGGCAGCAGCTAATGGGGAGCCATAATATATACAAATACACATCCGGTAGCACCAACACAGTAGACCTGACGGACCGTGTATGCGCCCAGCCCGCCACAGGAGTCGCTAGAGCACGATGGGACAAGGACATCCCGGCCGGCCATGCCCTCCCCAATTGTTTGCAGCCTCATGGTTCTCCTGGTAGTGGCCGGCTGCGACACAGCCGGTAATCAAACCAGTATCTGTAAGTGAAACAGCTAGCACTGTGATGCAGTGTCTTAGACCGCTGCGCCACTCAGGAGGTCCTATCACAATATTATTTTGAGACGATATTATATCGATACTTTGATATAGTATTGATACATTAACTAGCATTAGTCGACTGTACCTGAACCAAATCTCCAGTATTTTTCATCCTGTAGCTTGTTGTCCATCTTTTTAAAAAGTGAGCCAACATGTTTTCAGCACTTGTATTTTTGATCAAATCTAGTTCCCTCTGGTCTCTCTGTACAAATGCATATAGAATCATGAGATTCGCAATACATATCATATCGGCACTTAAGTATTGTGACAATATCATATCGTGCGGTCCCTGGAAATTCCCAGCCCTACCTCACACCAATAGATTTAGCTTTTGTATGTTTTCAATTATAGCTTTTGTATGCATTTTTTGCATAAAGAGGAATCTTTAGGAATGAGATATTGATAACCGTTTTAACTTACGGAACTAGTAATGATGCACTTTCACCACAATAGTCATTAGTGTTTACAGATGTAGCATCTTAATTTGAGCCACAATAGGCATTAGCGATTACGGATGTAGGATCTTAATTTGAGACACAATAGGCATTAGCGATTACGGATGTAGGATCTTAATTTGAGACACAATAGGCATTAGCGATTACGGATGTAGGATCTTAATTTGAGACACAATAGGCATTAGCGATTACGGATGTAGGATCTTAATTTGAGACACAATAGGCATTAGCGATTACGGATGTAGGATCTTAATTTGAGCCACAATAGACATTAACATTTACAGATGTAGCATCTTCATTTGAGCCACAATAGGCATTAACTTAATTTGCATTACGGATTACAATTTGAGACACAATAGATGTAGCATCTTCATTTGAGCCACAATAGGCATTAGCGATTACAGATGTAGGATCTTAATTTGAGACACAATAGGCATTAACATTTACAGATGTAGGATCTTAATTTGAGACACAATAGGCATTAGCGATTACGGATGTAGGATCTTAATTTGAGACACAATAGGCATTAGCATTAACTTAATTTGAGATGTAGGATCTTAATTTGAGCCACAATAGACATTAACATTTACAGATGTAGCATCTTCATTTGAGACACAATAGGCATTAGCGATTACGGATGTAGGATCTTAATTTGAGACACAATAGGCATTAACGATTACAGATGTAGGATCTTAATTTGAGACACAATAGGCATTAACATTTACAGATGTAGCATCTTCATTTGAGCCACAATAGGCATTAGCGATTACGGATGTAGGATCTTAATTTGAGACACAATAGGCATTAACATTTACAGATGTAGCATCTTCATTTGAGCCACAATAGGCATTAGCGATTACACATGTAGGATCTTAATTTGAGACACAATAGGCATTAGCGATTACAGATGTAGGATCTTAATTTGAGCCAGTTTGCTGCAGTCGAAAAAGTTTACCTGCAGCAAAACGAATTATTATGTGGATTATGTGGAAAACTGAAGCCTCCAGCAACAGGGTGATGAAATGAAGATCCTTCATCTGTATGACATTAATGACCACGTTCAAATCAGTCTTTCTCCAAAAGCAGAAACGTGTATAATTGTTATTCATGCAACACAAACTATCACCGTCAGAGGTATCAAACTCAGGTCAGGATGCTTGATGTAAAATATTGCCAGGCATCACATTATAAAGTATTTACTCTTAGAAAAAAAAGGGTTCTTTGCCTGTCCCTGTAGAAGAACTCTTTTGGGTTCCATGTGGAATGGTTTCGACATGAAACCCAAAAGGCAACCTGCAACCAAAACGGGTTCATCAAAGGGTTCACCTATGTGGACAGACTACAGAACCCTTTTAAGGTTCTAGGTAGCACTTTTTTCTTCTTCTAAGAGCATAGGGCTCCGCAAGTGCATGAGATATGTTCATTTTACAGTGAAAAGCAACATATTTCAGTGGAGCGAAGATAGGTAAGACAACCGTTGTATGTTAGAAGCAGCTACTCTAATTACTGTCGGATGTGGAATCTCATTACCCATCTATTCAGCGTCGATGTTTCTTCAATTTCCCTTTGAACAAAGAAACGTCTCATGCTTTAACATAATCCAACGGGATAGCACCGTTAGCTGACTGGGATCCAACTGGGTTATATAAAACAATTAGCATATCTACCAGCTCGATCTGTAGCTGCCGGATGCAGTTTTCCCTCATTTTATTTGAAATCAAAGGTTAATTTAATGTTAAGGTTAATTGACCAATTAGGGTGCAGCACTCTTTCTGACCTTCTCTGACTGATTGGTATCGGACACATTGATCCTGAGAGCACTGCGGTGCTGGTAGAGCTTTAAGACACTGATTACATGACGGGATTACAGCAGCAAACCCCAAGGCGCACAATTTGTGATAAAACAGATTTTTTTTTGTGATACAAAATAACGAGAAAAAATGAATACACTTTCCTTTACAATGGTGTTAGACCTGACCCTGCTTTGCAGAAACTGCAGAAGGGCAATTACATTGACCACAATAGACAGTGCATGTCTCCATTTTCCCTATTGTTCGATGAAAATGTTTTAGCAAGTTAACTTCATAATTGTGACCAATTAATTGATGTGAATGTTGTATTGCAAGTTATTAGAACTGTTTATCAGCCTTATAATATATATTAGTTGATTAAAGAGATTCAAGAGATATTCTGGTACGTTTGTATACTTGTCAGCCAGCAGTTCCGAAAGTATCGCTCATGAGCCAAAAGTGGTCCCCGTCAATTGTGTTCTACGTTACTTATGTGCAGATATGTGCACCACGCCATTGCTGTCTCTTTCGCTCTGCTGTGGGTGCGTCATGCGACTCTTGCCA
Source organism: Oncorhynchus nerka (assembly GCF_034236695.1). Lineage (NCBI taxonomy): Eukaryota > Metazoa > Chordata > Actinopteri > Salmoniformes > Salmonidae > Oncorhynchus > Oncorhynchus nerka. The sequence goes on from NC_088417.1 coordinate 9,220,876, forward strand.
GCTGTCACTCAAATGACGAGGGGCTGAAACTCTAACTGTAAATGCTAGAGGGCTGGCCCACATGGGGGGAAATTTTTTGGGGAAACGGCAGAGCACAGCTTCCAGAAAAACTGTCGCTTTCAAACTAGGGATTCCGTGGCTAATTGAGGCAAGACAGTAAATCTGCTCATAGATTATGCATATATGAACCACACATTGACACATCCAGCCCAAAGCGGGAGGTTTAAAATACTCACTAGTCCCTAAAGTTCCGGAGCATGTCTTTAATGGGGCCTAATGTGAATGACCTTTAAACATTGTGGTTGAATTATTTTGACATTGATAGTTTTGAATAATTAAATAAAATAGATTATATAAAAACAAAAGGCTGTATTAAACCAAAACACACTGCAGGCTTCTCAGAGCAGAACTACAACGCTTTAGGATGATCGTTTCTGAAAAGATGGGGAAAAAACAAACCCACAGCACAGTGCTGCTAGGTGAGATGACTGGACCATTGCAGACAGAAAATCTGTGACCGTCATTTCAGTCAGTCCCCGGCATCAAGTAGCATAAGAAAGAGAAATGAGAGTGACAGGAGGAGACAGGTAATTGCTGCTCAGAGGACAGAATGAGGGCACTTGTGCGTGGAGAGACATTCAGATGCTCCTCGGCGTTTCAGTTCTGATCATTTTCTTCAAGCAGCCGATAGGGGGGGGGGTTATATAACATCACCCTGACCTCATCCACACCTTTATCAAACTTGGTTGCATAACAGCGCCATGAAAGGATTTGCCAATCTGAATGTGAATAATCTGAGGCCCATTCCTTCAGATAGAATTGACAACTGCTGTAGCCACTCTTGATCACGCTAGGTAGCGTGTAGCGAGTCTGTCAACAGCACACCCTGTAGTAGACGTAGGCTGGGTTTGTCAGGATATCTGAGGGTTGAAATAACACCATGTGGCTCTTGTTTTCTACACATTTCTCTGTCTGGGAGGCTCTTAATACTGATGTCATGTGTTGGAAAATAGACCTGAGAAGAATGGAGACCGTGCATCACTTAGCATCATAATGGGAGTTGAACGCCACTTTGCATATCCCTGAAGTATTGTGTATGGTGGTTGAGTCATTTTCCCATCTGTTAACAGCATTGACACAATTTGTCATTGGAAACAGCAGGACCAAAACGAACATGTTTATTGGTGATCCATTCACACAATGTAAATATCCTTGGACTGAACAGGATATTGCTTCAAGTCTTTACACCAGTATTGACATCAACACTAGTGTACACTATGTAGCTATTTAGATTGGGAAGGAGTTCATTGTAGAGAACTGGTTTGATTCATGAGTTTGGGTTTTCCTACCAGACAAGGTTCTTGAAATTGCAGTTGGAGAAGCCTGAAGGATCAATATTTGTTCTTTTCAAAACAATACAGCAGAGAAAGGTCATGGAAACTTACTCCAATATTGGATGTGTGAGATCAAAATAACTGAGGCAGGAAAACAGAACTATCCGTCTCAATGGGGCATTTGGAATTCAACTCACCGCCGAAATTGTCTACTTAAGTGATAATGGCAGAGAAGCAGGGGTTTGCAGGATATATTGGCACGGGTGTTGTTAGGCCCGAGACAAAATTGAGGGTAGGCAAACCTGCCGATGTATATCCTCCAAACACCAGCTTCGAGGGCATTATCACTTTATTACAATGGGTTACCAACATATTAAAATAATGATTGACATATTTTCATTCAAAACTTTGTTTGGATGAATTTATTCATACTATTTCATGATTCCACGAGATATAGTCCTATCACAATTATACTGTAGGGTTGCTACCGAAGCCGGCTGTTCATTGTAAAATGTATTTGTCACATCGCAGATGTCTGGTGACAGACAAACCCAAGCAAATAGAAATCGGCTGTGATGAAAGCGAGGAATATCTGATAGGAAGGATAGGGTTAAATAGAAATCGGTTGGGATGAAAGCGAGGAATATCTGATAGGAAGGATAGGGTTAAATAGAAATCGGTTGGGATGAAAGCGAGGAATATCTGATAGGAAGGATGGGGTTAAATAGAAATCGGTTGGGATGAAAGCGAGGAATATCTGCGGAGGTTAAGCCTTTCATACATTGAAGCCTTATGTTAGGAATCAAAAGGACAACGTAACAGTACAGTAGGTTAAGTAATTAAATATGAACTGAAATCCAATTCATATTTCAGTCAATAAAAAACAAGTGCCATTTGAGAATTATTAATTGAAACCGTAATATCAACTGGTCCACAAATGCTATTAGGCCACCGAAACATATCTTACCTTATGAGCGGTGTTACCTGCTCGGCTCTGGCGGGGTCACAGCGGCACTTTGCACTGACAAAAGATGTGATGCGAGATTGCTGCTGCTTGTCCCTCTCTGAGAACATTTCTTTGTGTTTGATAAGCATGGGATTTCTCATGGAGCTCGTTGTGCTGTAGGATGAGAGCTGAATGTTCTATAGATATTCTACAGTTTGAATAGCTGTTTAAATGGCATAGCCTTGTTTTGTTATAATTTTGCAGATAATAGTATTATTTCCTGTGTCCTTATCACAGTCAAGCCACACCCATTTTATAGTAAAAAACAAACAAACATGTAATATAATAGAATATATTCCAAATAAAAAAAGTTGCCAGTGCAAAGTGATGAGCATCTCGCATCTGGAACAGTTATTCATTATCAAAGCGTGATCATTTGAAACGGGGCTAAATTTAGGGGGGTTTTGAAAGAAAAAAAAAAAAAAATCAGGGTTACAAACCAAAATTGGTCTGTTTTTTTATTTACAGACATTCGATTTAGTTTATTCTGCCTGGTCTATCGAATTTTCTACATGGATGAACAATTCCACATTGAATACTGCATGATGGTGAATTATGCTCATAACATCTGTTTGGAGAGCTGGACCTAGGCTTAATGATTCTGATGAAAATACTCTTCATCTTTAACAAGCTAAGGTTTTCGCAAATTATCATGGTGGAACTTTTCTATATATAGAGGGGTTATTGTCACGCCCTGGTCTTAGTATTTTGTGTTTTCTTTATTATTTTGGTCAGGCCAAGGTGTGACATGGGTTATTTATGTGGTGTGTTTTGTCTTGGGTTTTTTTGTAGGTCATGGGATTGTGGTTAGTGGGGTTGTCTAGAATAGTCTATGGCTGCCTGGAGTGGTTTTCAATCAGAGGCAGGTGTTTATCTTTGTCTCTGATTGGGAGCCATATTTAGGCAGCCATATTCTTTGAGTGTTTCGTGGGTGATTGTTCCTGTCTCAGTGTTTGTTTCCACCAGATAAGGCTGTTTAGGTTTTCACGTTTATTGTTTTGAATTGTTCATGTTTATCGTTTATTAAACATGTATCGAAATAACCACGCTGCATTTTGGTCCGCCTCTCCTTCACCGGAAGAAAACCATAACAGTTATAGATTAGGCCATGGGTAGGATCTGGCCCGCAGGTGGTTTGATAAAAAAATAAAAAGATAAACCCAACATACTTTCAAATGACTGAAACCAAATTGAAACTGTTCAGTTTCTTGACTGTGTCCAGCTTGCTTATAACCATGGAAATGAAAGCTAGACAGTATCCAAAATTCCAAAAACGATGCATAGATAGAGGGCTATTTATTTATTGTTTTGACAGCGAGGAAATATAAAACATTTTCAGTGCGGCCCTCCGGCCCTCTTTGAAGACAGGAACGCGGCCCTTGGGCAAAATTTATTTTGCAACCCTGGCCTAGACTAACCAATTCTAAATGGCACTAGCAGTTTGCAAAGTAGTCTAAGTGGAAAATAGACGGGATGCAATTATTCCAAAACTTCAGCTCGTGGTTGGAACACATATTTCCCTACTTCAATCAGTCCATTTTGAATTTGGGGGGAAAGAAACATTGTTATTTGGCAAGGCTTGAAGCTTGTGTATCCCATCAGTTGAATACGTTTTTGTAGGCCTAATGGGGGCCTGGGTGCACACTCAGAATGCATGTGTGTAGAGGGAGCAGGCTGAACGCAATTGAGTGAGTGAGACAGAGAGGGAGAAAGGGAATTTGGGGAGAAGAACTGTGTGATCCTTGGCTTGGTTTATTTTTTTGTTGTGCACCTCAAATTCACATGTACACATGGAACACTAGAATCAAAGCTAATTAACTTTGTATATTTTTATGGACACAATTTCACTTGCCTGGTCAGGCAGCCACAAAGCACATTCCACCAAATACCTTTACTGTATTAGATTATTTTTTAAAGCTAGTTAAATATTGAGTTTTAATGTCCATGCTTGCTCATCCCTACTGCGAAGTGGGCTTTTGATATATATTTTTAAAGCAGCACCACCAGCGGCAGGGGCATTAGGGGCAGCGCCCCACTTGTGATTGATCCCAAAAAATAAGTAATTGTACTTAGAAGTAAATAAATAAATAATATATATACAGTGCCTTGCGAAAGTATTCGGCCCCCTTGAACTTTGCGACCTTTTGCCACATTTCAGGCTTCAAACATAAAGATATAAAACTGTATTTTTTTGTGAAGAATCAACAACAAATGGGACACAATCATGAAGTGGAACGACATTTATTGGATATTTCAAAAAATTTTAACAAATCAAAAACTAAAAAATTTGGCGTGCAAAATTATTCAGCCCCCTTAAGTTAATACTTTGTAGCGCCACCTTTTGCTGCGATTACAGCTGTAAGTCGCTTGGGGTATGTCTCTATCAGTTTTGCACATCGAGAGACTGGAATTTTTTCCCATTCCTCCTTGCAAAACAGCTCGAGCTCAGTGAGGTTGGATGGAGAGCATTTGTGAACAGCAGTTTTCAGTTCTTTCCACAGATTCTCGATTGGATGCTCTCTGCACTTTTAACGGACCTCTGAGACTATCACAGTGCAGGTGCATTTATACGGAGACTTGATTACACACAGGTGGATTGTATTTATCATCATTAGTCATTTAGGTCAACATTGGATCATTCAGAGATCCTCACTGAACTTCTGGAGAGAGTTTGCTGCACTGAAAGTAAAGGGGCTGAATAATTTTGCACGCCCAATTTTTCAGTTTTTGATTTGTTAAAAAAGTTTGAAATATCCAATAAATGTCGTTCCACTTCATGATTGTGTCCCACTTGTTGTTGATTCTTCACAAAAAAATACAGTTTTATATCTTTATGTTTGAAGCCTGAAATGTGGCAAAAGGTCGCAAAGTTCAAGGGGGCCGAATACTTTCGCAAGGCACTGTATATAGTGTAATTCATGGATTGTTTTAACTGTTCAGAAAAGTTCAGCTACTTACTACTCTGCCCCTTAGTGACTGCTAGCGCCGCCTTAGTGACTGCTAGCGCCGCCTTAGTGACTGCTAGCGCCGCCTCAGTGACTGCTAGCGCCGCCTCAGTGACTGCTAGCGCCGCCTCAGTGACTGCTAGCTCCGCCTTAGTGACTGCTAGCGCCGCCTTAGTGACTGCTAGCGCCGCCTCTAGCGCCGCCTTAGTGACTGCTAGCGCCGCCTTAGTGACTGCTAGCGCCGCCTTAGTGACTGCTAGCGCCGCCTTCGATTGCTTTGCTATGAGGGCGAACTGCTCCAATGAAATCGCAGGATTTCATATCAGAAATTATAACAACACTAAGTAAATGGACAATCCTGGGGCGCTCCATTCCGTGTCCGTTCAGTCAGAATTTCTGGGTCTAGTCTCCTCCTACCAATGAGTCTCTCGCGCCAGACGGTTTACTTACTTCCACACACGAAACTAGCTCGAATCTCAGGTACACATAGCACTAATTGTAATTCACTTATAAATAAATGAATAATAATATAACAGTAATAATATAAGAATGGCCAATTATATTGTTTACCGCTGACGTTGTTCATCAGGTTCTACTGTGGGTGACAGGGCGACATGTTGTGTGGACTAAAACAGCATCAAATCGGTTGTATCACAAAGCATCAAATGAATTAGCCAGGTACAATAATTCGTTTTTTTGGTCAAACCAGTTAGCCATCTACCTTTTGATAAGCAGATAACTGGCTAGCGAGCTACAGCTAGCTAAGTCCCATGCCAAATTCAAGTGTTTTTTAAAATTAACATCGGACTAACTCAGAAATGTGAAGTTATTTCATAATTATAGTTAACTGGCTGACCCATCATGCTTTGTGAATTTATGTCAGTTAGCTATACCCAGTTCGATCATTTTTGTTTCATTTATTACATCAGCTTGTTGCATTCTTTTTTGTGCAATCGTGTTCTTTCGTGAGCTGCTTGATCCAAATAGTATAATCTAATTTGTTCAACACAGTGGCAGCATGTGCAGCTGTGGTCATTGGGTTTTTCACATGCAAAAGTGAAATAGGTGTGTTTATGCGGTTGTTCAAATGCACAGATCACTTTATATACATTGAGATTGTGAAAAATTAAGAACACTGCTCTTTCCATCACATAGAATGATCAGGTAAATCCAGGTGAAAGCTATGATCCCTTATTAATGGTACTTGTTCAATCCGCTTCAATCAGTGTAGATGAAGGGGGGGGGACAGGTGAAAGGAGGATTTTTAAGCCTAGAGACAATTGAGACATGGATTGTGGATGTGAGCCGGGGTATGGTAGTAGGTACACTGGTTTGAGTGTGATAAGAACTGCAACACCGCTGGGTTTTTCACTCTCACCAGTTTCCCATCCATATCAAGATTGGTCCAACACCCAAAGGACACCCAGCCAACTTGACACAACTGTGGGAAACATTGGAGTCAACATGGGCCAGCATCCCTGAGGAACGCCCCGGATATTCAGCCAATCAGCGGCCCCCGCTGAGCACCACTCTCGAGCAAAGCAAATACCAAGTAAAGCCTGCCATAAAACTGACGTAAGCCTTAAATTCCTTTAATGGGACATGTCATATGGCTCACACACAAACGCGTAAGATGTTCACAGGATAAAGATGCTTTCATTGATTCATACACAGGTATACTTATGAAAAACAACTTTCAAATAAAAAAAAACGTCCAATAATAATTGCAGTAAATTAGTGTCTGCTAAATAATTACTATTTAGCGGACGCTTTTATGCAAATAACCCACTATCCTGGCGTTGTAAGCACCATGCGCTACTAACTGAACTACAGAGGACCGTGTTCTACTAACTGAACTACAGAGGACCGTGTTCTACTAACTGAACTACAGAGGACCGTGTTCTACTAACTGAGCTACAGAGGACCGTGTTCTACTAACTGAGCTACAGAGGACCGTGTTCTACTAACTGAGCTACAGAGGACCGTGTTCTACTAACTGAGCTACAGAGGACCGTGTTTTACTAACTGAACTACAGAGGACCATGTTCTACTAACTGAGCTACAGAGGACCGTGTTCTACTAACTGAGCTACAGAGGACCGTGTTCTACTAACTGAGCTACAGAGGACCGTGTTCTACTAACTGAGCTACAGAGGACCGTGTTCTACTAACTGAGCTACAGAGGACCGTGTTCTACTAACTGAGCTACAGAGGACCGTGTTCTACTAACTGAGCTACAGAGGACCTTGTTCTACTAACTGAACTACAGAGGACCGTGTTCTACTAACTACAGAGGACCGTGTTCTACTAACTGAGCTACAGAGGACCGTGTTCTACTAACTGAACTACAGAGGACCGTGTTCTACTAACTACAGAGGACCGTGTTCTACTAACTGAGCTACAGAGGACCGTGTTCTACTAACTGAGCTACAGAGGACCGTGTTCTACTAACTGAGCTACAGAGGACCGTGTTCTATTAACTGAGCTACAGAGGACGTTGTTCTACTAACTGAACTACAGAGGACCGTGTTCTACTAACTACAGAGGACCGTGTTCTACTAACTGAGCTACAGAGGACCGTGTTCTACTAACTGAGCTACAGAGGACCGTGTTCTACTAACGGAGCTACAGAGGACCGTGTTCTACTAACGGAGCTACAGAGGACCGTGTTCTACTAACTGAGCTACAGAGGACCGTGTTCTACTAACTGAGCTACAGAGGACCGTGTTCTACTAACTGAGCTACAGAGGACCGTGTTCTACTAACTGAGCTACAGAGGACCGTGTTCTACTAACTGAGCTACAGAGGACCGTGTTCTACTAACTGAGCTACAGAGGACCGTGTTCTACTAACTGAGCTACAGAGGACCTTGTTCTACTAACTGAACTACAGAGGACCGTGTTCTACTAACTACAGAGGACCGTGTTCTACTAACTACAGAGGACCGTGTTCTACTAACTGAGCTACAGAGGACCGTGTTCTACTAACTGAACTACAGAGGACCGTGTTCTACTAACTACAGAGGACCGTGTTCTACTAACTGAGCTACAGAGGACCGTGTTCTACTAACTGAGCTACAGAGGACCGTGTTCTACTAACTGAGCTACAGAGGACCGTGTTCTATTAACTGAGCTACAGAGGACGTTGTTCTACTAACTGAACTACAGAGGACCGTGTTCTACTAACTACAGAGGACCGTGTTCTACTAACTACAGAGGACCGTGTTCTACTAACTGAGCTACAGAGGACCGTTTTCTACTAACTGAGCTACAGAGGACCGTGTTCTACTAACGGAGCTACAGAGGACCGTGTTCTACTAACTGAACTACAGAGGACCGTGTTCTACTAACTGAACTACAGAGGACCGTGTTCTACTAACTGAACTACAGAGGACCGTGTTCTACTAACTGAACTACAGAGGACCGTGTTCTACTAACTGAACTACAGAGGACTGTGTTCTACTAACTGAACTACAGAGGACCGTGTTCTACTAACTGAACTACAGAGGACCGTGTTCTACTAACTAAACTACAGAGGACCGTGTTCTACTAACTGAACTACAGAGGACCGTGTTCTACTAACTGAACTACAGAGGACCATGTTCTACTCAGTGACACCCTGAATGTCAAATACAAGTCAAATGAGTTGACAAATTAAATGAATAATCTCAAAGGTGGACTTAATTGCAATATGTCGTAGCAATGTGCTAGATTAGATCAATATATGGGATAAAAAGTTTCATCTATTTTTGCACTTCCGTGAAGTAAAATATTTCATTCATGAGTGGGCTGATATTCAAAGACGTTGAGAGTCTGGCTATCTTTAAATCAATCATTTCCATGTAACGCCTTTGAAAGCTTGAGTTAATTATTTGAAATGCATTAAACATCAAAGTTTAGCATTCTCAAAGAGATGAATTGACATTTTTGAATAGTTTGTGTTAACAAAGTTCTAATCACTGTGCTCTCTGTGGGTTTGTGAAGAAAATATTTTTATCAAAAGGAAAGAGTGGGAATGCACATTTAGTGTACAAAATGTTAAGAACACCTGCTCTTTCGATGACATAGACTGACTGGGTTAATCCAGGTTAAAGCTATGATCCCTTATTGATGTCACCTGTTCAATACACTTTAATCAGTGAAGGGGGAAGAGACAAGTTAAAGAATGATTTTTAAGCCATGAGGCAATTGAGAGAATTGTGTGCGTGTGCTATCTAGATGGTGAATGGGCAAGACAAAATATTGAAGTGCCTTTGAACGGGGTATGGTAGTAGGTGACAGATGCACCGATTTGTATCAAGAACTGCAACACTGCGTTTTTTTTTTTACACACAACAGTTTCCTGTGTGTATCAACATTGGTCCACCACCCAAAGGACATCTAGCCAACTTTATACAACTGTGGGGGCCACAAAAAATCTATTTATAATGAGGGGCCACAGTGGCTGTGTACCCACATCCATATACACCCCCCCATCTTTCAGGGCTAAATATTCAAAGGCCGCCCTCATAAAAGAAAATATAACAATTTAAGTTTTATAGTTCATTTCCTGCAATACTATATATATTTTGTCATGGGGTGGAGAGAAGATTTAGCAAGTTATATTTAATTACACATTTCATGGAATTCTACTCATTTTGCCATAGGGTTCAGCAAATGTTTGCAGTTTTTAATAAGATTTAAAAACTCCACCAACCAAAAAAAGTATGATTATATATCATCCACCTGGTGTCTCTTAGAATCTCCTAGCAGTTTTGACGTTCATAAAACATTCACAGGGGGATTTTGGCATTAATGAACGCTGAAAGAAAGCTGAATGAGATCTCGGTTTATTGTTTTTGTAAAGTTGACAGTGTTACGTTGTACATTTCATTTATATATACACTTGTATTTTATTTTGGATCCTGCGGCTATTTTGGGATTACATGTAGTTGCTGTGAGCACTGCTGTCTGTCCTAGGACCAGATTCCACATAGGGGGAGAGACACGGACGCCCAGCTAGCAGAGCTGACATGGCGGTCTCAAACTGTTGAACGTTTCGGGCGCTGCAGGAGCTGTGTTTACTTTGCTTTGTTCCGGGACAATGTGGACCACGTTGACTTTCAATGTAGCAACCGCTTGCTTGACTACAGGTGCAAAGTGTCTACTCTTAGCAAGGAGGTAGTAAACCTACTCCATCTACTGGGGAAACCATGGCCCGCCTACTTTTTTATTTTTCTTCCACCCCAGTAGCCGGACACCACTCTAGTTTGATGGAAGTGTTGCCGCTGTGTCGGCTCCCCACAGCCGACTGGCCGTTGCTTAGCAGGGATCCATCGCCGAAGGGGTCTCCCCCTTCCCCGGAGAATGGAGCTGTTTTTAACCCAACCAGCCATGGAGAAACATCACTCGCTGTGGAAGTCGAAGAAAGTGTCCTCTGGCAACTGGGGCTCTCCTTAGAGATGTTAAGCCCGGACCTGACACAGACCAGAAACGGCTTTAGCGCCCTGGATCCAGAGGTTCCCTTACAATGACACTAATGGCGTCAGTCCAGCAACTGACTTGATGACTCCCACTGGTGAAACATTTAGCGATATCAGAGACCGATATCCTCGTCTCAGTTCGCAGGTACTGAAGAGGTTGCCACACGCGGACGCTGTGGTGCCTGATAGCCCTTGACAGCCACTCAGCGTTTTGAAACACAAACACCAGGAGATTTGGTTGAAAGGTTACAGCCATTATCATAACAACGCAGCCGTTTGACAACTCGTACATAGGCACAAACGAAAAGGTCGTACCCTCGGATACCATCACCACCCGTAGCCCTGACCCAGACCAATGAGGCCTAAATCTAGTTGCAAACCCCCCTATGAGAACAGTGAGGAGCAGACAGGGCCCTAGACAGGGATAATCTTAGAACATATGTAAGATATTGCTGAGGTGTACCATGCCTTGCCATGTGTAATTTAAACTACAATGCAACTAGTAAAATGCTCTAATCATGCGTTCCAGTAGGATAATATTTCAGAATAAATTGTTAGGATAACTGGTCCCCTTGAGTACCAGTACCAATGCCAGCAAGTCAGACCAGCTACAGTCAGTAAGAAGGTTAGAGACCTAACAAATCCAATTGCCCTTGACAACAGCGACAGAGTAGTTAGGAGTCAGAGTGCAACACGGGGAAGGGAATCTCCAATGCACTCTTCCAATGGTTAACACACATGCCACTAATAAATAGAACCCTCCATTCAGGAGGAAAGTTATTAGAAGTCATGAACCATGATCACACCACCTATGACTGGTCCAATACTTAAAGAGGTCTTCCGTCATGAGGTTAGGTCCTCCGTGGATAAAATAGCTATGAAAGACTTGTTCATACCTATCGCCACTAAAATTTTGGAAAACACAGTGACTCGTAGTAAAACCACTACAGACTCCCTCGACACCAATTCTGACTGACCTCCAAGGCATTGACCTGAAAATTACCTGATGATGTCAGACTCATTCTGAACAAGTTGTAGTCTGTCAGGTTACTTGGTTTTCTTCCCTTGACAGGTGCGCTTGTGTAAGCATAAGCGCACATGTACAACAGAACATCCAATTAGGATTTATGCTAGGATCACTTAAGGGTTCAAGCAAAATACCAGCCTTAGTAAAATTGAACATTTACTTTGCGGCCTTTGACACTACAGCTACAGTACTCACCAGTTTTCTTCCCAGAGGTCCATAGGTCATCCCTGTAGACTGCCCAAAACTAGTGCCTTACAGCTGTAGACTTATCATATAGCTATCAACTTAAGATAGTACCTAAGCAACACACCAAGTAGGAAATTACTAGATATGGCATTAGAGACAATGCCATGATAGTCATTTTTCCAGAACATTTGACATATATAGAACACAGTCCAATTAGATGATTTTGGTGTGAGTATTATGTTTTGTATATCTATTGTTTATGCTTTCCATACCTTTTCAGTTCAGTTCCTTTGTCACTTAGGACGCGATAGAGCCATAAACTAGTGATTGAGCATGTGCAAAGGATTAGCATTTCAGTTAACTTCTTATGGATGACATCCCATTAACAGGATCGATTTGACAACAGCCAGTGAAAGTGCAGGGCGCCAAATTCATACAACAGAAATCTCATAATTAAAATTCCTCAAACATACAAGTATTTTACACCATTTTAAAGATAAACTTGTTATTAATCGCACCACAGTGTCCGATTTCAAAAAGGCTTTACGACGATAGCACACCATCTGATTATGTTAGGTCAGTACCTAGTCATAGAAAAACACAGCCATTTTTTCAGCCAAAGAGAGGAGTCACAAAAAGCAGAAATAGATCAAATTAATCACTAACCTTTGATGATCTTCATCTGATGGTACTCATAGGACTTCATGTTACACAATACATGTATGTTTTGTTCAATAAAGTTCATATTTATATCCAAAAATCTCAGTTTACATTGGCTAGTTATGTTCAGTAATGTTTTGCTTCCAAAACATCTTGTGATTTTGCAGAGAGCCACATCAATTTACAGAAATACTCATAATAAACCTTGATAAAAGATACAAGTGTTATCCATTGAACTTTAGATAAACTTCTCCTTAATGCAACCGCTGTGTCAGATTTTTTTAAAGTTTTACAGAAAATGCACACCATGCTATAATCTGAGTACAGCGCTCAGAGACCAAAACAAGCCATACAGATATCCGCCATGTTGTGGAGTCAACAGAAGTCAGAAATAGCATTGTAAATATTCACTTACCTTTGATGATCTTCATCAGAATGCACTCCCATGAATCTCAGTTCGACAATAAATGTTTGTTTTGTTCAATAAAGTCCATCATTTAGGTCCAAATACCTCCTTTTTGTTTGCGCGTTTAGATCACACATCCAAATTCACGACGCGCAGGCCAGACGAAAAGTCAAAAAATTCCATTACAGTTCGTAGAAACATGTCAAACGACATAGAGAATCCATTTTTAGGATGTTAACATAAAATCTTCAATAATGTTTCAACCAGATAATTCCTTTGTCTTTAGAAATGCAATGGAACGCAGCTACCACTCACGGGCACATGCCTGACTGAGCTCATGGCCTTCTGGCAGACCTCTGGTTGAAACAGCTCTTATTCTCTCCCCTTTCACAGTAGAAGCCTGAAACAAGGTTCTAAAGACTGTTGACATCTAATGGAAGCCCTAGGAAGTTCAATCAGACCAAATTTCCACTGTATATTGGATAGGCAAAGACTTAAAAACCTACTAACCTCAGATTTCCCACTTTCTGGTTCGATTTTTTCTCAGATTTTTGCCTGCCATATGAGTTCTGTTATACTCACAGACATCATCCAAACAGTTTTAGAAACTTCAGAGTGTTGTCTATCCAAATCTACTAATACTATGCATATCTTAGCTTCTGGGCCTGAGTAGCAGGCAGTTTACTCTGGGCACCTCATTCATCCAAGCTACTCAATACTGCCCCTCATCCATAAGATGTTAATATAATTATCAACTGTGAAGTGATCCCTTTTGTCTTTCCTGCATGTTCTCGATCCACACCCACATCCCTTTGTCCACTGAGCCGTCATATCATCTTAGCCCACTAGGGAACCTCCCCTATCATTTCCTTGTTACCATATCTACTGTCTGTTTGTTTATGCATTTCTGTGATTATTGAGTTAGTTAGTGAATCAATTATTAAGCCAATTTGTGTATGGATGATTAATAGTAAAGGCTGGGTTTGTGCAGATAACCAACAATTTACAATGTTTGGAATGAGACTGATGTAAGGTAAATAATAATTCATTAAATTAGAAGACTAATTGATCAGATATTAACATATTTGAAGAGTTATATTAGGAAAATGATAACTTTGTAATCTGAAGATTTTCCTTGGTGCCCCGACTTCCTAGTTATTACATTTTACATGATTAGTTTAATCACGTAATAATTATTACAGAGAATTGATTTTCTAAAATAAACAGTCTTCATGATGCCAAAGACACGACAGGGGTGGTGTTGCTGTCTATATTCAGAACCACATTCCTGTAAAGCTTAGAGACGATCTAATGTTAAATACTGAGTAAGTAATATGGCTACAGGTTCATCTGTCTCATAAGCCCTTTCTTGTGGCAAGCTGCTATAGACCACCAAGTGCTAACAGTCAGTATCTGTATAATATGTATGAAGTGTTTGATAATGTATGTGATATCAACAGAGAAGTATATTTTCTGGGTGATTTCATCAAGCTTCCCACTCAAGAAAAAATTTCAAACTGTAACCAGTGCTTGCAAACTGGTTCAGGTTGTCAGTCAACTTACCAGGGTATTTACACAGGAATGAAATCATCAACATGTACTGATCACATCTTTACGAATGCTGCAGAAATTTGCTTTAAAGCAGTATCCATTGGATGTAGTGATCACGGTATTGTAGCCATACCTAGGAAAACCAAAGTTTCAAAGGCTGAGCCAAATATAGTGTATAAGAGGTCATGCAATAATTTTGAAAAAAGGCTTACTCGACTCCATCATTCATTGAATCAAAACCCACTGTTCATTCATCATAAAAAACCCTGATGTTGTCAGCTACAATAATGACTTTTTCATTGGCAAGATACGCAAACTTAGGTATGACATGGTGTGGGGGCTGTGCTTTGGCAAAGTGGGTGGGGTTATATCCTGCCTGGTTGGCCCTGTCCGGGGGTATCGTCAGATGGGGCCACAGTGTCTCCCAACCCCTACTGTCTCAGCCTCCAGTATTTATGCTGCAATAGTTTACGTCTGGGGTATTTCTCCTGTCTTATCCGGTGTCCTGTGTGAATTTAAGTATGCTCTCTCTATATGTCTCTCTCTATGTCTCTCTCTCTCTTCTCTCTGAGGACTTGAGCCCTAGGACCATGCCTCAGGACTACCTGGCCTGACGACTCCTTGCTGTCCCCAGTCCACCTACTGCTGCTCCAGTTTCAACTGTTCTGTCTGCGGCTATGGATCCCTGACCTGTTCACCGGACGCGCTACCTTGTCCTGGACCTGCTGTTGTCGACTCTCTCTCGCTCTACTGCACCTGCTGTCTAACTCCGAATGATTGGCTATGAAAAGCCAACTGACATTTACTCCTGGGGTGCTGACCTGTTGCACCCTCTACAACCACTGTGGTTATTATTATAAGACCCTGCAGGTCATCTATGAACGTTTGAACATCTTGGCCATGTACTGTTATAACCTCCACCCAGAACAGGACTAGTCACCACTCAGAGTCTGGTTCCTCTCTAGGTTTCTTCCTAGGTTCTGGCCTTTCTAGGGAGTTTTTCCTAGCCACCGTGCTTCTACACCTGCATTTCTTGCTGTTTGGGGTTTTAGGCTGGGTTTCTGTACAGCACTTTGTGACATCGGCTGATGTTTTGACATGCCAGCAACAAACGCTGATACTACACATCCAAGTATATCTGACCAAATTATGAAAGACAAGAATTGTACTTTTGAATTGTGCTTGGCACATTTATGAAATTGCTTATTCCAGTTACTAATAAGCAAAACACCTATTAAGAAAATGACGGTAACAACGGTTGATTATCCTTTGATTGATGAGGAATTGAAAAAGTATATGGTTGACAGGGATGAGGCAAAAGGCATTGCAAATACATTTGGCAGACCATTTGACTGGCAAACGTACAGCATATCATGAAATCATGTAACTAAATTAAATAAACTATACTGTGAATGAAAAATAAATTATATGAAGATTGATAGTAAAAAGCTTAGGAGCACCTTAAATGACATTTTTGGAAATTGTTTCATTGACATTATTGCCTACTACTTTAATTACTTATTTAATTGGCAAGATACGCAAACTTAGGTATGACATGCCAGCAACAAATGCTGACACTACACATCAAAGTATATCTGACCAAATTATGAAAGACAAGAATTGTCATTTTGAATTCCATAAAGTCAGCTTGGAAAAGGAGAAAAAATGGTTGTCTGTCAACAATGACAAGCCACCGGGTCTGACAATCTGGATGGAAAATTACTGAAGATAATAGCGGACAATATTGCCACATCTTCAATTTAAGCCTACTAAAATGTATGTGCCTTCTGGCCTGTAGGGAGGCAAAAGTTATTCCCCTACCTAAAAGTAGTAAAGCCCCCTTTACTGGCTAAAATAGCCAACCAATCAGCCTGTTACCAACATTTAGTAAACTTCTGGAAAAAAATGTGATTGACAATTGACAATAGATTTTTAGCACGGTTACAGGGAAGGACACTCAATAAGCACAGCACCTACACAAATGACTGATGACTGGCTGAGAGAAATTGATGATAAAATTATTGTGGGGGCTGTCTTGTTCATCTTCAGTGTGGCTTTTGACATTATTGATCATAATCTGCTCCTGGAAAAAAATGTGTTGTGGCTTTACACCCCCTGCTATAATGTGGATAAAGAGTTACTTGTCTAACAGAACACAGAGCATGTTCTACCTCTTCAAGAGCATGTGAATTTTTTCAGCTTTTTGTTAAAAATCGCACAAACTTTCAACGTCCTGCTACTCATGCCAGGAATATAGTATATGCAAATGATTAGTATGTGTGGATAGAAAACACTCTGAAGTTTCTAAAACTGGTTAAATCATGTCTGTGACTATAACAGAACGTGTGTAGCAGGCAAAACCCCAAGGAAAACTGTTCACAAAAAAACAAAACAAAATATCCCTCCGCCAGTACTCTGTTTTGTCTATGGCAAGGGAAATTAGATAGCGCCCAGTTTACAGTTCCTACAGCTTCCACACGATGTCACCAGTGTTGGGAATTTGGTTGAAGTTAATCCTTGGTGAAATGAGGAATAGGCACTTCCTGTCATCGGGTACACCGGGGGAAGTTATGAAAGAGAATATCGAGCATGATTTCAAGACTTGCTGCTATTGAATACAGATCACCCCGTGATCAATTTGATCGATTATTAACGTTTACTAAGACCTAAAGTTGGATTACAAAAGTAGTTTGAAGTGTTTTGTCAAAGTTTATAGGCAACTTTTTTAATTTAAAAAAAATGACGTTGCGTTTTGGAAAGCTGTTTTTTCCTGGATCAGACGGGCTTCATAAATGGACATTTTGGGTATACATGGACAGATTTAATCGGAAAAAAAATACCCAATTGTGATGTTTATGGGACATATAGGAGTGCCAACAAAGAAGATCGTCAAAGGTAATGAATGTTTTATATTTTATTTCTGCGTTTTGTGTAGCGCCGGCTACGCTAATTCTTTTGTTCACTTCCCCTTCAGGTATTTCGCATGCTATCAGATAATAGCTTCTCATGCTTTCGCCGAAAAGCATTTTAAAATCTGACATGTTGGCTAGATTCACAACGAGTGTAGCTTTAATTGAGTACCCTGCATGTGTGTTTTAATGAAAGTTTGAGTTTTATCGAGTACTATTAGTTGTCACTCTGAAATGTCCCCTGATGTTGATCCCTGTACAGGGACCGCAGCCATAAACAAAGTCCAGGTAGAATCGGAAATTCCCCAGGGTAGCTGTTTAGGCCCCTTCATTTTTTCAATCTTTACTAATGACATGTCACTGGCTTTGAGTAAACCCAGTGTGTCTATATATGCGGGTGTCTTAACACTATACACGTCAGCTACTACAGAGACTGAAATGACTGCAACACTTAACAAAGAGCTGCAGTTAGTTTCGGAATGGGTAGCAAGGAATAAGTTAGTCCTAAAAACTAAACGCATTGTATTTCGGACAAATCATTCACTAAACCCTAAACCTCAACTACATCTTGTAATGAATAATGTGGAAACTGAGCAAGTTGAGGTGACTAAACTGCTTGGAGTAACCCTGGATTTGAAACTGTCATGGTCAGAACATATTGATACAACAGCAGCTAAGATGGGGAGAAGTCTGTCCATAATAAAGCACTGCTCTGCCTTAACAGCACTATCAACAAGGCAGGTACTACATGCTCTAATTTTGTCACACCTAGACTCCTGCTCAGTGGTGTGGTTAGGTGCCACATAGAAGGACATAGGAAAATTGCAAGTGCCTCAGAACAGGGCAACACGGCTGGCCCTTAAAAGTACACGGAGAGTTAACATTAATGACCTCCATGTCAATCTCTCATGGCTCAAAGTGGAAGATAGCTTACAAAAATAAGCAGTGATTAAGTCAATCTGTCTGTTTAAAATACTTGCACACAGCTCAGACAACCATGCATACCCCAAAAGACATGCCACCAGAGGTGTCTTCACAGTCCCCAAGTCCAGAACGGATTATGGGAAGTGCACAGTACTACATAGAGCCAGTACTACATGGAACTCTATTCCACATCAGATAACTGATGCAAGCAGTAGAATCAGATAGAAATGTGTAAAAAATACACCTTATGGAACAACGGGGACTGTGAAGAGACACAATGTTACTGACACATGCATACGCATGCATTGTAATATTGTTGTATGGTGGTATTAAACATTTTGTATTGTAGATATGTGGTAGTGTAATAATGTTATATGATGTACTGTTCTATATTTTGTTTTATATGTAATGTAAGTGCCTTAATGTGTTTGGACCCCAGGAAGAGTAGTTGATGCCTTGGCAGGAACTAATGGGGATCCATAATAAACCCCAGGAAGAGTAGCTGATGCCTTGGCAGGAACTAATGGGGATCCATAATAAACCCCAGGAAGAGTAGTTGATGCCTTGGCAGGAACTAATGGGGATCCATAATAAACCCCAGGAAGAGTAGTTGATGCCTTGGCAGGAACTAATGGGGATCCATAATAAACCCCAGGAAGAGTAGTTGATGCCTTGGCAGGAACTAATGGGGATCCATAATAAACCCCAGGAAGAGTAGTTGATGCCTTGGCAGGAACTAATGGGGATCCATAATAAACCCCAGGAAGAGTAGCTGCTGCCTTGGCAGGAACTAATGGGGATCCATAATAAACCCCAGGAAGAGTAGCTGCTGCCTTGGCAGGAACTAATGGGGATCCATAATAAACCCCAGGAAGAGTAGCTGATGCCTTGGCAGGAACTAATGGGGATCCATAATAAACCCCAGGAAGAGTAGTTGATGCCTTGGCAGGAACTAATGGGGATCCATAATAAAATAAACCCCAGGAAGAGTAGTTGATGCCTTGGCAGGAACTAATGGGGATCCATAATAAACCCAGGAAGAGTAGTTGATGCCTTGGCAGGAACTAAACTGGGGATCCATAATAAACCCAGGAAGAGTAGTTGATGCCTTGGCAGGAACTAATGGGGATCCATAATAAACCCCAGGAAGAGTAGTTGATGCCTTGGCAGGAACTAATGGGGATCCATAATAAACCCCAGGAAGAGTAGCTGCTGCCTTGGCAGGAACTAATGGGGATCCATAATAAACCCCAGGAAGAGTAGTTGATGCCTTGGCAGGAACTAATGGGGATCCATAATAAACCCCAGGAAGAGTAGTTGATGCCTTGGCAGGAACTAATGGGGATCCATAATAAACCCCAGGAAGAGTAGTTGATGCCTTGGCAGGAACTAATGGGGATCCATAATAAACCCCAGGAAGAGTAGTTGATGCCTTGGCAGGAACTAATGGGGATCCATAATAAACCCCAGGAAGAGTAGCTGCTGCCTTGGCAGGAACTAATGGGGATCCATAATAAACCCCAGGAAGAGTAGTTGATGCCTTGGCAGGAACTAATGGGGATCCATAATAAACCCCAGGAAGAGTAGTTGATGCCTTGGCAGGAACTAATGGGGATCCATAATAAACCCCAGGAAGAGTAGTTGATGCCTTGGCAGGAACTAATGGGGATCCATAATAAACCCCAGGAAGAGTAGCTGCTGCCTTGGCAGGAACTAATGGGGATCCATAATAAACCCCAGGAAGAGTAGTTGATGCCTTGGCAGGAACTAATGGGGATCCATAATAAACCCCAGGAAGAGTAGTTGATGCCTTGGCAGGAACTAATGGGGATCCATAATAAACCCCAGGAAGAGTAGCTGCTGCCTTGGCAGGAACTAATGGGGATCCATAATAAACCCCAGGAAGAGTAGCTGCTGCCTTGGCAGGAACTAATGGGGATCCATAATAAACCCCAGGAAGAGTAGCTGCTGCCTTGGCAGGAACTAATGGGGATCCATAATAAACCCCAGGAAGAGTAGTTGATGCCTTGGCAGGAACTAATGGGGATCCATAATAAACCCCAGGAAGAGTAGCTGCTGCCTTGGCAGGAACTAATGGGGATCCATAATAAACCCCAGGAAGAGTAGCTGCTGCCTTGGCAGGAACTAATGGGGATCCATAATAAACCCCAGGAAGAGTAGTTGATGCCTTGGCAGGAACTAAATGGGGATCCATAATAAACCCCAGGAAGAGTAGCTGCTGCCTTGGCAGGGAATCCATAATGGGGATCCATAATAAACCCCAGGAAGAGTAGTTGATGCCTTGGCAGGAACTAATGGGGATCCATAATAAACCCCAGGAAGAGTAGCTGCTGCCTTGGCAGGAACTAATGGGGATCCATAATAAACCCCAGGAAGAGTAGTTGATGCCTTGGCAGGAACTAATGGGAATCCATAATAAACCCCAGGAAGAGTAGCTGCTGCCTTGGCAGGAACTAATGGGGATCCATAATAAACCCCAGGAAGAGTAGTTGATGCCTTGGCAGGAACTAATGGGGATCCATAATAAAGCCCAGGAAGAGTAGCTGCTGCCTTGGCAGGAACTAATGGGGATCCATAATAAACCCCAGGAAGAGTAGCTGCTGCCTTGGCAGGAACTAATGGGGATCCATAATAAACCCCAGGAAGAGTAGTTGATGCCTTGGCAGGAACTAATGGGGATCCATAATAAACCCCAGGAAGAGTAGTTGATGCCTGGGGATCCATAATAAACCCCAGGAAGAGTAGCTGCTGCCTTGGGGGGGATCCATAATAAACCCCAGGAAGAGTAGCTGCTGCCTTGGCAGGAACTAATGGGGATCCATAATAAACCCCAGGAAGAGTAGCTGCTGCCTTGGCAGGAACTAATGGGGATCCATAATAAACCCCAGGAAGAGTAGCTGCTGCCTTGGCAGGAACTAATGGGGATCCATAATAAACCCCAGGAAGGATCCATAATGGGGAAACCCCCAGGAAGAGCTGCTGCCTTGGCTGGAACCTTGGGGATCCAGGAAAACCCCAGGAAGAGGGATCCATAATAAATCCATAATAAACCAGGAAGAGTAGTTGATGCCTTGGCAGGAACTAATGGGGATCCATAATAAACCCCAGGAAGAGTAGTTGATGCCTTGGCAGGAACTAATGGGGATCCATAATAAACCCCAGGAAGAGTAGCTGCTGCCTTGGCAGGAACTAATGGGGATCCATAATAAACCCCAGGAAGAGTAGCTGCTGCCTTGGCAGGAACTAATGGGGATCCATAATAAACCCCAGGAAGAGTAGCTGCTGCCTTGGCAGGAACTAATGGGGATCCATAATAAACCCCAGGAAGAGTAGCTGCTGCCTTGGCAGGAACTAATGGGGATCCATAATAAACCCCAGGAAGAGTAGTTGATGCCTTGGCAGGAACTAATGGGGATCCATAAGAAATTCAAATACAAATAAAAAAGTTTCTTTGAGTTCAGCCCATGTATGTTTATGTGTCAATGTGAGGGTATTGCTTCCGGCTAAAGATGAGTGTTATGGCTGTAAATCATTGGGCATGAGTCTTTCTCTATGACATTGTGAGTACGTCATCTCTGTTGAGATTTTACATAACTTATTTGAACTATGATGATGCATGATGCCACAGTCACAACAACAACCACTGGTTCGACAACACATATGATGACTCACATTAAGATTGAACTTTTTAAGTCATTTAGCAGACGCTCTTATCCAGAGCGACATAACAGTCATACATCACGAAACTTTAAAGAAAAACTTGACCAACAATCCAATTGTTATCTTTACTCTTAGAAAAGAAGGAGCTGCCTAGAACGTAAAAGCGTTCAGCTGTCCCCATAGGAGAACCCTTAGAACAACCCTTGTGGTTCCACGTACAACCCTTGTGGTTCCACGTACAACCCTTTTGGGCTCCATATAGAACCCTCTCCAAAAGGGTTCTCCATTGAACCAAAACGGGTTCTTCTTTGGGGACAGCCGAAGAACATTTTATGAACCCTTTTCTCTAAGAGTGTATATGATACAGCAGATTATTATTGTTCCTATGACTCCTGGCTCTTATGAAACCACAATACAGCAGCCTTTCACTGTTACGAGAGCTGACATGGGATGGGAACGAAAGGTAGAAATGTGTCATTCTTTACATAAGTGAGGCTGAGTGAAGTATTTCCCCTCTATCTGTAGCAACAAGCAATCCATCCCTGCTTCCCCCTCCCCCTTCCATTCTATTGACTTTTCTGTAAACCAGTTGATTTAGTGATCGTTTGAAGGATTTTCCCGTCGATAAGTTCTCGTTCAAGTGTTGAGCTTAACATTTCAACCACAAATGCTTCTACCTGGCTAGTATTATTATATCAATCAAAAAAAACTTGCCTGTTGATTAATGATACCTCGTACACTCCACTGGCTTCCAGTCAAAGCTCACATCCTCTTCAATACCCTGCTGATTGCCAACGGCGTAGCAAGGGGAACTAACGTCAGGCTATGCTCAAACCTTACACTCCAACCTAAACACAATGTTCTGCCACCACTCTTGGCCCTCGCACACTCCACTTTCTTCCAGTCGAAGTTCCATTTCAAGACCCTGCTGCTTGCCAACGGCGTAGCAAGGGGAACTAACTTCACGCTATGCTCAAACCTTACACTCCAACCTAAACACTATGTTCTTACACCCCTATGGGAGGTCAGCTCCCACTCAAGCCCAGTCAAAGATCTTCTCTGTCCTCCCACCCCATTGGTGGAACCAGCTTCCCCCTGATGCTAGGACAGCAGAGTCCCTGCCCATCTTCCAAAAATGACTGAAAACCCACCTCTTCACAAAATATCTTGACTGTGCCCACATCCCCCAACCCATTCTAACACCCTGAACACCCCCTATCTACCCAAAATAAAAAACACCCTTGCATTTCTTGAACTAAGCCTCACATTTGTATTTTCTTACTAGCACTGACAGCTACTTTGAGAAAAACTGTACTTACTATGACTGTAATATGTGTTTGTCCCACCTATCTACCTTAAGATGACTGCAATGACTAAGTCGCTCTGGATAAGAGTGTCTACTAAATTGCTAAAAATGTAAACGAGGCACAGTAGTAGTCATTTTTAAAAGTCTAGAATGTAAAATTGTTGCCAAAATATCTTCAGGCAGAGCAAATTTAATGATGAATACTTATGTACATCGCTAGCCGGCTACCACCCGATTACTCAACCTTGCACCTTAGAGGCTGCTGCCCTATATACGTAGACATGGAATCACTGGCCACTTTAATAATGGAACACCAGTCACTTATAATGTTTACATACTGCTTTACTCATCTCATATGTATATACTGTATTCTATTCTACTGTATTTTTGTATTTATTCTACTACAAATGTGTATGTGATGAATAAAATGGTATTTTATTAGATTTTATTAACGACTTTTGTTTTATTCATTTAAAGATTAATACATTTAATTTACAGCCAATAGAAATAGTGGACTAGGTTGCAAGTGCTGTGATGGTTTCCAGTGATGGATTTCAGTGCTACTTCATCCTTGGGTTACTCTAATGATTAAAACCAAATCTTCCTCGATTAGAATTCTTCATGAACTATGTGTAAGCTGAGCTCCTTAGACATGTGTATTATGGATGCCGTCAGTACTGTCTGTATGGTCTGATTGTCTCCTCCGTCTCCTCTGTAAACTCCAACATCGGAATCTCTTGACAGGGTATTCATCTTTTATCTTTCGGTTTTAATATCTCCCTTTACAACTTATGTAATGTGACGTTGAAATACACAGCAAGTTGGGATATTTTCCGAACATTTTATTCACTTTCATCTGATTATTTTGGGTTTGTTGCTACAGATAGGGGGGAATTACTTCACCCAGCCTCACTTCTTATGTAAAGCATGACACATTTCTACCTTTCGTTCCATCCAATGTCAGCTCTCTAACAGTGAAAGGCTGCTATAATTTGGTTTCATAAGAGCCAGGAGTCGTAGGGACAATAATAATCTACTGTGTATTCAGTAATATATATTGTAGATAACAATTGGATCGTGGTGGATTTGATTTTTTTACTGTGGCGTGATATATGAGTTATGGGAGTCATCATATGTGTTGTCGACCGGTGGCTGTTGTGACATCATGTACAGTTGAAGTTGGAAGTTTACATACACCTTAGCCAAATACATTTAAACTCAGTTTTACACAATTTCTGACATTTAAAACGTCAGGCTAGGGCCTATTTTTCTCCTCTTTCATGTCTGACTGACGAGTCCAAAGTAAACTGCCTGTTACCCAGGCCCAGAAGCCAGGATATGAATACAATTGGTACCATTGGATAGAAAAGTTTGTAGAAATGTACAAAAACTGTATGAGACTATAACACAATAGATATGGTAGGAGAAAATCCAACGAAAAACCAACCCAAAAATGTATATATTTTTTGAGAGCCCATGCTCTTCCAATGGAACGTATAGGGTCATATCCAAATCCAGCTCACAGATTGCAATT
This sequence comes from Oncorhynchus nerka, assembly GCF_034236695.1. Lineage (NCBI taxonomy): Eukaryota > Metazoa > Chordata > Actinopteri > Salmoniformes > Salmonidae > Oncorhynchus > Oncorhynchus nerka. Next base: position 9,245,805 of record NC_088417.1, read on the forward strand.
CCTATGGCTTCCACCAGTCTTTGTTCAAGGTTTCAGGCTTGTTTCTTCCCAAAAGAGGAAGAAGTTTGAATTTTAGTACTGGGAGTCAGAATTGGAAATCAGTCTGTGCGTGAGCGACCAAGAGAACGCGTGCGTGCTAATTTTGCTAATTTTAATTTTTAACATCCATAATTTCAAAGATTATTTATTTGAATTGCGCGCCCTCCAATTTCACCGGAAGTTGTCGTCAGGTGTCCCACTGGAGGGACACCTAGCCCTAATTAATCCTAGTAAAAATTCCCTGTCTTTGGTCAGTTAGGTTTGACACTTTTTTTTAAGAATGTGAAATGTCAGAATAATAGTAGAGAATGATTTATTTCAGCTTTTATGTCTTTCATCACATTCCCATTGGCTCAGAAGTTTACATACACTCAATTAGTATTTGGTAGCATTGCGTTTAAATTGTTTAACTTGGGTCAAATGTTTCGGGTAGCCTTCCACAAGTTTCCCACAATAAGTTGGGTGAATGTTGGCCCATTCCTCCTGACAGAGCTGGTGTAAGAGAGTCAGGGTTGTCGGCCTCCTTGCTTCACATGCTTATTTCAGTTCGCCCACATATTTTCTATAGGATTGAGGTCAGAACTTTGATGGCCACTCCAATACCTTGACATTGTTGTCCTGTTGTAACAGCTTTGGAAGTATGCTTGGGGTCATTGTCCATTTGGAAGACCCATTTGCGACCATACTTTAATTTCCTGACTGATGTCTTGAGATGTTGCTTCAATACATCCACATAATTGTTTTTCCTCATAATGCCATATATTTTGTGAAGTGCACCAGTCCTGCAGCAAAGCACCCCCACAACATGATGCTGCCACCCCTGTGCTTCACAGTTGGGATGGTGTTCTTTGGCTTGCAAGCCTCCCCCTTTTTCCTCCACACATAACGATGGTCATAATGGCCAAACAGTTATATTATAGTTTCATCAGACCAGAGGACATTTCTCCAAAAAGTACGATCTTTGTCCTCGTGTGCAGTTGCAAACCGTAGTCTGGCTTTTTTTTTATGGCAGTTTTGGAGCAGTGGCTTCTTCCTTGCTGAGCGGCCTTTCAGTGTTATGTCGATATAGGACTTGTTTTACTGTGGATATAGATATTTTGCTGTTGTTCTGGGATTGATTTGCGCTTTTCGCACCAAAGTACGTTCATCTCTAGGAGACTGTTACTAATCCCTTTTGGCCCCTCAGTCTAGGGGGGATGGGAACGAGACCCGTAACATAACTCATGCAAATTATAATAGTGACAAAGTAAAAGTGCGAACGAAAAACCACAGACAACTTAATTACCATCAAACACTCAGGGTTTATTTGAAAACACACAGTAAAGGGGGGCAGGAAAAGGGGCTGAGCTGGACCCAAGGAAAGAAACAAATATCAAAAAACACCCCTAAGCTAGACTAGCCTACTACTATACAGTTAACTAACCAAACATACAATGGGTGGTGTGCCCAGTTCTACCTAGTGTTCTTAGACAAAGTAGTCCTACAGGTAGTGTATGACCATGGGCAACTTGTCTTGGTTCCCCCTTTTCCCACCATCAAACAACATAACACAAACAATACTCACAGGTGGGGACAAAGTGATCTGGAGGTGCTAAAACAAACAAGAGAAGTACAGAGAGAATGTATAAAAGAGATATTGACAGAGAGATTGAGCTCTTGAGAAAACAACTGATTGGGTTTTTAAACCAAGGGAAAGGAAATGTGATTGGGTAAGGGAAAAGGAGGTGTGTCTTCTGATTGATGACTGCATGTTGACTGATTGGGGAATGATGATTGCCACCTGTGAGGAGGGAAGGAGAGAAAAGAAATACACACACAGGATACACACACAGAATACCTGAATCCGTAACACTCCCACTCCCTCCCAACACATAAGAACTCAATTAATTTAACACCTTCCCAAACTCGCACTTTGCCAAGTTCAGGGTTAGAGAAGCAGCTGCCAAACGTTCACATACTACCCTTTGAGAGTCAACATGATCTGACCACTCAGACGAATAAATCACTAGATCATCAAGATATGCACTACAATTGGGAACACCAGCTACCAGCTTAACCAGTCGTTGGAAAGTGACGTACCATCAGGTTTAGGAACTAGCATTACAAGGAGAACTCCAAGGGCTTGAACTTGGCGTAGCCAGGTCATTCAACAAATATTTAACTTCATCCCTCATTATCTTCCTCTTAGAAGCATTGATACGATATGGGTGTTGCTTGATAGGGGCAGCATTTCCAACATTAATGTCATGTTCCAACACGTTTGTGCGAGTAGGAACGTCATTAAATAGACATGGAAAACTGTGTAGTAGCCTCACAATATCGTCGGCCTGTCCGTCCGTTAAATGAACCGGACCTGATTGGATAGACAGCAGCATTTCTGAGTTGGTCAATCTAACGCACTGCTGCTGAGTATTGCGCAACTCCAATCCATCAACATCATCAATATGACAGTCCACTATCATAGCAGTAGAAGCAGAGGAGACGGTAGTGTGGTATGCCTTCAACATGTTAACTTCTTGCGTCGAGCCAACCCGGATCCAGGATCATGACTACAGCCTCAAGCCCATTTCCATAACGCAACGTTAACTATTCATGAAAATCGCAAATTAAATTAAATCAATATGCTAGCTCTCATGCTTAGCCTTTTGTTAACAACACTGTCATCTCAGCTTTAAAAAAATATGCTTCTCTACCATAGCAAAACTAGCATTTAGCGTTAGCATTTAGCGTTAGCATTTAGCGTTAGCATTTAGCATTAGCATCACCAGGCAACATTTTCACAAAAACCAGCAAAAACATTCAATAAATCATTTACCTTTGAAGAACTTCGGATGTTTTCAATGAGGAGACTCTCAGTTAGATAGCAAATGTTCAGTTTTCCTGAAAGATTATTTGTGCAGGAGAAATCGGTCCGTTTGCTGCGTCATGTTTGGCTACCAAAAAAAAAAGAATATTCAGTTATAAAAACGCAGAACTTTTTCCAAAATAACTCCATAATATCGACTGAAACATGGCAAACGTTGTTTAGAATCAATCCTCAAGGTGTTTTTCTACATATCTCTACAATGATGTATCGTTCCTGGAAGTGTGCTTCTCCCTCTGTATCGCATGGTAAAATGAGTGCCACTGAGAATTGCGCACCAATTTAGACAAAGGACACCGGGCGGACACCTGGCAAATGTAGTCTCTTATGGCCAATCTTCCAATGATATGCCTACAAATACGTCACAATGCTGCAGACATCTTGGACGAACGGCAGAGAGCATAAGCTCGTTCACGGCACATTCACAGCCATATAAGGAGACGATAGTAAAACAGAGCTTCAAAAATTCAGCTAATTTCCTGTTTCATCTTGGTTTCGCCTGTAGCATCAGTTCTGGGGCACTCACAGAAAATATCTTTTTAGTTTTGAAAACGTCAGAGTGTTTTCTTTCCAAAGCTGCCAATTATATGCATAGTCGAGGATCTTTTCGTGACAAAATATTGCGCTTAAAACAGGCACATTTTTTAATCCAATAATGACATAGCGCCCCCATAGGTTGAAGAGGTTAATGTGGCAGACACGAGATTGGCGTTGTCTATCAGGAGTTTGAAGCCCATAATCAGTTTCACTTATTTTCTTTTCAATGAAATAAGGACCGGGAAATGTGCAGACAGTGAAAATCCTGGAAAAGGCAATAACACCAGTACTTGGTCACCTGGCTGTATTGGGCGAGAAACAGCCTGTTAATCATAGTGTCTTTTCACACTCCTTTGTGAGGAAGACAGAGCTTCCTTTGCGAGAGCACAGGCTTGGTGTAGGCACTCACGAAAGCGACTAACGTAGTCCAACACATTCAACAAATTCTCGTAGTCCAACACTCTTGGGACTCTTGGGACAAAAACTGTTTTTTAAGGACTTTCATTGGTCCACTCACTATGTGACCAGACACTAGTTCAGCCGGGCTGAACCCTAGGGACTCCTATACAGTTTCACGAGCAGCAAACAAAACTAGAGGAACTCCCTCACCCCAATCTTTCTCAGATTCCAAACAATATTTGCGTAGCATAGACTTCAGTGTCTGATACCATCTTTCAAGCGCACCCTGAGACTCTGGGTGAAATGCACTTGCCACCTGGTGCGTAATTGACAAGGATTTTAACACCTGTTTAAAGACCTTTGATAGGAAATTGGTACCTTGATCACTTTGTACCACCTTAGGTAACCCGAATGTCGTGAAGAATTTAATTAAGGCTTTACTCACTATCGGAGCTGTAATCCTTCTCAGAGGAATGGCCTCGGGGTATCTTGTAGCCATACACATAATCGTTAACAAAAACTGGTTACCCGATTTTGTCTTTGGTAATGGTCCGACACAATCAACCACCACATGTTCGAATGGTTCACCTATGACAGGTATGGGACAAAGAGGAGCGGGAGGAGTAATCTGATCTGGCCAAAAGAAATGTTGAAGGATCCGATCATAAGTCTTGGTGATTCCTAAATGACCAGAACACAGGTGATCATGAGCAAGGGATAACACATTTTGTCGAAAGGCTGTAGGAATCACTATTTGGTAAACAGCATTCCAATCTCCGTCCACGTCTCCATGGGATGTCCATTTATGCACGAGAAGATTACCATCAATGAAGTAAGCCACGTTCTTCTTCACATCTTCCAATGAGACAACACTAGAAAAACATTTAGCATGCTTGTCGTCAACCTTTTGGTTAGCAAACAGCTGCTCACGAGTGACTGTATTACATCAGCAATAAATTCAACATACTCTGATTCTTTCCTGGGCTGTTTGTCAGAGGTGATCAGCTTCCCAGAGGTAGCACACAACCTATCCTATTGATCAACCTCTTTGAACAGCACAGTGTTCGAAAAATCTATCATGTCACCCATTTGTCGTGGCTGAGCACGAGTGACAGCACAAGCGGGGAACACATGTGGATAACTCTGTGCCAGCTCATTGGAGACAGAGAGGTCACTTTTATCCATTACTTCCATTACGGGTACTACCTTTCCTCCGGCAATATCGTTACCCATTATAAAGGTCACACCTTTTACTGGCAACATAGGACGTACCCCCACTCTGAATATTCCACTGATTAACTCAGAGTGTACTTTCACAAAGTGCAATGGCACTGGGACAAAACCCATTTCAATACCCTGAACTAACACACTGGAACCAGACTGTATCGTCGGATATAGGCAACACATCCGACAATATAAACGACTGCACCAGTATCTCTAAGGATTTTAACCGGACGCTGAGCCGAGTAGTCATTCGCTAGGGACACAAACCCCTCAAATGATCGGTTCATAACTGCGGTCAGGGACTGGGTCTTTCAAACTACATTTACCCTGAGGCACCTGTTTCGTTTCAGACCTCACAACCGTACGAATTAGAGCAACACCTGTTGGCGGCTTGGCACGAATCGGCATCCCTTGTTTGTGTTTAAGCACGAAGCAATCATTAATCATATGTCCCACCTCATGACAATAGAAACAGGGACGCTCATTCTTCTGGCGTGCTTGATATACTGCTGGCCGACTAGGGCTAAAAGTAGGCAAGTCAGTGGCTCTACTCTCAGTTTGAGCCGAAAACACTCGTGCGTCAACACAAACTCGTCTGCCAACACAGACGGTTCTGACAGGGAGGATACTTTCTGTTCGTTTAGGTAAACTACAATGCGTTCAGGTAAGTTCAAACCCCTGAGCTGACAAGATACAAATCTGTCATTCTGCCCCTGAACAGGCAGTTAACCCACTGTTCCTAGGCCGTCATTGAAAATAAGAATTTGTTCTTAACTGACTTGCCTAGTTAAATAAAGGTCAAATTTAAAAAAATGTAAAAAGCAATTTTTAAACTCTTCCAACAAGATTAACTCCGGGAGAGAGTTGAAATCAGTTACCTTACAAGCAGCGTGCCATTTATCAAACAGATTTCCCTTGTCTCTAGCTAATTCCACATAAGTCTTACAAGAAGACTTCTTATGAGACCTAAATCTCTGTCGGTATACCTCAGGCACAAGCTCATAGGCACGAAGAATAGTAGCTTTGACCACTTCATAATGCAAACTGTCTTCAAGAGGTAGCGCTGACAAAACCTCTTGGGCTTTACCAGTTAATTTACACTGAAGTAATAGGCACCATATCTCTTCAGGCCATTTCAATGCTACGGCTATACGTTCAAATACACAAAAAAAGGAGTCAACCTCTGACTCTCTGAACAAAGGAACTAAGGCAATCTGCCTACTAATGTCAAACGTGTTGGAAGCTCCAGCTGGTGAGGACATCTTACTAATAGTCACAGCCGGAACGGAGGCTAGCCTCGCTGTCTCTGTCTCCAGTTCCATCTGGCGCATTTTGAACTCATCTGCTGGTCTCTTTATTTTCCTGCCTCAATTTTACACATCTCCAACTAGAGAGTCTCTCCCGCCTAATTTGGTCTCTCTCTTCCGCCTCCAGTTGGAACTGTATTGAACGGACATCCCTCCTGGCATCACCGGTTGACAGTGGATCAAAACGGGGCAATGTGGCTGGAGCTTTAGCCTCGCCCTCATTCTCAGACACCAATGGGCTTACAGGAGCAGCAACATCCCCTACAGGGGTGGTAGGTTCAGGCTGCGGTAATACAAGCACCTGCTCTTCCAACAAAACATTTAACACTAGCTGTTTAACCTCCACCTTAACTACACTCTGCGGAATCAATATAGAATAATGGTCAGCCAAGGTCTGTAAATCAACTCTACGACATTTGTCAAAAAAACTCCCACGAAGGGTTATCCAAAAAGGATTTCAAATCAAAAGTAGCCATCTTGAACTACTACACAAGAGCCAACAAATAGCAAACAAACACTAATGCCACATCAGCTATGACACTCAACACTGAACTATACCGCTAACAATCTGCACGAGGGGCATGGGTGTCAGTTATGACAGATCCCGGGCGAGCCCCCACTTAGGTTACGAATCCCTTTTTGGCCCGGCAGTCTAGGGGGGGGGGGGGATGGTAACAAGACCCGTAAAAAATTACTCATGCAAATTATAATAGTGACAAAGTAAAAGTGCAAACGAAAAATCATTGACAACTTAATTACCGTCAAACACTCAGGGTTTATTTGAACACACAGTAAAGGGGGGGGGGGGGGGGCTGAGCTGGACCCAAGGAAAGAAACAAATATCCAAAAACACCCCTAAGCTAGACTAGCCTACTACTATACAGTTAACTAACCAAAAATACAGCGGGTGGTCCGCCCAATTCTACCTAGGGTTCTTAGACAAAGTAGTCCTACAGGTAGTGTATGCCCATGGGCAACTTGTTTTGTTCCCCCTTTTCCCACCATCAAACAACATAACACAAACAATACTCACAGGTGGGGACAAAGTGATCTGGAGGTGCTAAAACAAACAAGAGAACTACAGAGAGAATGTATGACAGAGATATTGACAGCGAGATTGACAGAGAGATTGAGCTCTTGAGAAAACAACTGATTGGGTTTTTAAACCAAGGGAAAGGAAATGTGATTGTGTAAGGGAAAAGGAGGTGTGTCTTCTGATTGATGACTGCATGTTGACTGATTGGGGAATGATGATTGCCACCTGTGAGGAGGGGAGAAAGAGAAAAGAAATACACACACACACACACGCAGAATACCTGAATCCGTAACAGAGACAGAACGCGTCTCCATCCTGATTGATATGACGGCTGGTGCCATGGTGTTTAAACTTGCGTACTACTGTTTGTATAGTTGAACGTGGTAGCTTCAGGCATTTGGGAATTGCTCCCAATGATGAACCAGACTTGTGGAAGTCTACAATTTGTTTTCTGAGGTCTTGGCTGATTTCTTTAGATTTTCCCATGATGTCAAGCAAAGAGGCTCTGAGTTTGAAGGTAGGCCTTGAAATATATCCACAGGCACACCTCCAATTGACTCAAATGATGTCAATTAGCCTATCAAAAGCTTCTAAAGCCATGACATCATTTTCTGGAATTTTCCAAGCTGTTTAAAGGCACAGTCAACTTAGTGTATGTAAACTTCTGACCCACTGGAATTGTGATACAGTGAATTATAAGTGAAATAATCTGTCTGTAAACAATTGTTGTGAAAATGACTTGTGTCATGCAGAAAGTAGATGTCCTAACCGACTTGCCGTTAACAAGAAATTTGTGGAGTGGTTGAAAAACGAGTTTGAATGACTCCAACCTAAGTGTATGTAAACTTACGACTGTATCATCAAAGTTCAAATAAATTATGTAAAATCTCAGTTGAACTCAATCAATACAGGGACATAGAGGAAGATCCATGCCCAATGGCTTAAATCCATAACGCTAAAGCCTCTATATACACTGCTCAAAAAAATAAAGGAAACACTAAAATAACACATCCTAGATCTGAATGAATGAAATATTCTTATTAAATACTTTTTCCTTTACATAGTTGAATGTGCTGACAACAAAATCACAAAAATTGTCAATGGAAATCAGGTCTGGATTTGGAGTCACACTTAAAATTAAAGTGGAAAACCACACTACAGGCTGATCCAACTTTGATGTAATGTCCTTAAAACAAGTAAAAATAAGGCTCAGTAGTGTGTGTGGCCTCCACGTGCCTGTATGACCTCCCTACCTTGCCTGGGCATGCTCCTGATGAGGTGGCGGATGGTCTCCTGAGGGATCTCCTCCCAGACCTGGACTAAAGCATCCGCCAACTCCTGGACAGTCTGTGGTGCAACGTGGCGTTGGTGGATGGAGCGAGACATGATGTCCCAGATGTGCTCAATTGGATTCAGGTCTGGGGAACGGGCCGGCCAGTCCATAGCATCAATGCCTTCCTCTTGCAGGAACTGCTGACACACTCCAGCCACATGAGGTCTAGCATTGTCTTGCATTAGGAGGAACCCAGGGACATCCGCACCAGCATATGGTCTCACAAGGGTCTGAGGATCTCATCTCGGCACCCAATGGCAGTCAGGCTACCTCTGGCGAGCACATGGAGGGCTGTGCGGACCCCCAAAGAAATGCCACCTCACACCATGACGGACCCACCGCCAAACCGGTCATGCTGGTGGATGTTGCAGGCAGCAGAACATTCTCCACGGCGTCTCCAGACTCTGTCACGTCTGTCACATGTGCTCAGTGTGAACCTGCTTTCATCTGTGAAGAGCACAGGGCGCCAGTGGCGAATTTGCCAATTTTGGTGTTCTCTGGCAAATGCCAAACGTCCTGCACGGTGTTGGGCTGTAAGTACAACCCCCACCTGTGGACCTCGGGCCCTCATACCACCCTCATGGAGTCTGTTTCTGACCATTTGACCAGACACATGCACATTTGTGGCCTGCTGGAGGCTATTTTTCAGGGCTCTGGCAGTGCTCCTCCTGCTCCTCCTTGCACAAAGGCGGAGGTAGCGGTCCTGCTGCTGGGTTGTTGGCCTCCTCCACGTCTCCTGATGTAGTGGCCTGTCTCCTGGTAGCGCCCCCATGCTCTGGACACTACGCTGACAGACACAGCAAACCTTCTTGCCACAGATCGCATTGATGTGCCATCCTGGATGAGCTGCACTACCTGAGCCACTTATGTGGGTTGTAGACTCCATCTCATGCTACCACTAGAGTGAAAGCACCGCCAGCATTCAAAAGTGACAAAAACATCAGCCAGGAAACATAGGAACTGAGAAGTGGTCTGCGGTCACCACCTGCAGAACCACTCCTTTATTGGGGGTGTCTTGCTAATTGCCTATAATTTCCACCTGTTGTCTATTCCATTTGCACAACAGCATGTGAAATGTATTGTCAATCAGTGTTGCTTCCTAAGTGGACAGTTTGATTTCACAGAAGTGTGATTGACTTGGAGTTACATTGTGTTTAAGTGTTCCCTTTATTTTTTTGAGCAGTGTATTTAGCTGGAAGCAATACCCTCACACTGACTCATAACTAAATATGGGCTGAACTGAAAGACCTATTTCATTAATACCAACATCCCCTAGTGAATGTTTTATGAACGTCAACACTGCTAGGAGATACTAAGAGGCAGCAGGTACAGCACAAATTAATGTTGAAACTGGGGAGAAGCTATAAAGAGCCGGCCTCTACCTGGTTACGAACAGCCTGTCCTTTAGGAGCGACTTATGACCTGACTTGAATCCTGGGCACAATAAACAGCTTGCTACGCTTCGCCTGTAATATCATAATTTGTCTTGCGGGTCGTGCCGGAACTTATTAAGGAAGACAAGTGTACCTGGAGAGGACCCAGAGGGTTGTCATGTATTTGAATAATGACAGAAAGCATGCTTGCTGTAACCAAACTATCACCAGGGAGGTCTTGCCACTTCAGATAAATGAATACTTGACCCAGCGCTGCATAACTACATGGTGAATAATGGTTTGGAGCTTATTTTGGTGGCAAATGGTACAGTGTATTCAGAAAGTATTCAGACCCCTTGATGTTTTCCACGTTTTGTTACTTTACAGCCATATCCTAAAATTGATTAAACAGTTTTTCCCCTCATCAATCTTCACACAATACCACATAATGACAATGCAAAAACAGTTAAAAAAAAAAAAATTTTTGCAAATGTATTAAAAATGAAAAGCTGAATTATCACATTTCCATAATTATTTAGACCCTTTACTCAGAACTTGTTGAAGCACCTTTGGCAGCCATTTCAGCCTCAAGTCTTCTTGGGTATAACGCTACAAGCTTTGCACACCTGTATTCGGGGAGTTTCTCCCATTCTTCTCTGCAAATCCTCTCAAGTTCTGTTAGGTTGGGTGGGGAGTGTCAGTGCACAGCTATTTTCAGGTCTCTCCAGAGATGTTCGATCGGGTTCAAGTCCAGGCTCTGGCTGGGCAACTCAAAAAATTCAGAGACTTTTCCCAAGCCACTCCTTCGTTGCCTTGTCTGTGTGCTTAGGGTTGTTGTCCTGTTGGGAGTCGAACCTTCGCCCCAGTCTAATGTCCTAAGTGCTCTGGAGCAGGTTTTCATCAAAAATCTCTGTACATTGCTTCGTTCATCTTTCGCTCGATTCTGACTAATCTCCCAGTCCCTGCCCTGAAAAACATTCCCACAGCATGATGCTGCCACCACCGTACTTTACCTTAGGGATGGTGACAGGTTTCCTCCAGACATGATGTTTGGCATTCAGGCCAAAGAGTTCAATCTTTAAGTGGCTTTTGGCAAACTGCAAGCAGGCTGTCATGTGCCTTCTACTGCGGAGTAGCTTCGGTCTGGCCACTCTGATTTGGTGTGCTGCAGCCATGGTTGTCCTTCTGGAAGGTTCTCCAATCTCCGCAGAGGAACTCTGGAGCTCTGTCAGAGTGACCATCGGGTTCTTGGTCACCTCCTTGACCAAGGCCCTTCTCTCCCAATTGCTCAGTTTGGCCAGGTGGCCAGCTCTAGGAAGAGTCTTGGTGGTTCCAAACTTCTTATTCTTTAAGAATGATGGAGGCCACTGTGTTCTTGGTGAAGTTCAATGCTGCAGAAATGTTTTGGTACCCTTCCCCAGATCTGTGCCAAAGACACAATCCTGGCTTGATTTTTGTTCTGACATGCACTGTCAACTGTGGGACCTTATATAATCATGTCCAATCAAATGAATTTACCAGAGGTGGACTCCAATCAACTTGTAGAAACATCTCATGGATGATCGATAGAAACAGGGCACACCTGAGCTCAATTCCGGGTCTCATAGCAAAGGGTATGAATACTTTTGTAAATAAGCTATTTCTGTTTTAAATGGTAAATATAATTGCAAACATTTCTAAAAACCTGTTTGCTTTTTGTCATTATGGCGTATTGTGTGTAGATTGATGATAATTATTATTTTTTTAATCCATTTTAGAATAAGGCTGTAACATAACAAAATTAGCAAAAATTGAAGGGGTCTGAATACTTTCCGAATGCACTGTAAATAAAATAAAAGATTTGGGCAAAAAAATCAATGGACACCTTGGGGATACAATGAATAAAATGCTTGCCATCACAATACAAGTGGCATGAAAACTCTCTTTGGGAGGCTCTCATTGGCCTGTCCTTATATCTAATCAACCAATCAGATTTTCAGAATTCTCTGTGTTCTTTCAGAAAGATTGGCCCCACTTTACAGTAAATGTCCCTAATACCTACCCTACTGTGTGTATTTGCATGGTAATTACTTAGGTTCAGTAAGTACACATTGTTACATATTACTTAAAAATGTTAAACATGAAAGGTCAACGCGTTTTAACACAAACTGCAAATCATTCGGAGAGTGTTTTCTATTTGATTAGCTCGCAAGCTCTTTTAAATGTAATTGTAGTTGTCGTCAACATTAAAAGAACAATGAGTATGTATTAAATCCCAGAGAGGATTATTAATTGTTAAAGAACTCAAAGTTTTATCAAACCAGATTAGTCATGCGAGCATGGTCAATATGAAGTGTAAAAAAACAAACATTTTATGGGCTTTTTTTGTCTCTATGAACTAATTGCAGTGTAGCCTGTATGCTTTTAAGCAATGGACCAGCTCTGATCCGAGCTGTTTTACATACTGTATGTATCACTCTCTGGATTTAAAACAACTTAAAATTTATCCAGGCTAATGACATATCTGTCTTCTGCAGGCAAAGACTGAGTAGTCCCTCCAACCAAATGAGTTTTCCATTATTTCAAAGACATCTCCAGAGCACTTTCTGCTCTCTCTATTGTGTCTTGTACTAACGAGCTTGGATGTACCGTTAGTATGAGCATTGAGATTTGAATTTGTTAATTCATTGCATTCTCTTGTTTTATTTTTATTTATTTCACCTTTATTTAACCAGGTAGGCTAGTTGAGAACAAGTTCTCATTTGCAACTGTGACCTGGCCAAGATAAAGCATAGCAGTGTGAACAGACAACACAGAGTTACACATGGAGTAAACAATTAACAAGTCAATAACACAGTAGAAAAAAGGGGCAGTCTATATACAATGTGTGCAAAAGGCATGAGGAGGTAGGTGAATAATTAAAATTTTGCAGATTAACACTGGAGTGATAAATGACCAGATGGTCATGTACAGGTAGAGATATTGGTGTGCAAAAGAGCAGAAAAGTAAATAAATAAAAACAGTATAAAAACAGTATGGGAATGAGGTAGGTGAAAATGGGTGGGCTATTTACCAATAGACTATGTACAGCTGCAGCGATCGGTTAGCTGCTCAGATAGCTGATGTTTGAAGTTGGTGAGGGAGATAAAAGTCTCCAACTTCAGCGATTTTTGCAGTTCGTTCCAGTCACAGGCAGCAGAGTACTGTAACGAAAGGCGGCCAAATGAGGTGTTGGCTTTAGGGATGATCAGTGAGATACACCTGCTGGAGCGCGTGCTACGGATGGGTGTTGCCATCGTGACCAGTGAACTGAGATAAGGCGGAGCTTTACCTAGCATGGACTTGTAGATGACCTGGAGCCAGTGGGTCTGGCGACGAATATGTAGCGAGGGCCAGCCGACTAGAGCATACAAGTCGCAGTGGTGGGTGGTATAAGGTGCTTTAGTGACAAAACGGATGGCACTGTGATAGACTGCATCCAGTTTGCTGAGTAGAGTGTTGGAAGCCATTTTGTAGATGACATCGCCGAAGTCGAGGATCGGTAGGATAGTCAGTTTTACTAGGGTAAGCTTGGCGGCGTGAGTGAAGGAGGCTTTGTTGCGGAATAGAAAGCCGACTCTTGATTTGATTTTCGATTGGAGATGTTTGATATGAGTCTGGAAGGAGAGTTTGCAGTCTAGCCAGACACCTAGGTACTTATAGATGTCCACATATTCAAGGTCGGAACCATCCAGGGTGGTGATGCTATTCGGGCATGCGGGTGCAGGCAGCGATCGGTTGAAAAGCATGCATTTGGTTTTACTAGCGTTTAAGAGCAGTTGGAGGCCACGGAAGGAGTGCTGTATGGCATTGAAGCTCGTTTGGAGGTTAGATAGCACAGTGTCCAATGACGGGCCGAAAGTATATAGAATGGTGTCGTCTGCGTAGAGGTGGATCAGGGAATCGCCCGCAGCAAGAGCAACATCATTGATATATACAGAGAAAAGAGTCGGCCCGAGAATTGAACCCTGTGGCACCCCCATAGAGACTGCCAGAGGACCGGACAGCATGCCCTCCGATTTGACACACTGAACTCTGTCTGCAAAGTAATTGGTGAACCAGGCAAGGCAGTCATCCGAAAAACCGAGGCTACTGAGTCTGCCGATAAGAATATGGTGATTGACAGAGTCGAAAGCCTTGGCAAGGTCGATGAAGACGGCTGCACAGTACTGTCTTTTATCGATGGCGGTTATGATATCGTTTAGTACCTTGAGTGTGGCTGAGGTGCACCCGTGACCGGCTCGGAAACCGGATTGCACAGCGGAGAAGGTACGGTGGGATTCGAGATGGTCAGTGACCTGTTTGTTGACTTGGCTTTCGAAGACCTTAGATAGGCAGGGCAGGATGGATATAGGTCTATAACAGTTTGGGTCCAGGGTGTCTCCCCCTTTGAAGAGGGGGATGACTGCGGCAGCTTTCCAATCCTTGGGGATCTCAGACGATATGAGAGAGAGGTTGAACAGGCTGGTAATAGGGGTTGCGACAATGGCGGCGGATAGTTTCAGAAATAGAGGGTCCAGATTGTCCGACGAAAGCTCAGTGAAAAGTGTGTCTACATCAACATAACAGAGATAGCCAATGCCAAATGTTGTCCCATTGGAAGACTGAGTTTCAGGTTTAGTTTTTTTTCAGCTACTGAGAGATGTCCCACTAAAAGATCTACTGTAGTGTGCTATATCAGTGTTGTGCTATTGTTGAGCTCCTCTATTGTAGTGTGCTATATCACTGTTGTGCTATTGTAGACCTCTTATATTGTACTGGCTGTAACAGGGTTGTTCTGTTGTTGACCTCTTATATTGTACTGGCTGTAACAGGGTTGTACTGTTGTTGACCTCTTATATTGTACTGGCTGTAACAGGGTTGTTCTGTTGTTGACCTCTTATATTGTACTGGCTGTAACAGGGTTGTTCTGTTGTTGACCTCTTATATTGTACTGGCTATAACAGAGTTGTTCTGTTGTTGACCTCTTATATTGTACTGGCTGTAACAGAGTTGTTCTGTTGTTGACCTCTTATATTGTACTGGCTATAACAGGGTTGTTCTGTTGTTGACCTCTTATATTGTACTGGCTATAACAGAGTTGTTCTGTTGTTGACCTCTTATATTGTACTGGCTGTAACAGAGTTGTTCTGTTGTTGACCTCTTATATTGTACTGTTGTTGACCTCTTATATTGTACTGGCTGTAACAGTGTCGGCACCAAAACATTTGTCTTACCAACCTTTGTTGATTCGCAATAAGATATTGTCACGTATACTCCCTCTCCGGCCTCTAGGTCATCAGGCTGCTGATTATCCCACACACCTGTCACTATTGTCAAGCGCACCAGCGCCTCATGACACTCCCCTGGACTCAATAACCTCCTTGATTATCTTCCCTATGTCTGCCACTCCCCTTGGTTCTTTCCTCAGGTGTTATTGACTCTGTCTCATGACACTCCCCTGGACTCAATTACCTCCTTGCTTATCTTCCCTATGTCTGCCACTCCCCTTGGTTCTTTCCTCAGGTGTTATTGACTCTGTCTCATGACACTCCCCTGGACTCAATTACCTCCTTGCTTATCTTCCCTATGTCTGCCACTCCCCTTGGTTCTTTCCTCAGGTGTTATTGACTCTGTCTCATGACACTCACCTGGACTCAATTACCTCCTTGCTTATCTTCCCTATGTCTGCCACTCCCCTTGGTTCTTTCCTCAGGTGTTATTGACTCTGTCTCATGACACTCACCTGGACTCCATCACCTCCTTGATTATCTTCCCTATATCTGCCACTCCCCTTGGTTCTTTCCTCGGGTGTTATTGACTCTGTTTTCATGTCAGGTGCGTTGTTTGTGTCACGCGGTTTATTGTTTCATTCATTTATTCAAACCATCACTCCTTGAACTTGCTTCCCGACTCTCGGCCCACATCGTTACAGATACGCTGTCTGTCTATCGTCTGTTATTTCCTATGATTTGATTTGTGACAAACCTATTATTTACACTCTGATCTAGTTTACCAACCGATGTCTTTCCTCTGTATCAGCCGCTCATAGCTCGAAATATCTTCAACATTTGTCCACTCGTGTGTGTGCTCAGTGTAACACGGCCCAACTGAGAGGGTCAGGCAGAGGACTTGTTCTTAATGTAAATGGTGTGTGTGTGTGTGTGTGTGTGTTCTCGCGTCCCCGCTGTGATTGTTTCAAAACAAGCTCTGATGTCAGTGCGAAACTGCCACCACAAAGAAATCTCCTCTCAAATAGGCTTGTCTCGTTATAGCCTGATTAAACTATTCACAGAGAAGTAGAACATCACATCACCTTGCACTGCGTTTTGTCTCGTATGGTATGTACTGTTCTATAGGTCTGATTTCACATTAATCAGAGTAGACCTATAGCCCCAGATGGTGACCAGGTTTAGTGACCAACATTGACCAGTCAATGTCAGTTGCCTATGAAAAGCCAACTAACATTAACTCTTGAGGTGTTGACTTGCTGCACCGTGAATAACCACTGTGGATATTATTATTGACCCTGAGGTGTTGACTTACTGCACCGTGAATAACCACTGTGGATATTATTATTGACCCTGAGGTGTTGACTTGCTGCACCGTCAATAACCACTGTGGATATTATTATTGACCCTGAGGTGTTGACTTGCTGCACTGTCAATAACCACTGTGGATATTATTATTGACCCTGAGGTGTTGACTTGCTGCACCGTGAATAACCACTGTGGATATTATTATTGACCCTGAGATGTTGACTTGTGCACCGTCAATAACCACTGTGGATATTATTATTATTGACCCTGAGGTGTTGACTTGATGCACTGTCAATAACCACTGTGGATATTATTATTGACCCTGAGGTGATGACTTGCTGCACCGTCAATAACCACTGTGGATATTATTATTGACCCTGAGGTGTTGACTTGCTGCACTGTCAATAACCACTGTGGATATTATTATTATTGACCCTGAGGTGATGACTTGCTGCACCGTCAATAACCACTGTGGATATTATTATTGACCCTGTTGGTTATCTATAGCTTTGCAAAGCCCCCTGATCCCACGAGCTGTACACTGTAGTGTTTAACTGTGAAGGGAAACACTATGACTATGATTATGATTTAGAACCCCAGCTAACTGTAAGTGTACATCGCCATATTGGCATTGTTGCATCACTGGCAGGAGAGAATTTTGGAACTCCCAAAAATGGCTGAATTTACGTAGCAGCTCCGAGTCGTCTGAGAATTAGTTTATTACAGAAAATGTAATAATGTTAGTTGGGGAGCCAATAAACCTACACTGTAGTGTTTAAATGTGAGCTTGCAAGATCAGGTGGCTTTGTGAGGCTAGGTCATCTATGAACCTTTGAACGTCTTCAAGATTAATCTGGCCTTAATGGCCATGTAATTTTATAATCTACCTCCCAGCACAGTCAGAAGAGGACTGGCCACCCCTCGGAGCCTGGTTCCTCTCTAGGTTTCTTCCTAGGTTACTGCATTTGCAGGGAGTTTTTCCTAGCCACCGTGTGTCTACATCTGCATTGCTTGCTCTTTGGGGTTTCAGACTGGGTTTCTGTATAAGCACTTTGTGACAACTGTTGATGTGAAAATGGCTTCATAAAATACATTTGATTGATTGATTTTAAAAGATGAATGGTCACAAAGTGGCCTGTCCTTAACATGACAACGGGACATAACTAATGAATTAAACATATTGACTGTGTCGGATACATTATACTAAAATACATGGCACCAAAGCTTCATAGAATCTGAACTGTTTTGGAGATGGGTGTGGGACAATTATTTGTAGTCTTATACGCTCGATATAGTGATGTTTCACGAGACCAACAGCCACTACCAGGAACAATATAGAGCCCGACTTCCCAGATTTGCTTTAATTGAAAGACGACAACAATTATGTAGTCCACAGATTCAATTAGGCCCAGTGAGTCTAGCAGAGTTTAATCCACTGTTGTAAGCCAGTGTCTGAGATTGGCTTCTCCATTATGAGAGATATAATCAGGGCAGGCATGAGTAGGCATAGTCAGTCATAAATCAAACATTAGACTACACAATAAACCAGTATCAAATCTGAATCAATTAGGGGCTAGATTAGTAAACTAAACCACAGAGGGGTTGTAATTAAGTATACATTTCCTTTTGTGTTTCTCTATTATTGTAATGTCGTCTGTGGGTAGCGGGACTAGAGGAGTCAGATGCAGGACAGCAGATATAAGTAAATACAATACAACATTAGCGAGCCCACAATAAACGGACCGTATTACATAAAAACAACCACTCACAAACAAACATGGGGGAACAGAGGGTTAAAATCATGAACAGGTAATTGGGGGATTGAAACCAGGTGTGTAAGACAAAGACAAAACAAATGGAAAATGAAAAGTGGATCGGCGATGGCTAGAAGGCCGGTGACGTCGACCGCCGAAGGCCGCCCAAACAAGGAGTTGTGACAATTATTGAGAATCGAATTCCAAATTAAGTCAATTCTGAAGTGATGAGGTGGACAAGATTAATCAGATATGAATAAACACAGATATGAGTAAATATTGACTGAAATATATATTGTTTGGATAAAAAAATGCGAAAACAGCCTTCGATAGAAAAATCAAAACAGCCTTCGATAGAAAAATCAAAACAGCCTTCGATTACATTTTTTTTTCCTCCACAATTGTTTTCTTGACATGTTTATTCCATTCTATTCCAAGATGCATAATACCATGACCAGTCAAAGTTGTAATTGAGCATTTGTGAAAGATAAGGTCAGTTTGAGCTTCAAGTGTGCCAAAATAATATTCACTTGCTTCAATTAATTCTTAAATGTCATTTGGGAAAGAGAGAGGGAAAAGTCATGTTAAACTACCGGGACTTGAACTTTAAATGCCACCACACACCTTCCATACCTCTCTGTCCTATTTTTGTTTCCCCAAAATAACTACCAATTTAACTAGATAACATTAATACGCTAAGAGCAGTATTATAACATTAAGCCCATTGGACATGGAACGGTTGCATTTGATTAAGGGAAGCTTCACGCTGGGTGGCAAGATGTCTCAATCCCAATCGTAACATCAACTATTGACTTGTGTTTCCTGCTCTTCAATGTAAGTTTACTATAGGTTGTTCTTATTGATGCTTTGGTCCATTTTTCTTAGATTCCTACACAAGGAAATGGTGCTCTATTTATGGGGGAAAAAGTCCCTTGCATTTGTATAGGGTCCATTTTAGGACATTCTCAACCTCATACCTCACCCACCCTAGAGTCAACCTTCAATAAACTTTCAGTATTGACTGAAGATGCGATGAGGTATGAGGCTAAGGATGTCCTAGAATGGACACCGTGCATCCTACTTGGGTCTCTGAGTTATTTTGTGGGGGATTTACTCCTAACTCCCCAGTCTGAAGAACATCCATAATTATTAATAAATATCTAGAGAATCCTCTCTGTTCTGTTCTCTGTTCAACTCTAGTACCATCCCTCAAAGTGCCTTGGTCTATGTCAGATTACCAGGCGAAAAAAAGAGAGAACTTCAACAAAAACTCCCTGCTTACTGACTGGATAACTCTAACTTTTGTGTACCTCTATTCCCAAACATGCAGTATTTCTTATTTTCCTATTAACGCTAAGAAGAAAAACTTCCATCACACATTTCCATAAGTTAATGAACATTTTCATGGGAGACTACAAATAATGAGATAGAACATTGTGTTCATGTGATAGAGATGTAGTTTAGTAAGTCGCTCTGGATAAGAGCGTCTGCTAAATGACTTAAATGTAAATGTAATAATGGTCATGTGATAGAGATGTAGTTTATTAATGGTCATGTGATAGAGATGTAGTTTATTAATGAAAATAATGGTCATGTGATATAGATGTAGTTTATCAATTAACATAATGTCATGTGATAGAGATGTAGTGTATTAATTAACATAATGGTAATGTGATAGAGATGTAGTGTATTAATTAACATAATGGGCATGTGATAGAGATGTAGTGTATTAATTAACATAATGGGCATGTGATAGAGATGTAGTGTATTAATGGTCATGTGATATAGATGTAGTTTATTAATTAACATAATGGTCATCAAATCAAATCAAATCAAATTTATTTATATAGCCCTTCGTACATCAGCTGATATCTCAAAGTGCTGTACAGAAACCCAGCCTAAAACCCCAAACAGCAAACAATGCAGGTGTAAAAGCATATAGATGTAGTTTATTCATTAGATGAATTAGCTGCATGCTGTTGTTCTGCTACATAATAGGCCTTTATTTGGCATGACGTCTCTGCTTACCTTAAACATTGAATGCACCATTGGCAAAGCAACGCTGCCTATTGTTTTAATGCCACAGAGGAGACAAATCCAGATGACACAACAGGACTCCCTGACCCCCTTCTGTAAATTCATTATGTCACATGCTAAAAATCCATTACTGACGCTGATTGCTACAGCCCAATGAGACAAAACATGTAGTGTGCATTCACACAATTTCAAATGGCTGGTCATGCCAAAGGCCTTGCCCCCCAGGGGGGAACTGAGAAAGGTCTTCCTTCCACTGCGTCTCACACGTCTCCTGATAAAGGATGTACGATAACGGTATTTATAATGCATGTTTGAATTATCGTGACACGAAAACGCCTTGTTCAATTAATGGTGCAAATCAATGTCTTTGAAATCGTTCTGCTTCTTCCTGCTTTTATTTGTGGCCTGAATTCAAAAACCAACTATTGGTCATTATACAAATAAATGCACTCCTGGGAGAATAAGCATTGGCTAATACAAGCTCCAGGCTCTTTAAATAAATTCTAGCTGGTATATGATAATGACCTACAATGGGGATATAAGACCGTGCTAGTCCACTGGAGCCTGTTAACTGAAACGACCCGGGGTTCAAATGGTATAACTCATGAAATATCAAATGAAGCACGGATTTAAATGATTGTTTTTCTCTTATATTGGCCACGTCCAATTAATGTAATTCCTTTTTCTGAAATGACTAGAAAAAGAAAGTCGCCATAATGAATGTACACACCGAAATGGTTTCCTATGCCGGTACCTACAGTATAATATTTTGCCTGAAGGCATTGATGCTAATCTCCCTGCAATAACAAGTCTCCTTATTAATCATAGGACGTTATAGAATGTGTCACTGTTTTGGACATAATTGTATGTATTTGTGTTTACCCACAAGGTGCCATCTGTTTATCATACTCTACCATACAATTTCATTAATTAGTGACACAGTTGATATTACAAACACAATATTAGGAGATTGGGGCCGTGAGGAGAGAGAATGCCTCGGCCTGATTGCAGTGCAGATGGTTATGAAGTTAAGGCAGATGGCATGTCAGATTGATTAAGCTCAGGTCTGCCAGCTGATAAATACACAACAAGGATTGAGATCCCCCATTACAGATGACTTGAAATGACGGAGATGTGTCAACTCGCCGGGTTAATCCTCTTGCCCATTCAAGCTGTTCCGGATGGCTTGCACCCAGCCATGTGTGGAGACCCATAGGTTCTAGACAGGCTGATTACACTGTAAATAAGAGACAGCATTCTGACGAGGTGGGCACTGTCCATTTTCCCATATCTCTTTATTTCAGGAAGGCTACTCTCGCTTTCATCTTTTCATTCCGATGACATTTCGGCTGGCGTCGAAAGCTGCTTACCTGCTTGATAAGGTACTGAGGGAAATATCAAGGAACTGTCTATGACATCTGTCACACCCTGATCTAGTTTCATTTGTCTTTGTGCTTGTCTCCACCCCCCTCCAGATGTCATCCATCTTCCCCATTATCCCCAATGTATTTATACCTGTGTTCTCTGTTTGTCTGCTGCCAGTTCGTTTTGTTCGTCAAGCCTACCAGCATTTTTCCCCCTTGATCTTGTTTTTTTCTAGTTCCTGTTTTCTAGTTTTCCGGTTTTGACCATTCTGCCTGCCCTGACCCTGACCCTGAGCCTGCCTGCCGTTTTGTACCTTGTCACACCACCCTGAATTATTGACCTCTACTTGCCCTGATCCCGAGACTGCCAGCCGTTCTGTACCGTATGGACTCTGATCTGGATTACTGACCTCTGCCTGCCATTGACCTGTCATGTTGCCTGTCCCCTGTTCTAGTAATCCCGTCTGCATCTGGGTCTTCTCATTAAAAGTGATAACATCAGCTGTCATGCACTCCTCTGAATATATCACAACATTCTACAATCACATGATTATGTGTCTATCCCCTAATGGCCATTAAAAATGCCAGAAGAATTTTCTAGAAGTATCTCTGAATCAAGAAGTATGGAATACATTGAGGGATCCTGCAGCAATCAATGTTTTTGATACCATGGACAATTCATACACAAGAAAACAATCGGTAAACAACTTACTTTAGCAACTCAATATATTCAAAATAACTAGTTTTTACCTGATAGTTATCGGAACCAAATGTCATCACTCCGTAAAAGCGTATTTGACCGCTTGATATTGCTTTATTTAGGCTGTTTTTCTGAAGTTCCATCATGACGTTTATAGCCTCATTAGTGTGTTGATTGTGAACACTTCCGTCATGTCTTCATTCATCACCTTCTCCCAAGGGCTTCAATCTCTCTAGCAAGGCTTTGTGCAGCTCTGTAATCAAAGGAATCCCACATATCAACGGACAACACTACACAGTAACGTTGAGGGATCACTAAAAATGTGATGGGTGTGGCGGCATCTGGTTTTCATGTCATATTTTGATGTAGTTTGAGGCACATATTTAGTCTTCCAGCAGAAATACCTTGCAGTTTAGCATGATAGAACTGAATTAGAATGATGACAGATGCTACCAAGCACACAGCAATAACTTGTTTTTGTCAAAAAGCATGACTTGAACTTAACATTGTCATTAGATATTGAAACTGTACTTAAATACGTTATATAAGGTGGTTCATGACTTGCAAACAAACAAACTTCTTTACTTGTTCTTAAACATAGCTAATGTTTTTCTAAAACGCTACCAACCTACAGTAAGTGATACTAGTTGGGTGACAGTACAATACGTAACGTACTGGAGCTACTAGCTACTTCGCTGGGTACTTCTCTGAGGAGAGCAGATGTTTCTTCCACAGACCCTCAAACAGATGAGACAGCTCTCTCTTAGGCGTTACGCCAGGCCCACATAATGGGGTGCCTGCAATCTGTATGTATTAGCAAATTGTAATGACCAAACCAAGGCTTGGCAAACCTTCTGAAAAGCTCCCTGTCTCTCTCTCTCTCTTTCTCTCGCTCTGTTGCCTCTTGAAGGTGATGTTGTTTCAAAGAGCCATGCTCCTTGAAACTACCGTGTTGACTTGAGTACCGACTTTCATTCAGTGGTCATCTCTCAGCATCTTTAGTGAATTGCCCTAGTTCTGTTTGGTCTCGGATTTGAATTGCAGATTGGGAACAGTCAATAAATGGTTTTGTGAGGAAATGTCCTCCGTAGAGTCTTGGGGTTGTGTCAGAGTTTGAAAGCAGATTATCATAAAGAACGAGCCTCCTCCCATTGAGCAGGTCAAAGGGACCAGTACATCACCTAAAAACAATTCCCTGAGAATGGCGCAAATACATAATAGATCCTTGTCAGCAAAAAATACACATTGTAACAAGCTAGTGGTTAGCTAGTGGATAGCTAGTGGTTAAAGCGTTGGAACAGTAACCGAAAGTTCACTTGTTCAAATCCCAGAGTTGACAAGTTGAAAAATCTCCCAATGTACCTTTGATCATGGCACTTAACCCTAATTGCGCCAGGGTTGTGGTTGATTATAGCAGACCCTGGCTGTGACCCCACTCTACGAAGGTGTATCAGAGAGAGAGGAATATGCAACAAAAAAAAACACATTTCCAAGTCACACGTATATTAATATACACTTGTACATGTGTGAAAAAGGACAAATATAAGCACCCAACAAACGATGTGTTTGCGGTACCTGTTGACCACACTCATCGACTATCTGAGAGCATCGTTTGCATGGAGGAGGTAGTGTCAATGTTCTGAGTATACTGTATGATTAATCTCCGCTTATTATACAGGGTGGCAGGTAGCCTAGTGGTTAGAGTGTTGGACTATTGACCGGAAGGTTGCAAGTTCAAATCCCCGAGCTGACAATCTGTCGTTCTGCCCCGTTCTGCCCCTGAACAGGCAGTTAACCCACCCACAGGCAGTTAACCCACTGTTCCTAGGCCCTCATTGAAAATAAGAATGTGTCAAAAACTATGGTGCACAGCGAAACATATAGCTAGAGCCCTGCCACTGTTCTCATGCAGTGAGTCATGCAAGTCCCAGAGAAGTGGAAACTTCCTATCATCCGTTGCCATTCTCCACTCTTGATTCGTGTTTCACCTAAAGACACAATATAGGGAAGAGTGGGAGTCTACAGCATGTATAATACTTAGGTCGCAGGAGGTGGTGAGAAGAATCAAGAGTGGAGAATGGCAACGGATGATAGGAAGTTTCCACTTCTCTGGGATTTGATTTAATAATCCTAATAATTAATCCCATGCTAAGCAAGGATAATCATGGATAATCACTGCAGTACAGTTATACAGTAGAATCATGTGTGGAAAATGACATAATACAGTACTACACCAGGAAATTACATCATACTGTACTCCATCAGGAAATGACATCGTACTGTTTGAATTGGAGGCATGTGTGGCCACGCAGTCATGGTTGAACAGGGAGTACAATAGTGGGCTGAACACACATCCTTGTGGGACCCAGTATTGAGTATCGGCAAAGTGAAGGTTCTTTTTTTACCTTCACCACTTGGGGGTTTTCCGTCAGGAAGTCCAGGACCCAGTTGCACAGGGCGGGGTTCAGACCCAGGGCCTCAAGCTTGTAGTGAACTATGGTGTTAAATGTTGAGTTATTGTCAATGAACAGAGTTCTTACATAGGTATTCCTCTTGTCCAGATGGGATAGGGCAGTGTGCAGTGCGATGGTGATTGCATCGTCTCTCGATCTGTTGGGGCGGTAAGAAAATTTAAATGGGTCTAGGGTGTCAGGTAAGGTAGAGGTGATATGATCCTTGACTAGTCTCTCAAAGCACTTCATGATGACAGAAGTGAGTGCTACGGGACGATAGTCATTTAGTTCAGTTACCTTTCTTGGGTACAGGAACAATGGTGGTTTGAATATGTTCGTAAACACTCCAGCCAGCTGGTCTGCATATTCTCTGAGGACGTAGCTAAGGATGCCGTCTGGATCAGCATCCTTATGAGGGTTAACACTCTTAAAAGTTTAAATCACGTTGGTCAAGAAGAAAGAGAGCCCACACTCACCTCTGCGTCAGTGGTGTTATCCTGAAAGTTGGCGAGTAAGGTGTTTTAGCTTGTCCGGAAGCAAGACGTTGGTGTCCGCGGTGTGGCTGGTTTTCCTTTTGTAGTTCGGAATTGTCTGTAGACCCTGCCACATACATCTCGTGTCTGAGCCGTTGAATTGCGACTTCACTTTGTCTCTATACTGACTTTTTGCCTGTTAGATTGCCTTACGGAGAGAATAACTACACTGTCACCTTACCATGGTTAAATGTGATGGTTCGCTCTTTCAGTTTGCTGCCATCTATCCATGGTTTCTGATTAGGGTAGGTTTTAATAGTCACAGTGGGTGCAACATCTCCTATACACTTCCTGATAAACTCAGTCACCGTATCAGTGTATTCGTTGATATTACTCTCAGAGGCTACCCCGGAACATATCCCAGTCCACGTGATCAAAACAATCTTGAAGTGTGAATTCCGATGGGTTAGACCAGCGTTGAATAGTCCTGAGCCCGGGTACTTCCTATTTGAGATTCTGCCTATAGGAAGGGAGGAGCAAAATGGAGTCGTTACCAGATTTGCCGAAATGAGGACGGGGGCGGTCCTTGTAGGCATCCCAGGAGTTGGAGTAGCAGTGGTCGAGTATTTTAGCATCGCGAGTACTACAATCATTGTGTTTATTGAACTTCGGCAGCCTTTTTCTCAAATTTGCTTTGCTAAAATCCCCAGACACAACAGCCTCAGGATATATGGTTTCCAGTTTGCATAAAGTCCAATGATGTGCTTTGAGGGCCGTTGTGGTATCGGCCTGAGAGGGGATATACATGGCTGTGACTATAACCAAAGAGAATTCAATTGGGAGGTAATAGGGTCGGCCTTTGATTGTGAGGTATTCTAGGTCGGGTATATAAAAGGACTTAAGTTCCTGTATGTTATCACAATCGCACTATGAGTTGTTAATCATGAAACATACACCCTCGCCCTTCTTCTTCCCAGAGAGATATTTATTCCTGTCTGCGCCATGAACTGAGAACCAAACTAGCTGGATAGACTCAGACAGTATATCCCGAGAGGGACATGTTTCTGTGAGACATGGTATGGTACAATCCCTGATGTCTCTCTGGAAAGAAATCCTCGCCTTGAGGTAGTCAACTTTTTTATCCAGAGACTGAACATTGGCGAGTAATATACTCGGAAGCGGTGGGTGGTGTGCACGCCTCCTAAGTCAGACTAGAAGACCACTCTGAGTACCTCTCCTCTGCCACCGGCGTTTTGGATCAGCCTCTGGAATCTGTTAAATTGCCCTGGGGGGTACGAACAAAGGATCCGATTCGGGAAAGTCGTATTTCTGGTCGTAATGCTGGTAGTGCTGGTGAGCTTCCACTGCTCTGATATCCAATAGTTTTCCCCGGCTTTATCTAATAACACTAAAAGATTCTGGGCTAATGATGTAAGAAATTACATGTAAAAAAAAAAAAAAACAGCAAAGTTTCCTACGAGCTAGAAGCACGGCAGCTCTCTCTGTCGGCGGCATTTTCATCATTTAGAGTTCAAATCAAATCTAATTTTATTTGTCACATACACATGGTTAGCAGATGTTAATGCGAGTGTAGCGAAATGCTTGTGCTTCTAGTTCCGACAATGCAGTAATAACCAACAAGTAATCTAACTAACAATTTCTAAACTACTGTCTTATACACAGTGTAAGGGGATAAATAATATGTACATAAGGATATATGAATGAGTGATGGTACAGAGCAGCATAGGCAAGATACAGTAGATGGTATCGAGTACAGTATATACATATGAGATGAGTATGTAAACAAAGTGGCATAGTTAAAGTGGCTAGTGATACATGTATTACATAAGGATGCAGTCAATGATATAGAGTACAGTATATACGTATGCATATGAGATGAATAATGTAGGGTAAGTAACATTATATAAGGTAGCATTGTTTAAAGTGGCTAGTGA
This sequence comes from Oncorhynchus nerka, assembly GCF_034236695.1. Classification (NCBI taxonomy): domain Eukaryota; kingdom Metazoa; phylum Chordata; class Actinopteri; order Salmoniformes; family Salmonidae; genus Oncorhynchus; species Oncorhynchus nerka. The sequence goes on from NC_088417.1 coordinate 9,273,188, forward strand.
TATATTTACATCATTTCCCATCAATTCCCATTACTAAAGTGGCTGGAGTTGAGTCAGTGTCAGTGTGTTGGCAGCAGCCACTCAATGTTAGTGGTGGCTGTTTAACCTGTTAGTCCTATAGGGGCAGTATTTCATTTTTGGATAAAAAGACGTGCCCGTTTTAAGCGCAATATTTTGTCACGAAAAGATGCTCGAATATGCTTGGAATTGATAGCTTTGGAAAGAAGACAGTCTTACGTTTCCAGAAATGCAAAGATTTTCACTGTGAGTCCCTTAGAACAAATGTTTCGGGCAATACCAAGATGTATGACCGACCAGGAAATGCACAGGATTTCTGAGGCTACGTTTTCCATGATCGCCTTATATGGCTGTGAATGCGACAGGAATCAACGGACTCTTTCTCTTGTTTCCCCAAGGTCTCTGCAGCATTGTGACGTATTTGTAGACATATCATTGGAAGATTGACCATAAGAGACTACATTTACCAGGTGTCCCGCTAGGTGGCTGCGTGGCAATTGGTGCGCAAAAGTCAGGTCCCGGTATTTTTCCATTCAAATCTCAGAACAAACCAGGCTACAAGGACGGTGCTTTCAACGGAGAGAAATATGACAAACCACCTTCAAGATTGATTCAAACAACGTTTTCCATGTTTTAGTCAATATTATGGAGTTAATTCGGAAAAAAGTTCGACATGTAGGTGACTGAATTTTCGGTTAGTTTCGGTAGCCATATGCATAGTAACAAAAGGGAACGATGTGTCCTACACAAGAATCTTTCAGGAAAAACTGGACATCTGCTATGTAACTGAGAGTCTCCTCATTGAAACATCTGAAGTTCTTCAAAGGTAAATTATTTTATTTGATTCCTTGGCTGGTTTTTGTGAATATGTTGCGTGCTAAATGCTAATGCTAATGCTAAGCTAGCTATCACCACTCTTACACAAATTAGTGATTTTCTCTGGTTCTAAAGCATATTTTGAAAATCTGAGACGACAGGATTGTTAAGAAAAGGATAAGCTTGAGAACAGGCATATTTATTTCGTTTCATTTGCGATTTTTAAAAATCGCTAATGTTGCGTTATGCTAATGAGCTTGAGGCTGTAGTAACGATACCGCATGCGGGATGGGGCGGACTAAGAGGTTAACAGTCTGATGGCCTTGAGATAGAAGCTGTTTTTCAGTCTCTCGGTCCCAGCTTTGATGCACCTGTACTGACCTCGCCTTCTGGATGATAGCGGGGTGAACAGGCAGTGGCTCGGGTGGTTGATGTCCTTGATGATCTTTATGGCCTTCCTGTAACATCGGGTGGTGTAGGTGTCCTGGAGGGCAGGTAGGTTGCCCCCGGTGATGCGTTGTGCAGACCTCACTACCCTCTGGAGAGCCTTACGGTTGAGGGCGGAGCAGTTGCCGTACCAGGCGGTGATACAGCCCGCCAGGATGCTCTCGATTGTGCATCTGTAGAAGTTTGTGAGTGCTTTTGGTGACAAGCCAAATTTCTTCAGCCTCCTGAGGTTGAAGAGGCGCTGCTGCGCCTTCTTCACGATGCTGTCTGTGTGAGTGGACCAATTCAGTTTGTCTGTGATGTGTATGCCGAGGAACTTAAAACTTGCTACCCTCTCCACTACTGTTCCATCTCGTCGTTGTTGGTAATCAAGTCTACCACTGTTGTGTCGTCCGCAAACTTGATGATTGAGTTGGAGGCGTGCGTGGCCACGCATTCGTGGGTGAACAGGGAGTACAGGAGAGTGCTCAGAACGCACCCTTGTGGGGCCCCAGTGTTGCGGATCAGCGGGGAGGAGATGTTGTTGCCTACCCTCACCACCTGGGGGCGGCCCGTCAGGAAGTCCAGTACCCAGTTGCACAGGGCGGGGTCGAGACCCAGGGTAGTGTGCAGTGTGGTTGAGATTGCATCGTCTGTGGACCTATTCGGGCGGTAAGCAAATTGGAGTGGGTCTAGGGTGTCAGGTAGGGTGGAGTTGATATGGTCCTTGACTAGTCTCTCAAAGCACTTCATGATGACGGAAGTGAGTGCTACGGGGCGGTAGTCGTTTAGCTCAGTTACCTTAGCTTTCTTGGGAACAGGAACAATGGTGGCCCTCTTGAAGCATGTGGGAACAGCAGACTGGTATAGGGATTGATTGAATACGTCCGTAAACACACCGGCCAGCTGGTCTGCGCATGCTCTGAGGGCGCGGCTGGGGATGCCGTCTGGGCCTGCAGCCTTGCGAGGGTTAACACGTTTAAATGTCATACTCACCTCGGCTGCAGTGAAGGAGAGACCGCATGTTTTCGTTGCAGGCCGTGTCAGTGGCACTGTATTGTCCTCAAAGCGGGCAAAAAAGTTATTTAGTCTGCCTGGGAGCAAGACATCCTGGTCCGTGGCTGGGCTGGATTTCTTCCTGTAGTCCGTGATTGACTGTAGACCCTGCCACATGCCTCTTGTGTCTGAGCCGTTGAATTGAGATTCTACTTTGTCTCTGTACTGACGCTTAACTTGTTTGATAGCCTTGCGGAGGGAATAGCTGCACTGTTTGTATTCGGTCATGTTACCAGACACCTTGCCCTCATAGGGACAGGCCTGAATACTGCCCCTTCTGGAGGAATTCGGCACCCATATAAACCATGATAAATTTTTGTCAAAAGTTGCTAATATATGCAATTAAAAATTGTTATCGAATAGGAAACACTCTAAAGCTTATAAAACCGTGTAAATTTTGTCTCTAGCTAAAGCAGAAGTCTCAGGGCATGCATTCTCCCAAAGTCTCTCTTGTAATGGGAAAAGTTGCCATCAATTTGACGTCATCGTATACACACTTCCCAAACAGCTATAACCATGGAAACACTTTCTATGTCTTCAGCGTGAAGCCTGCTTTCGATGAGGCGTGTAACTGTGAGAATCGCGCGCTCACGAGACGTTCAGCGTGACCAAACGTCCCGGTGACGCAAAAAAAAAGTTTCACCAATGGGAGATTGGAAATTTCTCTCTCTTTCTCCCAGGACAGACTGAACAACGTTTGCTAATCTGTTCGCCCTCACGATTGCTGTAGACCTTTATAACATGCTAAGGCTTAATTATAAACATAGTTTGACAAGTTTACTCGAAATATAATGTATACTTTCGACGTTTTGGTGCGCATCCACTTGAAATTTGCATACATTTCGACCGAAAAGTGTCTAGTTTGAGAACGGAAAGACACAGACTTGCAAACTGAACGCTAACTTGGTGAGTATTAACCCTTCCACGTCTTCTGAAGCAAGAACAGCCATGGTAAGGGAATATTTACGTCTTCATTTTGGGTTTCTGTCGACTCCATGATAGAGGAGTCAGCATGCTAAATGAGAGCGCCGACTCTCTATTATAGCCTAGTAAACGCCAAATGTAACATTAAAAATAATTGTAACATAGCAATTGCATTTAGAAGAAGTTTATCTTGCCATACATATGTAAAACATGCATATTTAGTCAAAGTTAATGATGTGTATTCCTTGTTAGCTGACGTTATCTGCCGGAGCTATTTATTTCTCCTGACATTGCAGTAGCATTTTTTGAACGATGCATAATTGTAAACAGAGATTTATGGATATATATTGCACATTATTGAAAAAAAAATGAATGTACTGTGTAACATGTTATATTACTGTCATCTGATGAAGATTTCAAAAGGTTAGTGAAATGATTTTTCTTTTAATCCTGCGTTTGTTGATTGCATATTTTTTCCTACTTGGCTAAGCTAATGAGGTATGTATGCAGTGGTGGTTGGACATAAATATGTGCTATGTTTTCGCCGTAAAACATTTTAGAAATCTGACTTGCTGGGTAGATAAATAACTTCTTTATCTTTCATTTGATCCATTTTTCAAGTGATTCTGTGGAGGTTAAATATTTTTAGGATTATTTCTTGCGTTCCCTGCGCCACATTACAGCTCAGGGGGGGTGGGGCTTGATCCCAAAGGGGATCATGTGGCCCTGAAAGGTTAAAAGCAGTGGTTCGCGCTTTCAGTTTCACGCGAATTCTGCCATCAATCCACGGTTTCTGGTTAGGGAATGTTTTAATCGTTGCTATGGGAACGACATCTTCAACGCACGTTCTAATGAACTCGCACACCAAATCAGCGTATTCGTCAATGTTGTTATCTGACGCAATACGAAACATATCCCAGTCCATGTGATGGAAGCAGTCTTGGAGTGTGGAGTCAGCTTGGTCGGACCAGCGTTGGACAGACCTCAGCGTGGGAGCATCTTGTTTTAGTTTCTGTCTGTAGGCAGGGATCAACAAAATGGAGTCATGGTCAGCTTTTCCGAAAGGGGGGCGGGGCAGGGCCTTATATGCGTCGCGGAAGTTAGAGTAACAATGATCCAAGGTTTTTCCACCCCTGGTTGCGCAATCGATATGCTGATAAAATTTGGGGAGTCTTGTTTTCAGATTAGCCTTGTTAAAATCCCCTGCTACAATGAATGCAGCCTCCGGATAAATGGTTTCCAGTTTGCAAAGAGTTAAATAAAGTTTGTTCAGAGCCATCGATGTGTCTGCTTGGGGGGGATATATACGGCTGTGATTATAATCGAAGAGAATTCTCTTGGTAGATAATGCGGTCTACATTTGATTGTGAGGAATTCTAAATCAGGTGAACAGAAGGATTTGAGTTCCTGTATGTTTCTTTCATCACACCATGTCTCGTTAGCCATGGCATACGCCCCCGCCACTCTTCTTACCAGAAAGGTGTTTGTTTCTGTCGGCGCGATGCGTGGAGAAACCCGTTGGCTGCACCTCTTCGGATAGCGTCTCTCCGGTGAGCCATGTTTCCGTGAAGCACAGAACGTTACAGTCTCTGATGTCCCTCTGGAATGCTACCCTTGCTCGGATTTCATCAACCTTGTTGTCAAGAGACTGGACATTGGCAAGAAGAATGCTAGGGAGTGGTGCACGGTGTGCCCGTCTCCGGAGTCTGACCAGAAGAGCGCCTCGTTTCCCTCTTTTTCGGAGTCGTTTTTTTGGGTCGCTGCATGCGATCCATTCCGTTGTCCTGTTTTTTAAGGCAGAACACAGGATCCGCGTCGCGAAAAACATATTCTTGGTCGTACTGATGGTGAGTTGACGCTGATCTTATATTCAGTAGTTCTTCTCGACTGTATGTAATGAAACCTAAGATGACCTGGGGTACTAATGTAAGAAATAACACGTAAAAAAAAAAAAAAAACTGCATAGTTTCCTAGGAACGCGAAGCGAGGCGGCCATCTCTGTCGGCGCCGGAAGTAATGAGTGCTATGTTCAGGTGCTATATGAGTTAAAGTTAGAGTTAAGGGTTAGGTTTAGCGATTAGGGAAAACAGGATTTTGAATGGGAATCTATTTTTTGGTCCCCACAACATGTGTGTGTTGTGTATCTCAGTCAACAGACCTAAACCCAATTGAACACTAATGGGAGATTCTGGAGTGGTGCTGAGACAGCATTTTACATCACTATCAGCAAAACACCAAATTATGGAATTTATTGTAGAGGAATGGTCTTGGATCCCTCCAATAGAGTTCCAGACACGGGTACGATCTATGCCAAGGTGCATTGAAGCTGTTCTGGGGGCTTGTGGTGGCCCACCGCCTTATTAAGACACTTTATGTTGGGGTTTCCTTTATTTTGGCACATACCTGTACATTATGTTGTCTGTGAACATACTTAAACGCAACCTGAACTTTAGGTGACCCGTTTGCACAGCTTTATGAAACAGAGCTGTGCCCGTCATTATTCCTTCAGCCAACTGCAGAGATTTTATTGAGTCCTGAAGCTTATATTAAGTGGTGAATCAGGTGTTGTAGAATGAGCCATTGATTTAGTCCTGACGTTGGTATTAAGTATCAGGTCTTGTAGAATGAGCCATGATTTCAAATGGTCTCCTACTGTAGAGTGCCACCGTAAAAAATGGCATGCTACAGATTCTGATACACGCTAAGCATAACACTAAATCCCCAGTGCACCCACCCACTGTGTGAATAAATGCAATTCTAGTGTGTCTGGAAAATATAAAATCCCCGGGGACCAGATGTCCTCTTCGGCAACGGGAGAGAATTTAGGAGGTGACAGTCACATGGGCGACAAGGTGTCACGCTCCAGTAGATGCATTATTTAATTACATTACTGTCACAACGCAATCAGCTATCTTCCTGTCATAAGCCCTTACCTGGCATATCAGTTCTTGAATAATGGAGGAAGGATGGTGGTGGTGTTGAGGGTGATGGGTGGTGGTGGGGGGATGGTGGTGTTGAGGGTGGGGGTGGTGGTGGTGTTGAGGGTGGTGGTGGTGGGGTGGTGGTGGTGGTGGTGGTGGGGTGGTGGTGGTGTTAAGGGTGATGGTGGTGGTGGGTGGTGGTGGTGGTGGGGGGTGATGGTGGTAGTGGTGGTGATGGTGGTGGTGGTGGTGGTGGTGTTGAGGGTGTTGGTGGTGGTGGTGTTGAGGGTAATGGTGGTGATGGTGGTGTTGGTGATTGTGGTGGGGGGTGATAGTGGTGTTGAGGGTCATGGTGGTGATGGGGGTGTTGAGGGTGATGGTGTTGTGGTGGTGGTGGGGGGTGATGGTGGTGGTGGTGTTGAGGGTGATGGTGGTGGTGGTGGTGAGGGTGATGGTGGTGGTGGTGTTGAGGGTGGTGGTGGTGGGGTGGTGGTGGTGTGGTGGTGGTGGTGGGGTGGTGGTGGTGTTAAGGGTGATGGTGGTGGTGGGTGGTGGAAGTGGGGGATGGTGGTGTTGAGGGTGGGGGTGGTGGTGTTGAGGGTGGTGGTGGTGGGGTGGTGGTGGTGTTAAGGGTGATGGTGGTGGTGGGTGGTGGTGGTGGGGGGGTGATGGTGGTGGTGATGGTGGTGGTGTTGAGGGTGATGGTGGTGGTGGTGGTGTTGAGGGTGATGGTGGTGGTGGTGGTGATGGTGGTGGTGTTGAGGGTGATGGTGGTGGTGGTGTTGAGGGTGATGGTGGTGGTGTTGAGGGTGATGGTGGTGATGGGGGTGTTGAGGGTGATGGTGGTGGTGGCGAAGTTGTTGTCCCGATGTAGAAGCTGAGAGACAAAATAGCGTGGTGTGCATAGTGCCGACAGCTAGAAAGGCTGACCAAGTGTCCATCATTTCACGACATACAAAGCTTAATTATCACCTGACAGCCGAAGGGAACGTGCATAATTATCAACCAAAAACTTAAGTCAGAATCAGAGTCAGAGTCAATAAAATTGTCGTTGGCAATATCTCCCCGCATCCACTATTTGGGAAAAATGTGTGAGACTCAACTAAGTAACTATATTAAAAGCTTTTATGATGCATTCTCTTTTGACACAACCATTTGTCATGCCTGTGTTGTGAATTGTGGCTCACTGATAAATATTTTTTTCGAAAAGGAGATTATGATGAAGCGTTATTAGAAAAGAGTCATGGATATTTACCCACAAGGCAACAACCGACATTTAAAGGTCCCGAACAGTTATTCTGATTCCCATGTAAAAAAGCCTTTTTGAGTGCCTAAAATATCATCGATAATATTTTGTTGGGGATATTAAATACTCTTTCTCTCATGACTAACTACCAGGAAGTTTGAAAAGACAAGGCTGAGTGGGTGGGGAGCTTATATTTATGAGCTCGCCTCGCCTTGATTGAGCTCTTTGAAACGCCTATGCAGTGAGCTGTGTTCCAGAAAATGATCTCAATTAAATTTTGTGATAGCGTCTCAAACCACATTGAAATTGCATCAACGACGTAAAAAAAAAATGATACATCTTCCGTTTGGCATGTCTCTTGTGATGCGGGTCACATCAGGCACTGACTGATGTGTTGACATGACAACTGCGTCAGTGTTTTGAATGACCCTCCCCCCCCTTTTGTTCCATGCTGGCTGAAGACGTAGCCAGTGACTAGTTAACACCAGACACAGATGAAGACCTAGATAGTCAGGAACTAGCTAACACCAGACACAGATGAAGACCTAGATAGTCAGGAACTAGCTAAAACCAGACACAGATGAAGACCTAGCTAGTCAGGAACTAGCTAACACCAGACACAGATGAAGACCTAGATAGTCAGGAACTAGCTAACACCAGACACAGATGAAGACCTAGATAGTCAGGAACTAGCTAACACCAGACACAGATGAAGACCTAGATAGTCGTAAACTAGTTAACACCAGACACAGATGAAGACCTAGATAGTCAGGAACTAGCTAACATCAGACACAGATGAAGACCTAGATAGTCAGGAACTAGCTAACACGAGAAACAGATGAAGACCTAGATAGTCAGGAACTAGCTAAAACCAGACACAGATGAAGACCTAGCTAGTCAGGAACTAGCTAACACCAGACACAGATGAAAGGGAGACATACAGTGAAATCGGAAAGTATTCAGACCCTTTCACTTCTTCCTCATTTGGTTACGTTACGGCCTTATTCTAAAATGGAAAAAAAATAAAAATAATCCCTCATCAATCTACACACAAATCAAATCAAATCATAGTATATACGTATATACAGCAACATTTTTTAGCAGATGTTATTGCAGGAGTAATGACATGCTTGTGTTCCTAGCTCCAACAGTGCAGTAGTATCTAACAATTCACAACAATACACACAAATCTAAAAGTAAAAGAATGAAATTAGGAAATATATACCTATTAGGATGAGTAATGTCAGCGTGTCAGTGACTAAAATACAGTATATGCATATGAGATGAGTAAAGCAGTACGTAAACATTATTAAAGTCACTAGTGTTCCATTATTAAAGTGGCCAGTGATTCCATGTCTATGTACAGTACCAGTCAAAAGTTTGGACACACCTACCTTTTTATTTTTTACTATTTTCTACATTGTAGAATAATAGTGAAGATGTCAAAACTGTGAAATGACATATATGGAATCATGTAGTAACCAAAAAAGTGTTAAACAAATATATTATAAAATATATTATAGATTCTTTAAAGTAGCCACCCTTTGCCTTGATACCAGCTTTGCACACTGTTGGCATTCTCTCAACCAGCTTCACCTGGAATGCTTTTCCAACAGTCTTGAAGGTGTTCCTACATATGCTGAGCACTTGTTGGCTGCTTTTCCTTCACTCTGCGGTCCATCTCAATCCAAACCATCTCAATTGGGTTGAGGTCAGATGATTGTGGAGTTCGGGTCCTCTGATGCAGGCCAGGTACTCTGAAGTAACTCTGGGTTAACTCTGAGAGCCAGTTTCATCATAGTGCTTGATGTTTCTTTAAACTGCACTTGAAGAAACTCAAAGTTTGACTGACCTTCATGTTCATGTCTTAATGTAATGATTTGAGCTGTTCTTGCCATAATATGGACTTGGTCTTTAACCAAATAGGGATGGATATCTTCTGTACATCACCCCTACCTTGTCACAACACAACTGATTGGCTCAAATGCATTAAAAGAAGGAATTAGATTTCTCAAATGAACTTTTAACAAGGCACACCTGTTAGTAGAAATGTATTCCATTTGACTATCTCATGAAGCTGGTTGAGAGAATGTGAAGTGTGTGCAAAGCTGTCATCGAGGCAAAGGGTGGCTACTTTGAAAAATCTCAAATATAAAATCTACTTTGTTAAACACTTTTTTGGTTACCACATGATTCCATATGTGTCATTTCATAGTTTTTATGTCTTCACTATTATTCTACAATGTAGAAAATAGTAAAAATAAAGAAAAACCATTGAGTGAGTAGGTGTGTCCAAACTTTTAACTGGTGCTGTGTATAGGGCAGCAGCCTCTAAGGTGCAAGGTTGAGTAACTGTGTGGTAGCTGGCTAGTGATGGCTATTTAACAGTATGATGGCCTTGTGATAGAAGCTGTTTTTCAGTTTCTCGGTCCCAGCTTTGATGCACCTGTACTGACATCGCCTTCTGGATGATAGCGGGGCGAACAGGCCATGGCTTGGGTGGTTGATGTCCTTGATGATCTTTTTGGACTTCCTGTGACATCGGCTGCTGTATGTGTTGATGATTGTGTTGGAGGTGTGCGTGTCCACGCAGTCATGGCTGAACAGGGAATAAAGGAGGGGGCTGAGCACGCACCCTTGTGGGGCACCAGTGTTGAGGATCAGCGAAGTGGAAGTGTTGTTTCCTACCTTCACCACCTGGGGGCGGCCCATCAGGAAGTCCAGGACCCAGTTGCACAGGGTAGGCTTCAGACCTAGGCCCCTGAGCTTAATGATGAGCTTGGAGGGTACTATGGTGTTGAAGACTGAGCTATAGTCGTTGAACAGCATTCTTACGTAGGTATTCCTCTTGTCCAGATGTAACCCATAATAACAAAGAAACAGGTTAGACTTTCTTTTTAAAATTTAAATAAAAAAATAAAGCAGAAATATCACAGCATAAGTATCTTTGCTTAGATGAGTACTGTAAACTTTTAATGATATTTGCTGACACCATACAGTCAAATGTTGGCACCATTAGAGTTGCTATCTAGCTATATAAACTATGCCCCTCTGCAAACACACCTTCTTTGATGTTGGTTACAAGGCGGTACTTACAGTATTTAAATTAGGTAAGAAAATCATATTACCATTGGTGTATTAAAATGAGAGTTAGGGTGATGTCTTCCTGTACCTTTAATAATACCAACTCCTGAATGCAAGTGCTTGACATGGGGGAGAGGACCAATGACTTTATAACTACATCAATACAGAAGCAACAGTCCTTTTTTATACTTTGGTCATCATACTTTGATCTGGTTTCATCCAAATATCATCCAATTCTATTAAAACATAATTTTTTGGACTGTTCATGACCTTCAAGAGCACTATACTGATGTGATGACTGCATGAAATGAATGCCTACTCTGAACTGAGTGTGTGGATTAAACAGTCAATAATCATTATTATATTTATCATAATCTTTCTCCCCTTTGTTTTCCTCCTACTTATCATCATCATCATCATCATCAGCATCATCATCACCATCACTATACATTATGGAGTTATTGACCATATAGAATGAGAGCACGGTTACCTTTTCAAAGTCGTCATCATCGCCACCATCGTTGCCGCCCATCTTCATCCTCTTCGTCATCCTCACCATGTCTATCCCCACAAAAAGGCCATATGGATGTTTACCCTTTCCCTAGCTTTAACCCCCAGCTGAAAATACATTATCTCATGTCCATTATATCACTACTGAAATGGCTGGCTCAGTGGCCTGGGCCTAATCACTAGCAGTTCACACATTTTTGTAGTAGCTACCTACACCTGGTACTGAATCATCCCCATTCTATTCAATGGTGCGTCTAGCATCATTTCAGACATTCCAGGGGGTTCCAGTAATAACACCTCTAGTTGTGGACCATCCCAAAAAGTCACTCAATCCAAACAGGATGTCAACCCAAACAGGATGTCAACCCAAACAGGCAGTCAATCCAAACAGGCAGTCAATCCAAACAGGCAGTCAATCCAAACAGGCAGTCAACCCAAACAGGCAGTCAACCCAAACAGGCACAACATAGGCTCTTCAGTCTGGCCTTTTAGGACAACGCTGACCCACTCTGCCTGCCTGCAAACCAGCGGCTCGTCTAGGGCACGAACGAGACGAGCGGGATGATAACGGTGGCTCGTCTAAGGCACGAACGAGACGAGCGGGATGATAACGGTGGCTCGTCTAGGGCACGAACGAGACGAGCGGGATGATAACGGTGGCTCGTCTAGGGCACGAACGAGACGAGCGGGATGATAACGGTGGCTCGTCTAGGGCACGAACGAGACAAGCGGGATGATAACGGTGGCTCGTCTAGGGCACGAACGAGACGAGCGGGATGATAACGGTGGCTCGTCTAGGGCACGAACGAGACGAGCGGGATGATAACGGTGGCTCGTCTAGGGCACGAACGAGACGAGCGGGATGATAACGGTGGCTCGTCTAGGGCACGAACGAGACGGGCGGGATGATAACGCAGCAGTTAGCCCCCCATTTGCAGTGAGACTGACTGCTGGTATGGAAACACCTTAGGAGATTAATTTGGCAGCCTAAACCTGAACAGTATACTTACCTCTTCATAGTCAATGATGAAAAGAGTATATAATAGATCCCTCGATGCTAAAGTCAGATAGGATTTGTCCAATCAACAGCGTTCACAATGGGAGTGTATTTTGCATTTCTTGTCTTTTCACAACGGAGACGGGCAGACGGCTGTGTTGTATTACCTCTAGCTGAATAGGGAATACAGCCTTCTTCTGCATTCTCAGTGTTATCTTATGCCTAGCCATGAAGCCAGCGCTGAAATGGCCTTGGTTGTCCCTCCTTTCAATTTGATGAATAGGTATTTTCATTTGGATCAGGGGACGGTTGGTATTTCACATTTGAAAGCAGCCACAGGTTATGTTCTATGGGACAGCTTCCTCAAGGTTAGAACAAACTAAGCATGCATTCTGGAATTCTCCGACTATTGGAGCTGGAGGGAGACAGCATAGTCAACGTGACATCATAACGTAATGACGACCGCGAGTTATACAGTGAGTGACATTATGGGACTTCTGGCCAGAGCAATGTGACATGTCATATTTCTTTAATTAATAACGTGACAGATACTTTTAACATTGGAGCAACGGACATGTATATGCTTTACTATGCTGTCTGTAACAACGATGATTCAACCAGTGTGTTTTCCCAGTGGGTTTGCTCCCTGTAACATGGTAATTACTTGGTACACGTATGTATGAGTTAAGTGTCATTATGAATGAGTTAAGTGTCATTATGGATAAATTAAGTGTCATTATTGATAAATTAAGTGTCAAAATGGATGAGTTAAGTGGATGAGTTCAGTGTCATTATGGATGAGATAAGTGTCATTATGGCTCAATTAAGTGTCATTATGGATGAGTTAAGTGTCATTATGGATAAATAAAGTGTCATTGTGGATGAGTGTAGTGGTTGAGTTAGGTGTCATTATGGATGAGTTAGGTGTCATTATGGATGAGTTAAGTGTCATTATGGATGAGTTAAGTGTCATTATGGATAAATAAAGTGTCATTGTGGATGAGTGTAGTGGTTGAGTTAGGTGTCATTATGGATGAGTTAAGTGTCATTATGGATACATTAAGTGTCATTATGGATGAGCCGCTGTTAGCGGTTAGCATTTACTGTGTCTATTAGGATAACAACTAAATAAACTGATTAGAAGACAGCTATTTTCACCACTATACCACCAATGTGTGGAGGTGGTAATTATGCACCTAATAGCTGACAGCCATGTTTGAATGTACACATGCTAAATGTGTGCAGTCAGCTAATTGTAATAATTATATTTATGTTTTGTACAGGAAAGACTTGCAGGCTGCATCCCCCCAAGTGACAAAATTCATTCAAATCAAGCCATTTGGGGCCTCCCGAGTGGTTCAATCCCTGGCGGTGCGCCGGCCGACCAGGAGACGCATGAGCGGCGCACAATTGGAACAGCATAGATAGGGGAGGGTTTGGCCGGCAGGGATGTCACATCACGCTCTAGCGACTCCTTGAGGCGTGGTGTGCAAATGCGCTCTGACTTCAGTCGCCAGTGCGGCTGGCTTCCAGGTTAAGCGAGCAGTGTGTCAAGAAGCAGCGAAAAAGTGGGGTCGTGTTTCAGAGGACGCATGGCTCATGACCATTGTCACTCCTGAGTCCGTACGGGAGTTGCAGCGATGGGACTGTAACTACCAATAAGGGGTGAACATTTTCTTTATGTATCTAGCCATTTGACATCATGATGAGGTCAATTAAAAACTGTGTCCTACTTCTTAAGAGTAACTAAGTCTCTGGTATGAGAACTGATGGCATTCAAAAGTCTTCAATATATTTAATACTCCAAATATATGTTTTAAATATACATTGCATTCGGGAAAGTGTTAATTTTGTTACGTTGCCTTATTAAAAAATGGATTAAATAAAACAATTTCCTCAGCGATCTACACACAATACCCCATACTTACAAATCAAAAACAGGTTTAGATTTATACTTATTTACATAAGTATTCAGAACCTTTTCTCTGAGACCCGAAATTGAGTTCAGGAGCCTCCTGTTTCCATTGATCATCCTTGAGATGTTTCTACAACTTGATTGCAGTCTACCTGTGGTAAATTCAATTGATTGGACATGATTTGGAAAGTCACACACCTGTCTATGTAGGTCCGGCAGTTTGCAGTGCATGTCAGATCAAAAACCAAGTCATGAGGTCGAAGAAATTGTCCATAGAGCTCAGAGACAGGATTTTGTCGATGCACAGATCTGGGGAAGGGTACCAAAAAATGTCTGCAGCATTGAAGGTCCCCAATAACACACTGCCTCCATCATTCTTAAATGGAATAAGTTTGGAACCACCGAGACTCTTCCAAGAGCTGGCCGTCCTGACAAACTGAGGAATCAGTAGAGAAGGGCCTTGGTCAGGGAGGTGACCAAGAACCCGATGGTCACTCTGACAGAGCTCTAGAATTCCTCTGTGAAGATGGGAGAACCTTCCAGAAGGACAACCATCTCTGCCGCACTGCACCAATCAGGCCTTTATTGTGCAGGCAAGAGGCACCTAAAGATTCTCAGACCATGAGAAACAAGATTCTCTGGTCTGATGAAACCAATGAGGGAAAGATAAACGGAGCTAAGTACAGAGAGATCCTTGATGAAAACCTACTCCTGACTGTTCAGGACCTCAGACTAGGGCAGAGGTTCACCTTCCAACAGGACAACAACCCTATGCATTGAATGGCCCAGCCAGAGCCCGGACTTGAACCCGATCGAACATCTCTGGAGAGACCTGAAAATAGCTGTGCTTCAATGCTCCCCATCCAACGTGACAGAGCTTGAGAAGATCACCGGAGAATAATGGGAGAAACTCCCCAAATACAGGTGTACCAAGCTTGTAGCATCATACCCAAGAACACTCGTGGCTGTAAAGGTTCTGAATACTTACAGTGGGGCAAAAAAGTATTTAGTCAGCCACCAATTGCGCAAGTTCTCCCACTTACAAAGATGAGAGAGACCTGTAATTTTCATCATAGTTACACTTCCACTATGACAGACAAAATGAGAGAGAAAAAAATCCAGAAAATCACATTGTAGGATATTTAATTAATTTATTTGCAAATTATGGTGGAAAATGACCTCTTTCATTGCCAACACTGTATGTAAATGTAATATATATATATTTTTTTATATACATTTGCAAAAATTCATGAAAACCTGTTTTTTGCTTTGTCATTATGGGGTATTGTGTGTAGATTGGTGAGGAGAGAAAAAACAAACAATTTAATCCGTTTTAGAATAAGGCTATAATATAACAAAATGTGGAAAAAGTCAAGAGGTCTGAAAACCTTCCGAATGCACTGTATGTACACCAAAGAGCTATCAAACTAGAACAACTTTTTTTGTTTGATATGAACCAGAAAAAAAGAGTGAGTGAGATCTCTGGTTTCCTCTTCCGTCTCTTGCTAGGCTTCAGACCACATTCTACACCTGCACACACACACTCAACACTAATTAGAGCAAGATCTTTTTGGAAAACACTGTGCCAACGATTGGCCTAGAAAACTATATGCCAAAGCTCAGAACAGTTGTCCTGTTTGAGAGAGTGTTAGAAAAGAAGTCTGTGTTGAACACAACACTATGATTTTGCCTTCAATCATGATGTTTCAATGCTTAAATCAGGCCTCCTACAACTTGGTAGCTAGCTTCTTAGGGCTGAGATCCCGCTAACGGGATCGATATGACAACAGCCAGTGAAAGTGCAGGGCGCCAAATTCAAAACAACAGAAAACCCATAATTAAAAATCCTCAAACATACAGGTATTTCACACCATTTTAAAGATATACTTCTTGTTAATCCCACCACAGTGTCAGATTTCAAGTAGGCTTTACGGCGAAAGCACCACAAATGATTATGTCACAGAAAAACACAGCCATTTTTCCAGCCAAAGAGAGGAGTCACAAAAATCAGAAATAGAGAGAGAATTAATCACTAACCTTTGATGATCTTCATCAGATGACACTCATAGGACTTCATGTTACACCATACATGTATGTTTTATTCGATGAAGTTCATATTTCTGTAAAAGAAATCTCAGTATACATTGGCGCGTTATGTTCAGTAATTTCAAAAACATCTGGTGATTTTGCAGAGCCACATCAATTTAAAGAAATACTCATCATAAATGTTGATGAAAATACAAGTGTTAAACATGCAACTTTAGATAAACTTCTCCTTAATGCAACTGCTGTGTCAGATTTTAAAAAAGCTTTACGGAAAAAGCAAACCATTCAATATTCTGAGTACGGCACTCAGAACCCAAACAAGCCATACAGATACCCATCATATTGTGCAGTCAACGGAAGTCAGAAATAAAATTATAAATATTCAATTACCTTTGATAATCTTCATCAGAATGCACTCCCAGGAATCCCAGTTCCACAATAAATGTTTGTTTTGTTCGATAATGTCCATTTATGCCCAAATAGCTCCTTGTTAGCGCGTTTGGTAAACAAATCCAAACTCATGAAGAAAAAGTTCCGTTACAGTTTGTAGAAACATGTCAAACGATGTATAGAATCAATCTTTATTATCTTCAATAATGACAGATGTCTGTAGAAAAGCAATGGAACAGAGCTCGCTCTCACGTTAACGAGCGTCACGAGCTCAAGGCATTCTGGCAGACATCTGACTCATTCCCCTCTCATTCGCCCCCACTTCACAGGATAAGCATCAAACAAGGTTCTAAAAACTGTTGACATCTACTGGAAGCCTTAGGAAATGCAACATGACCGATTTCCCACTGTATCGTCAATAGGGAATGAGTTGAAAAACGACCAATCTCAGATTTTCCACTTCCTGGTTGGATTCTTTTTCAGGTTTTTACCTGCCATATGAGTTCTGTTATACTCACAGACATCATTAAAACAGTTTTAGAAACTTCAGAGTGTTCTCTATCCAAATATACTAATAATATGCATATATTAGGCAGTTTACTCTGGGCACCTCTGGGCACCTTATTCATCCAAGCTACTCAATACTGCCCCCAGCCATAAGAAGCTAACCTGCAGGGTGATGGCTGAAAAAGCCCTATTGAGCTGAGTGAAGAGAACATTATGAAACAAATCACATCCCATTTCATTTTTGTACAATCAACAATTATGTAGACCTAGTCGTGTATCATTTGACATGGCAGATTTTTGACCACTATCTGTTCTGAAGTCAACAACCATTTTTTGTTCTGACCAAGGTAAGTTGCCTGCTATGTTACCCGTTTATATAGAAAACATTTGAACGGCCGTCTCTGACAGCTGAAAAAATAACATGGATTCAACAATGACCAAGTGCTTTTCAGGTGGAAAATCCTTTATAATAAATCTCTCTGTGCAAACAGAACTTTTCCAATCAACAGCCTTGATTCTTTAAGTTCAGCTCTTTGTGTTTATCTACTACCCAAAGAAGGGATTCAGATGGCAGCCCTCTACCGCATTTGGTCTTATTAACGTCCCATAGCCGCAAACTAACTCTGAAATGGCCTTGAATTCTCACTCTTCAATTTGATGAATACCTCTACATTTCACCTAGTTGACACTGCATTAGTCACATTCATTTGACATTTTTAAACTAAATTCAGCTCTGTGAAATTGTACTCCTTTCTAAAAAGCCTTTGTTGTTTTCCAACACTGTTACTTTTTTCCCACCGCAAGTTCGATGTAGACCTCCATACTGTTATGGTAATGTTTTCATACAGCTCCATTTCGTGAGGCACTTTCACCTCTGTGAAAGCTACTGACATATTTGACGGGTTTGGGTACAACTGTGGGAAACCCATAGGAAGCCTCCGAGAAGAAACGTCTCATGTTTCTGTATGTTTGTTATGAATGGTCCATCCGTCTTCCCATTATTCATTCATCCTGTTAAGGACTTTGAGGGCAACAACAAGTCATCAACCTCAAATGACGAGGTGTAGTCAGCCTCAATTTGAAGCCACATTTAATTGCAGTTGATTGGGTCTGTAATGGACATTATTGTGCTTGTGCGAGGGTTTCTGGCCAGTCCGCTTGCTTGACCTGGAAGATTTTCCCCCATTTATGTTTTTTTCTGTTGAGCTGAAGTCAATAAAATGTGTTTTTTTTTTAAAGACAAATATCAGTCCAAATAATAACTGTCTTAGAGGTATCAGCACTGCAAATTAAGGAGTTGATTGTTGCCAAGCACGAGGGCCATTAATAATGAGTAATGAAGTGTCTGAGCTTATTGTAACCTTCGACCTTGTCACTCGTGTGAAGCTGACTACAAGTCAATTGTGTGCCACTCCAACGGAGCATCATTATCCTCAACCTACACTCTGTGTGGTGCCCGAGTAAACAATCACACGTAACAGCTTGTATCTACATTCTAATTATATCAGACATCTCATTAAAACCTGTTCCGTTGAATTATACAATCAAAGATGGACACTTAAATCAGTGGGAGAAGAGTGAGACATGCATTGTGGGATTCCTTTCTACTGTGATTATTTTACTTAATAATCTGTATTGTTAAATAGAAAAAGTAGTTAAGTTCATTCTAATAAGGAGCAAGAATGGTGATATAGTATATAATAGTATATAACAATAGTATATATATACAGTAGCAGTCAACAGTTTGGACACACCTGCTCATTTAAGGGTTTTCCTTTATTTGTACTATTTTCTACATTGTAGTATAATAGTGACGACATCAAAACTATGAAATAACACATGGAATAACCAAAAAAAGTGTTAAACAAATAAAAAAAATCTGCCACTAGGGGCAACAGTGAGTGCTGTTACCTTCAAGTAGATTTTGGTTTTGCTAAAGCATGGTGGATGGGCATAAGCATCTGCCTCTGATTGACCAGATTCGAAAGGTTACATGTTCGAATACAGTAGAAGAAAGGTGTCTTTCTATTTGATATCCCAAACCTTAACACTTACCTTAACCATTCAGAGTTAATGGCTAACCTTAACCATTCAGAGTTCATGGCTAACCTTAACCATTCAGAGTTCATGGCTAACCTTAACCATTCAGAGTTAATGGCTAACCTTAACCATTCAGAGTTCATGGCTAACCTTAACCATTCAGAGTTAATGGCTAACCTTAACCATTCAGAGTTCATGGCTAACCTTAACCATTCAGAGTTAATGGCTAACCTTAACCATTCAGAGTTAATGGCTAACCTTAACCATTCAGAGTTAATGGCTAACCTTAACCATTCAGAGTTAATGGCTAACCTTAACCATTCAGAGTTCATGGCTAACCTTAACCATTCAGAGTTCATGGCTAACCTTAACCATTCAGAGTTAATGGCTAACCTTAACCATTCAGAGTTCATGGCTAACCTTAACCATTCAGAGTTAATGGCTAACCTTAACCATTCAGAGTTCATGGCTAACCTTAACCATTCAGAGTTCATGGCTAACCTTAACCATTCAGAGTTCATGGCTAACCTTAACCATTCAGAGTTAATGGCTAACCTTAACCATTCAGAGTTCATGGCTAACCTTAACCATTCAGAGTTCATGGCTAACCTTAACCATTCAGAGTTCATGGCTAACCTTAACCATTCAGAGTTCATGGCTAACCTTAACCATTCAGAGTTCATGGCTAACCTTAACCATTCAGAGTTCATGGCTAACCTTAACCATTCAGAGTTCATGGCTAACCTTAACCATTCAGAGTTCATGGCTAACCTTAACCATTCAGAGTTAATGAGTTTTTATTTTTTGATTGTGTTATTGACTGTATGCTTGTTTATTCCATGTGTTGTTGTTTGTGTCACTTTTGGTTTATCTTGGCCAGGTCGCAGTTGTAAATGACAACTTGTTCTCAACTAGCCTACCTGGTTAAATAAAGGTGAAATAAAAATGTTTTAACCTTAAGAATTCTGAGTTAATGACTAAACTGAACGCTACCCTTCAAAATGTTGGACGTTGACGTTTGGAACAACTTTAAAATGTAATGTTTGAGAAACATTACATCTGCATTGCTTGCTGTTTGGGGTTTTCGGCTGTACAGTTTCTGTACAGCACTTTGTGACATCGGCTGATGTAAAAAGGGCTTTGTAAATACATTTGTTTGATTGATTGATGTGTGTGGGTGAGAGGGTGTGAGTGGGTGTATGTGTGAGTATGTCTCTATGAATGTGAGAGGGAAGGATAATGAATATGTGTAGGGGGGCAGGAGATAATGGGTGTAAGGAGGCATTGTGTATATGTTGTATGTGAATGACGGAGAAGGGATGAGTAAGTAGATGTATAGAGAGGTGTAAATGTGTCTGAAAAGGATTGGAGTTTGGGATACATTTGGCCTTCGTGGGCAAGAGAGGGCAAGATGGTAATACGCTTGGCATGGGTGGGCTAGAGAGGCCAGATGGTAACACGCTTGGCATGGGTGGGCTAGAGAGGGTGGGCTAGAAGATGGGAGGTGGGGATAAGCTTGGCTTGGGTGTGGTAAAGCGGGGAGAACTGGGAGGCGGTGGTGGAGAGGGATGGATTTGGTTAGAGAGAGAGAGAGAGAGAGAGAGAGAGAGAGAGAGAGAGAGAGAGAGAGAGAGAGAGAGAGAGAGAGAGAGAGAGAGAGAGAGAGAGAGAGAGAGAGAGAGAGAGGACTTAATTATATTATATTACTATGTAATTTTATTTATTTTTTTATGACTTGTAAACCCATTGTAAAATAAATAAGAGTTCTGGACAGATATGGAAAGGATGTTAAATTATTATTATTATTCCTAGTTTGTCATTACAACTAATATTTAATGGGGGTTGTTTGTGAGAATGGGGCTATATCCAAGGAGATTGGAATCGGTGAATGGAAGGGCGTCAGACACTTCTCTAAGGTGTGCATGGGGACTCCACTCATTCCATTTCAGTCTTTCAGAGGACCCCCAACCAGCCACTATACTTTCATTTCATTTATAAGGTAATACAAACTGCACTTAAGTAGCACTCAGTACTTAAGTGGCACTCTTTCTGCATCCACAGCTCTTCATGGTAGTCGGAGGTAAAAAGCCCTATAGATGTACTTTGCTAAAAGGTTTTAATTTTAAAAGATAAAGATACAAAATCGGTAATTATAAACAACAATGTGATAAATGGCCATTTTAAAATATTGTATAAAAATGTATATAAATGAGAATTAAACAACAGTTTGGACTGATTCTATATCCTTCTTAGACTCAACAACACTGGATCAATTATCAACAGACATAATCTCTAAAAACAGAGATCATCCTAGAAGAAATATTAGATACTGTTAAAACATTTGTGTGGGGGAAAAAAAAGCACCAGGAATGGATGACTGTCCTATAGAATTGTATTCAGCATTTTGGGACAAAGTAGTCCCCCTACTTACACAAATGACAACACACATGTCACCCAGTTCAGTACTTCCTATATCCATGTATCAAACAGCTATTTCAGTCATATTAAAACCAGGAAAATATAGAGTCTCCGTAAATTTAATAAACTGTGACAATGAAATAATAACAAAGCCTATAAGAAATAGAATGGCAAAAGTCTCACCAGACGTGTTAAATATAAATATATAAATCAAACAAGGTTTAATAAAAGTAGACACTTACAAATACAAGAACATGTTTCAGTTTAATACAATACGCAAAAAAACTAAGATATACATTGCCTTCGCAAGTATTCATATCCCTTGACTTTTTCCATATTTTGTTAGGTTACAGCCTTACTCTAACATGTATTAAATGGGGGTTTTTTCTTCATCAATCTACATGCAATACCCCCTAAACGACAAAGGGAAAACAAATTTTTTTGAAATGTTTGCTAATTTATCAAATGAATAAAAAATTAAATATCACATTTATATAGGTATTCAGACCTTTTACCCAGTACTTTGTTGAAGCACCTTTGGCAGCGATTACAGCCTTCTTGGGTATGACGCTACAAGTTTGGCAAACCTGTATTTGGGGAGTTTCTCCCATTCTTCTCTGCAGATCCTATTAAGCTCTGTCAGGTTTGATGGGAGTGTTGCTGCACAGCTATTTTCAGGTCTTTTCAGAGATGTTTGATCGTGTTCAAGTCTGGGCTCTGGCTGGGTCACTCAAGGACATTGAGACTTGTCCCGCAGCCACTCCTGCGTTGTCTTGGCTGTGTGCTTAGGGTCATTGTCCTGTTGGAAGGTGAACCTTCGCCCCAGTCCAAGGTCCTGATCACTCCGGAGGAGGTTTTCATCACCGATCCCTCTGTACTTTGTTTTTATCAATCTTTGCCGCGATCCTGACTAGTCTCCCAGTCCCTGCCGCTGAAAAACATCCCCACAGCCTGATGCTGCCACCACCATGCATCACCGTAGGAGATGGTGCCAAGCTTCCTCCAGATGTGACACTTGGCATTCAGGCCAGACCAGATAATCTTGTTTCTCGTGGTCTGAGAGTCTTTAGGTGCCTTTTGGAAAACTGCAAGCGGGCTGTCATGCATCTTTTACTGAGGAGTGGCTTCCGTTTGGCTACTCTGCCGTCTTCCTAAGTCTTAGGGTCGTTCTAACCTTTCCAGACTTGGAATTGTATCAACTTGCTACCCAAGGCTTTTACTTGTCACATATACTGTAGTTAAATGCACTAAAGATGAACAATGGTTACATATTGAAGATGCACATGTTCATCCCCAGAATCTTTTTATGTGTATATTTTCAAAGGATAAAGCTAAGAACATTAACAATTTCATAACACTATAACACTATAACAATATGGAATAAAATGTAACGTATTCTACAAGAACCAATATCACTCCCTAGAAACACAACCTTATGGAACAATCCTTGGTTAACTTTTCAGAGTTCACTGATAAATTAGCCCACATGGAAAACTAATGTCATATAAACTGAAAAGTAATTGGTAACAGGAAATACATTTATTACCATGACGAAAGTTAAAAGTAATTTTGGACTGACCAATGTAGATGGTTTCAAATTCATGCCACTTAAAGTTATCTTTTGGACATCAGAGCATCCTTGAGTGAATCTTATTTGAGTCAGAAAATTGTGTTTTTATGAGAAACTGTATACGAAACCTTGAAGAGAGCATATTGAACTGACAAACTAAGAATGAAAAAGAACTGATGTTGGCACAAGACGGAGGGAAAGTTGGAGAATAACTAACACAATTAGTTAACGAACATTTACACTTAATCCAGTATAAACTACTGTATTTCACATTTCACAAAATCTACAACACAATGGCAGAGCCATGTGTGCAAGTGTAAAACTGATAATGAGTCAATAGGCTTTCTGGGAATGCTGTGGGCGGAGCTACAAAGTTGGCTCTCAGAAGTATCACCATGCAAACGTTCCTTTAATCCGCCTGTCTGCATATTTCAAGACCACAGGAGGTTGGTGGCACCTTAATTGGGGAGAACTGGCTCGTGGTAATGACTGGTGCAGAATGAGGGGAACGGTATCAAATACATCAAACACATGGTTTCCAATAAATCAAATGATTTAAATATTGAAATAGCATTGGCAACCGAGAAAAACAAATTGATACAATTTTAAGGCCAAGTGGCAAACAATAATGCAGGCACTAGAGCTGGAGGTGTGAGCATGCGAGTCTGGGCAGATAAGATGTAGTCATTGTTTGTGTGCATGTGTAAGTTGTTGTTCATATGTATTTTTTTCCCCTTTATTTATCTAGGCAAGTCAGTTAAGAACAAATTCTTAATTTCAATGACGCCCTAGGAACAGTGGTTCAACTGCCTGTTCAGGGGCAGAACGACAGATTTGTACCTTGTCAGCTCAGGGATAAATTTTGTAGCTGGAGTAAAAAAAAACAGTCTAGTTCTGACATGAGACTGTGAGAGCTTGTAGGTTTGATACTCATTTGCTACAACAAGTGGCGACTTTGTTTCAAAGTTTCATCGGCCCCGTAAACACGCTCTGTTACCGTAGAACCGGTCTCAACCATTCGTCTTTTAGATCTGAAGGCTCGTCTTTACAGCACTAAAACGGCCAAGTTTAGTCTCGTCTCAGCTGCTGTATCTGAACCGGACTTCAGAGTCACTCGGACCTGTCAAAGTCACAAGGATTCGGTGTCAGAGTGAAGCTGTCCTAATAGGGTGACCTGGACTCCACTCCCACAGCCACAGCCACAGCCACAGCATTAATGATCCCTAATTCGGCCGATCAGCTTGATTTATCCATACTACAGCGGAATGTGGATTAGATTTATAGGGCGAACAGAGATTCCTCTCTGAAGAGAGATAACCGTGCAATTAATGAGACTCCCTATTCCGTCCCCCTGGTCTCGCTCTGATCGTTAGGCTAAGGATTTTTCTATATATTTTTTTTTACATCTTTGTTCTTCGTAATTGTGTTTTGCCACTGCAATTACCGATCTGATTTGTACAAACAAGCGAGTAGTGGCTTTGCATAGTGGCTTTGCATAGTGGCTTTTGCGTTGCTGCCGTCGTGTGTTGCTCCCGTCGTGCGTTGCTCCCGTCGTGCGTTGCTGCCGTCGTGTTGTTTCATGCCGGCCTGTGTGTTCCGTGTTGGGAAATGCTTCGGACGACACCAGGGGCTCTTTGGTCCTTCCCTCCCATCGTGATGTATGCACGACACCAGGGGCTCTCCTATTCCTGATACGACTGCTTTTAATTATCACTCTTTGGTCCTTCCCTCCCGTCGTGATGTATGCACGACACCAGGGGCTCTCCTATTCCTGATACGACTGCTTTTAATTATCACTCTTTGGTCCTTCCCTCCCGTCGTGATGTATGCACGACACCAGGGGCTCTCCTATTCCTGATACGACTGCTTTTAATTATCACTCTTTGGTCCTTCCCTCCCGTCGTGATGTATGCACGACACCAGGGGCTCTCCTATTCCTGATACGACTGCTTTTAATTATCACTCTTTGGTCCTTCCCTCCCTTGTGATGTATGCATCAAATAAACCTTGATGGAATCGCTCACTGTCTCTCTATGGCCATCTCCTGATTGAATGCCTTGCACCTTTCCTTAGTCCGACTCTGCCAGCTGCCAGGATCGTTGCAGACAAAATGGTCTTGGCAGACGTGTCTTATCAGATATGCCCCACTCTTCTTTCTCCCCAGGGATGTGCCTTTGCAAAGGTCTACTTTTTGAAAACATTTTTTACTGTTATTTTATCTTATTCATTCAGCAAAATGTCATGTGCTTTTATATGTAGGCTATTAGATGGTAGATTATGTTAGAGATACTGTACTTCATATCAGGAAATCATAGAGATGAAGATCATGTGTCCAACCTGAAAATCATGAGAATTGATCAAACGGAAATCATATAGTTTTGGTGCACACGCTCAACAGTTCCAACACATGTTAATTGATTAACAATTTTTTAAATTCAAATTGATCTTTTTCCAATGGATCGTTTTTTTTTAAGAAGAAGAGGAGCTATAGACATGAACTATGTCTATCCTTAATGATATATTAAAACCAGCTTAATTCATACTCTTGGAGTAGGTGCTTCCACAATAATGTTGATTCTCTCTCTTTCTCTCTCTCTCTCTCTCTCTGTCTCTCTCTCTCTCTCTCTGTCTCTCTCTCTCTCTCTCTCTCTGTCTCTCTCTCTGTCTCTCTGTCTCTCTCTCTCTCTCTCAATTTCTTTTACACACCAGAATAGGACAATATCCCATTATGTTACCCTTCCATGCTTTTTAAAAACGAAATAAATGCAAGCTTTGGTTTTATACTTACAACACAATCAGGCTTGATTGTGATCTTTTGTCTTGTAGTAATTTGGTGCCTGCCTGCCTGTATTTAATTTATTTTAGCAAAACATGTAATTGAAAAAAAAAAGATTCAATAAAACAACAGGTTGTGGTGTATGGGACACAGTAGCTCAAAAGCCTGTCTGCATTTCTGATTTCTGTAGCTGTTAGCTTATCTGTGTAATATTAAGTTAATGTAACGGCTTTCCTCCTCCCTTTCTGAGGAAGGAAGGATCGGACCAATATGCAGCGTGGTAATGGTTCATATTCTTTAATGAAACAACTGACCACTGAAAAAAAAAAAAAAAGACAAACGAACAGTCCTGAACGGTGAAGAAAAACACAGAACAGAAAATAATCACCCACGAAACACAGGTGGGAAAAGGCTACCTAAGTATGATTCTCAATCAGAGACAACTAATGACACCTGCCTCTGATTGAGAACCATACAAGGCCGAACACAAAACACAACATAGAAAAACAAACATAGACAACCCACCCAACTCACGCCCTGACCATACTAAAACAAAGACATAACAAAATAAATAAGGTCAGAACGTGATAGTACCCCCCCCCGCCGCCGAAAGGTACGGACTCCGGCCTCAAAACCTGAACCTATAGGGGAGGGTCTGGGTGGGTGTCTGTCCGCGGTGGCGGCTCTGGCGCGGGATGTGGACCCCACTCCATCATAGTCTTTACCCGCTTCTTAACCCGCCGGGGCGCCTTTCGAGCGACGGCCCTCACCGCCGACCTCGGAATGGGGACCCTAGCAACGGGTCCCGAATGGATGGGAGATTCCGGCAGCACCGGACAGGTGGGAGACTCCGGCAGCACCGGACCGGCGGGAGACTCTGGCAGCTCTGACGTGAAGGGCGACTCCGACAGCGCCGGAGTGATGGGCGATTCTGTCAGCTCCTGACTGACAGGCTGCTCTGGCAGCTCCTGACTGACGGGCGGCTCTGGCAGCTCCTGACTGACAGGCTGCTCTGGCAGCTCCTGACTGACGGGCGGCTCTGGCAGCTCCTGACTGACGGGGGGCTCTGGCAGGTCAGGACAGACGGGCGGCTCTGGCAGCTCAGGACAGACGGGCGGCTGTGGCAGCTCAGGACAGACGGGCGGCTCCGTCAGCTCAGGACAGACGGGAGACTCTGGTAGCACAGGACAGACGGAAGACTCTGGTAGCGCTGGACAGGAGGGAGACTCTGGCAGCGCTGGACAGGAGGGAGCACCTGGAGGAAGGAGATGGAGAGACAGCCTGGTGCGTGGGGCTGCCACCGGAGGCCTGGTGCGTGGAGGAGGCATCGGATAGACCGGACCATGGCGGCGCACTGGAGGTCTCAAGCACCGAGCCTGCACAATCCTACCTGGCTGGATACTCCCCGTCGCCAGGCCAGTGCGGCGAGGTGGAATAGACCGCACTGGGCTGTGCTGGCGAACCGGGGACACCGTGCGTAGGGCTGGTGCCATGTACCCCGGCCCAAGGAGGTGCACTGGAGACCGGATGCGCTGAGCCGGCTTCATGGCACCTGGCTCGATGCCCACTCTAGCCCGGCCGATACGCGGAGCTGCGATCTAACATACTGGGCTATGCCTGCGCACCGGGGACACCGTGCGCCTCACGGCATAATATGGTGCCTGCCCTGGTCCGCCTCTCTCCACGGTAAGCATGGGTTAGTTGGCTCAGGTCTCCTACCTGACGCAGCCACACTCCCCGTGTACACTCCCCGCGCTGCCGTGCTGCCTCCTCATACCACCGCCGCTCAGCTTTCACTGCCTCCAGCTCTGCCTTGTGGCAGCGATATTCCCCAGCCTGTGCCCAGGGTCCCTTGCAGTCTAAAATCACCTCCCATGTCCAGGAGTCCGGAAATCGCTGCTGCCCGATACTGCTGCTTGGTCCTTGGTTGGTAGGTGATTGTGTAACGACTTTCCTCCTCCTCTTCTGAGGAGGAATAGCAAGGATCGGACCAATACGCAGTGTGGTAAGTGTTCATATTCTTTAATGAAACAACTGAAAAAAACACTGGAAAAAACTAAACAACAAACGAACAGTCCTGTACGGTGAATAATTACACAGAACAGAAAATAATTACCCACGAAACACAGGTGGGAAAAGGCTACCTAAGTATGATTCTCAGTCAGAGACAACTAACGACAACTACCTCTGATTGAGAACCATACCAGGCCAAACAAAAAAAAATCTAATTTTGTCTGTCATAGTTGAAGTGTACCTATGATGAAAATTACAGGCCTCTCTCATCTTTTTAAGTGGGAGAACTTGCACAATTGGTGACTGACTAAATACTTTTTTGCCCCACTGTATACATATTTTTAATAGCAAGAAGGTAAGGTCCATCATCCCTCTGAATAGTATGAATTTGGCTGTTTGAGAAGGTTTGATTCATAAGCAACCTGTCTTCACATACTGTAGTTTGAAGTACAATACCAACATAACTACTGTAGTAGGCCAAAGCTGTGTGCTGAAAAACCTTGGTAGAACATGGGTGGAATGGGAATTTAGTTTAGTTTAGTTTATTAATTCAACCATTTTAAAAAACAAGCACACATACAACTTAGAAAAAGCCATACATGCACATTAATAAAATCATGGAGGATAACACACATTCAAGTCCGGGACTTATTTCCATTGCGGTCCTCTTGAGACAAGATGGCTAGACAAGATTGAACACAGTTTGGCAATGAAATAATAAAACCAAAACAGAGAAGAAGAACATCGATCTCATCATTCCAGTTACATCATAGGGGTTATTCATACAGGCACAGAAGACATCAAACATATTTGTACTTTATGTTCAAAGCTGCCCAGAGAGGATGTTGTTTGTATGGGCAGAGGCAACTCATTCCATTCTGAGGCTCCAGTATAGAAGAAAGTACCTTTCTCAGCATTACTCCTGAACCTGTATAAGCACACATCAGCAACACCTGATCTGGTGCTGTGATTGTGTGCATCCCTAACATGAGGAAAGTAATCACTTGGATATCTGGGTGCAGGACCATAAATACTCCTGTAAACCAAACCTAGTCTAATCTGGGACACCCTAGCCTCAACAGGCAGTCAGTTTAGTTCCTGAAAGCAGCTCCTGCCTATGAGAGTACGTGGACTCACCTTCAATACTACCCTGATCAGCTTATTCTGGGCTATCTGGAGCTTCTTATTCTGGGCTATCTGGAGCTTCTTATTACATTTACATTTAAGTTATTCCCCTTTTTAGAGTTTAGATAAGCTCCCAAACCCGGAAGAACTATAGTCAAAATGGCATTGAATGAGGACAGTAGCTAGCACTTTCATGGAGTCCTTATCCAGCAGCTTGGACTTTCTAGACAAAAACGTAGTCCTGGCACCTTCCCTAAAGCCTTATTGGACATGCTCACACCTCCCAAGCTTCCATCAAGGATACATCCCAAGTAGCTAACAGAGGTTTTAGTAGTCAGCACCTCACCCCCTAACACCACTCTGATTTCAGACCACCTACACAATTTAGCATTGTGGTGCTCATTTATTTTATTTCACCTTTATTTAACCAGGTAAGCAAGTTGAGAACAAGTTCTCATTTACAATTGCGACCTGGCCAAGATAAAGCAAAGCAGTTCGACACATACAACGACACAGAGTTACACATGGAGTAAAACAAACATACAGTCAATAATACAGTAAAAAAACAAGTCTATATACAATGTGAGCAAATTAGGTGAGAAGGGAGGTAAAGGCAAAAAAGGCCATGGTGGCAAAGTAAATACAATATAGCAAGTAAAACACTGGAATGGTAGTTTTGCAATGGAAGAATGTGCAAAGTAGAAATAAAAATAATGGGGTGCAAAGGAGCAAAATAAATTAATTAATTAAATACAGTTGGGAAAGAGGTAGTTGTTTGGGCTAAATTATAGGTGGGCTATGTACAGGTGCAGTAATCTGTAAGATGCTCTGACAGTTGGTGCTTAAAGCTAGTGAGGGAGATAAGTGTTTCCAATTTAAGAGATTTTTGTAGTTCGTTCCAGTCATTGGCAGCAGAGAACTGGAAGGAGAGGCGGCCAAAGAAAGAATTGGTTTTGGGGGTGACTAGAGAGATATACCTGCTGGAGCGTGTGCTACAGGTGGGAGATGCTATGGTGACCAGCGAGCTGAGATAAGGGGGGACTTTACCTAGCAGGGTCTTGTAGATGACATGGAGCCAGTGGGTTTGGCGACGAGTATGAAGCGAGGGCCAGCCAACGAGAGCGTACAGGTCGCAATGGTGGGTAGTATATGGGGCTTTGGTGACAAAACGGATTGCACTGTGATAGACTGCATGTGAATTTCCTTTCCATTTCGGCTTCAGACCTTTTCTCATTTAAACATAGTTCAATGGGGGACTTTTACTTTGAAAGCGTACCGCAATTTCCACTATTGTGGCTAATCCTTATTGTGACTAGCTTCACACAGTTGGCAGCCGGGCCAAACTGAGCAATCAGAGGTGAAGGGCCTTGGTCAGGGAGGTGACCAAGAACCTGATGGCAGAGCTCTAGAGTTCCTCTGTGGAGATGGGAGAACCTTCTTGAATGGAAACCATCTTTGCAGCACTCCACCAATCAGGCCTTTATGGTAAAGTGGCCAGACGGAAGCCCCTCCTCTGTAAAAGGCACCCGCTTGGACAGCCCGCTTGGAGTTTTCCAAAAGGCATCTAAAGACTCTCAGACCATGAGAAACAAGATTCTCTGGTCTGATGAACCCAAGATTGAACTCTTTGCCCTGAAAGTCAAACGTCTGGTGGAAACCTGGCACCATACCAAGAGTGAAGCATGGTGGTGTCAGCATCATGAAGTGGGGATATTTTTCAGCGGCAGGGACTGGGAGACTAGTCAGGATCGAGCCAAAGATGAACGGAGGAAAGTACAGAGAGATCCTTGATTGAAAACCTGAAATTCTTGAAAACCTACAACCTAGGTTTATTTCATTCCATTAACGAGTTGTAAATGTATTCAATTTTTGGGGGGGTGGGGGGGAGCGCTCCTGCCAGTCTTGAGTAAGGGTATGCACCTGATTAAGAATAGAACTAGGCTTAGAACACCTGGACTGCACGCAAATGTAGGCCTGTAAATGTTCCCATTTGGAGATCTGATTCTATTTCTGATTGTCTTAACTCACCGTCACTGTGGAGCTTCTCGAAGTAACCCCCCCCTTCAAAAATATTTTTGTTTACTTTGTTTTACATGCACAGCTCTCCCTTTAGATAACCACTCAGCATGACAAAGGGGAAAACATTTTATGATCTGATCAGGTGATCAGGTGGAAACGTCATAAAATAGTCCTGCCTGATTACTTCTTATCCCTTGAGCAAATAGCCTACAGCTTTGTCTGTCCGGAGCTCACAGGCACAGAATATTTTACACAATGTTGCAAGTATGCTAGTGTGAGCTTCAGGCCCGACCCAAGTTAATAGTTTATACAATGTTTGAAGTTCCTTGCAGACAGGCCTTGCATAGCCAATGTGAATCATAGTATATTTATTTTCATCAGGATATATTGTACCTGCAGGCTGCTATGTTTTCTTTTGTTAGCTTCATGTCTATTTTTACATATTTGCAATGGCAATAAAAGTTACTTTTAAATTTGTATAATTTTCATTTCGGTAGAATTTTGATTAACCACATGACATTGATTTTGAGATAGGAAGACTTTATTATAAATGAAATGAAACCCTTCCACCAAAATGTGCATATGAAAATCAGAACTGACACAGAACAGTAGAAATGGTACGATAACTTGGGATTCCACATGGAAAAGGTTGCCCACCGCTGGTGTAGCCTGTTACCGGCAACTTCAGGAGCGTCAGGAAGGAGGGTCGGGAACAGTGGGATGCTGGGGATTCTGGCCCGAAAGAACAGACGACTCTCGTTCAACCAATATTTTTTTTAGTCGAGGACATCCCAAGTTTTACTTAGCCTAGATAATTGTTTGTACATTATGTTGACTTTGGTGTCTATTTCAGACCTTCTGCCATTTAAGGATGAGCATAAGAGCATTGGAAGAGGAAATGTGCAGCTATAGTGAGGGGCAATTTTTATCGAAAAACTGCACTTGTCCTCATTAAAACAATGACAGTTTATTAAATATTCAACAGCTGTAATGTCATCAATCAAATCAAACTTTATTTACAGCATATAACATTTTGTACAACTAATGCATTTCAAGGTGTTCACAGTCATTGGTTGAGATATTGTCTGTAAAGTGAGGCACAGATAACGAAGAGGAGGGCATCAAGGCATTGGAAATGGATGGATGTGAGTCAGGGCTTTGGCTCACAGGGTCTGGGATCCTGGGTTCCTCACCCGATGGTCTGCAGCAGTGGTGGAGGTCAAGTGTCCGTATGATGCAAGGGACTTTACCATTGAAGAGGCAGTGAGGGAGGGTCTTCCGTGAGGACCATCCTTACTGGCATCAGGTCCAAGGTCAACGCCACACCTCCACACCTGCTTCTTCATTGTGTGGACCACCTTTAAATTACAAGCAAGCAAGACGTGTTTGTTTTTTGTCCCATTTTCGTCCCGTGTAAATATTCAAAGCATGTAGAGGTCTGTAATTTTTATTATCATAGGTAGATTAATTAATTAAGTAATTTATATCATGGTACACTTCAACTGTGAGAGACGGAATCTAAAACAAAAATCCAGAAAATCACATTGTATGATTTTTTAAAAGTAATTCATTTGCATTTTATTGCATGACGTAAGTATTTGATCCCCTACCAACCAGTAAGAATTCCGTCTCTCACAGACCTGTTAGTTTTTCTTTAAGAATCCCTCCTGTTCTCCACTCATTACCTGTATTAACTGCACCTGTTTGAACTCATTGCCTGTATAAAAGACACCTGTCCACACACACTCAATCAAACAGACTCCAACCTCTCCACAATGGCCAAGACCAGAGAGCTGTGTAAAGACATCAGGGATAACATTGTAGACCTGCACAAGGCTGGGATGGGCTACAGGACAGTAGGCAAGCAGCTTGGTGAGAAGGCAACAACTGTTGGCGTAATTATTAGAAAACGGAAGAAGTTGAAGATGACGGTCAATCACTCTCGGTCTGGGGCTCCATGCAAGATCTCACCTTGTGGGGCATCAATGATCATGAGGAAGGTGAGAGATCAGCCCAGAACTACACGGCAGGACCTGGTCAATGACCTGAAGAGAGCTGGGACCACAGTCTCAAAGAAAACCATTAGTAACACACTACGCCGTCATGGATTAAAGTCCCCCTGCTCAAGCCAGCGCATGTCCAGGTCCGTCTGAAGTTTGCCAATGACCATCTGGATGATCCAGAGGAGGAATGGGAGAAGATTATGTGGTCTGAGGAGACAAAAATATAGCTTTTTGGTCTAAACTCCACTCGCCGTGGTTGGAGGAAGAAGAAGGATGAGTATAACCCCAAGAACATCATCCCAACCGTGAAGCATGGAGGTGGAAACCTCATTATTTGGGGATACTTTTCTGCAAAGGGGACAGGACGACTGCACCGTATTGAGGAGAGGATGGATGGGGCCATGTATCGCGAGATCTTGGCCAACAACCTCCTTCCCTCAGTAAGAGCATTGAAGATGGGTCGTGGCTGGGTCTTCCAGCATGACAACGACCCGAAACACACAGCCAGGGCAACTAAAGAGTGGCTCCGTAAGAAGCATCTCAAGGTCCTGGAGTGGCCTAGCCAGTCTCCAGACCTGAACCCAATAGAAAATCTTTGGAGGGAGCTGAAAGTCCATATTGCCCAGCGACAGCCCCGAAACCTGAAGTATCTGGAGAAGGTCTGTATGGAGGAGTGGTCCAAAATCCCTGTTGCAGTGTGTGCAAACTTGGTCAAGAACTGCAGGAAACGTATGATCTCTGTAATTGCAAACAAAGGTTTCTGAACCAAATATTAAGTTCTGCTTTTCTGATGTATCAAATACTTATGTCATGCAATAAAATGCAAATGAATTACTTGACGTGATTTTCTGGATTTTTGTTTTAGATTCCGTCTCTCACAGTTGAAGTGTACGTATGATAAAAATTACATGCTTTGTAAGTAGGAAAACCTGCAAAATCGGCAGTGTATCAAATACTTATTCTCCCCACTGTCTTGGCTGATTTCTTTTGATTTTCCCATGATGTCAAGCAAAGAGGCACTGAGTTTTAAGGTAGGCCTTGAAATACATCCACAGGTACACCTCCAATAGACTCAAATGATGTCAATTAGCCTATCAGAAGCTTCTAAAGCCATGACATACATTTCTTGAATTCTCCAATCTGTTTAAAGGCACAGTCAATTTATGTAAACTTCTGACCCACTGGAATTGTGATGCAGTGAATTATAAGTGAAATAATCTGGCGGAAAACAATTGTTGGAAAAATGACTTGTGTCATGCACGAAGTACATGTCCTAACCGACTTGCCAAAACTATAGCTTGTTAACAAGACATTTGTGGAGTGGTTGAAAAATGAGTTTTAATGACTCCAACCTAAGTGTATGTAATCTTCCGACTTCAACTGTAGTTCACTCTCTCACACACACACACACACACACACACACACACTAGGCTCTCAGAATAGCTTAAATTACATACAAGTTTTGCTCAAAGCCAGCCAACTAAAGTAATGTATACAAAACAAAATTATAAACGCAAAACGTAAACTGTTGGTCCCCAATAAATGATCCATACGCACACATTTGTTCACATCCCTGTTAGAGGGGGGTTAACCACATTTATCTGAGTGAAAAATGATTAATTATAAATCAGAATTCAGCAGATCCAATACAGTAATTCATGCACTTCCCTATCCATCTGTAACTTTGAATATGTATGTGCCGGAGAAGCAGTGTTTCATGCTTTAACTTCCTCTAGGTCTCATTTGTTGCTCAAGCCTCTATACTGGTGTTTCATTTTGATTTATTTGATTTATTTAACCTTTCTTTAACTAGGCAAGTCAGTTAAGTTCAAATTCTTATTTACTATGACAGACTACCGGGGAACAGTGGGTCAACTGCCTTGTTTAGGGGAAAAGGTGTGAAATTATTATTTTTGCCCTAGTACTAACACACCTGATTTCACTAATCAACTCATCATCAAGCCTTTGATTGGTGGGCATCAGGTGTCTTAGTACTAGGGCTAAAACAAAAAATGACTCCAGGACCTGGTTTAATATACCCTGCCGGCCTATACACCTACACATATCACTTTTGACTGCTTAATCAATAGTTGAATTACATTTATGAAACCACCCACGGATAATGACTGTGCCTGCTTTAAGAACCCAGCCAACCACATTTTTAATCTTTCAAAATGTTTATGGATTGCAAGGGGGGTTACGGAGAGATCTGTTTGCACTGACAACCCTGTGCTTTTAATTAGTGATAGGAGCAGGGCTCCAAGCATCAGCGAAATAAGATCAGTTGAGGTCTCAACTTACTATTGAGAGTAAGAATAATCAAATCAAATTCAAATACAATTGTATTGGTCATACGCACCAAATACAACAGGTGTAGACTTTACAGTGAAATGCTTACATTGCAAGCCCATTCCCAACAGTGCAGATTTAGAAAGTAAGAAATATAGAATAGTGGTTGTGCATCATTCATCTGTTTTGTTCTCTTGTTATGTCAGTCACTCAACTAGTCATGTCCGCTAACAATTTTAGATTGGTAGTTAATCTAGCCAGGTTAAAATCTAAAACTTGTGGTAATCTTTGCCGGATAACGACCGTGTCCAGGGCACTGACCTCCAGGGGCTCCCCAGTGATTTTGTTTGTAATCTCTCTCCCAGATTCATGTGGAAAAAACAAACAACTAGAAAACGAGACTGTCATTACGTTGCGTCAATTTAACTGGTAGAACGTGCTCACCCCTTGGACATGGTGTAGTTAAGTTTGAACTTTTTCTATTCTAATCACAAACAATTAGTTGTTCTTCAAGTAGCTGGTGCAATGAGTGAGATGGCTAAGAAAATGACCGAGACGACGGGTTTGAGAACATGCCACCAGTCATGAGGTTATAGTATTTCTCTGAAAGGTAATAATCATAATCATAATCTGTGTGTAGTTTGTCTCGGCGTGGGGCACGCAAAGGCTTGGAGCATGCTCAGGCGCCCCTCGCTCGAACCAGTCCATGTGCGCATTGCCACGTACTGGGTACAAACTCTCTGGAGGGACGTGTAGCATTCTTGAGGAATTACTGATGGTGACTTTCCTTTCCTGGATGCCGGTACCTTGGTTGGGACAGAGGTGCAGGAAGTGGAGATCGATTGGGTGGTCGAAGCAAATTTCTTGTCTCCCTGGGCCTCCCTGTATGCAGTAGCTGCCTGCGCCCAACCCGGCTCCTGTGTGCTCTGTCGCGAGTTTACAGGAGGCTACTCGCCTGTGTCTGCCTCAGTCAAGCACCGTTTGCATCTCTTCCCAGACTAGTTGATGAATGGTCTGCTCCCACCTTGGTGATTCGGTCCTACATGGACTTTCGAGACCGGTCTAGCTAAATGAGCACTGTATAGCTCACCAAGGTATGCTAGCTATTCCTGCCATCCCACAGTAGAGTTGCTGGGGTAGCTCTCTTGTTTAGGATATGTAGCGTTAAGTTGCTTGGTTATTCTAAATGGACTGTGCAGCGGTCAAAGATGCTAGCTAGCCTAGCTTGTGCTAAAAGGCATCCTGGCTAACGTCGGCTAGCATGCTTAATTTCTGGCAAGTGAAACTTACTAGCTTTCCCCCAGTGTTATAGCAACCCCATTCCTGTTTTCACTTCCTGGAGTTGGAGGGAGTGAAGGAAACATTGTTTGCATGCACCTCCGATGAAGAAGGAGCCCTCTGAGCACTTGGCTGGGATAACCCCCGAAGCAAGCGGCCTTGGTAAGGGTCTGAGTGACCAGTGAGCTCCTCCGCAAAAACATTACTGTAACATCAGTGCCCCCACATTTGGCAAATGGGGTATTACATCAGCCATTGCCAGAGCCCCTTGTGCTCGTAAAGGGGATTCATACATCCTATACAGTCATGTGGATGCATAAAGTGTGTTCGAAGCTTATCCATGTTCATTGCTGCCCCCTCTGTTACACCGTGTTCCATGGTGTTCACAGGGTTCAATGTATATATCAAACTCCCCAGGGTGAGAGTGACAAGTTGGGTCACAAGAGTGGTGGAAATGGAAGAAGAACCAATCTCTCCCAGTCCACAAGGTGGAGACAAGCCCCTTCAGATGGCACTTCATGGGAGTCTCGCTAACTGCGCCGTTCAATAGCGCGCATGCGCAGTGTCGTCCTGGATCATGCGAACAGTGACGTCAGGGTTCAGGCTAAAATGTGTAGTGCATCTCCCACGAAACCAGAAAAAGAGCTGTCTGACTCCATCTCTGTGCATTCCGTTCTGGGGCTCGAGCCACACTCACTCGAGTTCCGGCTCGGCTTACCCAAATTTTGTCTGGGTTACAATGTCTATGCCCACTTCAGATTATGGCTTCTGTGGTGGAAGTCGTTCCCTTGGGGCTATTGTTGATACGACCCTTCTAGAGCTGAGTGCTAGACACTCACTTGGACGCATCTCACAACTTAAGCCAGTCGCTTTGGGTGTCCTTGCCAGGCCTTTGGACCATGACTCAGAGGTGGGACCTTCTGCTATTGTCAGGGGGCTCCCATGGGCTGAGTTGTATCCCGCAAGGTGATCATGACAAATGCATCCCCCAAGGTTCGTTCGGGGTTATGGACAATGGTGTGGAGTGCACTGCATGTCAATTACCCAGAGTATCTAGCACTCAAGCGCTTCCCCGATTAAAAAATTCTCCACTTTAACAGTGTATATGGCTGCTGTCTCAGCGTGTCATGTGGGAATTTGATGGAACCTGGTGGTACAGTTCCTGAAATGTGAACTTTGTCTCAGACTGGTCTCTAAACCTACAGTATTGCGCTCACATGGGACTAGGCGCTGGTTTTTGGAGGCACTGTGTGTGGCCCCCTTTGAGCCTCTGGAGACAGTGGATCTGAAGATCCTCTGCTACAAACCCTCCCTGCTCATGGCTTTGGCCGTGCTAAGATGGAAATCCGCCTTCCACAGGTAAGTGTGAGGCTCGGATTCATTCTTTCAATTTAATACCGCTCTTCACTCTTCAGGAATGGGCGGTGCCGGGCCAAACAGGTACCATGTTTCCTTCCTTCAGGGAACAGTTGTTATAGTCATAACGTGTGACAAATCAAATCTGATTTGATTTAATTTTGCTAAACGTGTTGGGGACCTCCACGCGTTATCTGTACACCCTTCCTGTTCTCAGTTTGCTGCAGGTGACTCTAAGGTGATGTTGCATCCAAGAGCAGCCTTCGTAATGGCAATGTCCTACAGGTCCTTAACTTTTAAGCTATTTCACATTTTGCCTCTTCCTTTAGCTTCTGAAGAGCAACAGAGGTTACATGCCCTGTGTTTGGTGCAAGCTTTACACACGTACATTAAACGGACATGGGATATCCAGTTATGTGACCAAATGTGTTTTCTGTTTTGCTAATCCAGCTTGTCTCCCTGGCATATAGAAGCAAGGGGCAAGGGTTACCTCACCAGGGGTCTGCGTGGCATCTTGGACGTTGTTTTAAATGGTTGATTATAGGAGTTATTTGTGCTGCGGCAAGTTGGCCATCACCACAGTGAGGTTTTATTGCTTGGATGTCACTGCTCCCAGTCTTGCCCACAGCGTGCTTACTGTTGGAACGGGGGAAAGTCACTATGCAGCACGCCGTTTGCGTAATACCCAGACTGGTGGCGCATCTGGCGGAGTCAGTTCTGGGAGGTCTGCCATGGGCCATTTCATTTAGTATCCGTTGGGGTCGGTTTAGGGTGGGATTATATTTCCCTGTAGTATGTTGTACCGAGGTTGACTGACTGAAAGGTAACGGAACGTTATGACTATAACTACTGTTCCCTGAAGGAAGGAAACATGGTACCTGCCCGGCACCGCCCGTTCCTGAAGAGTGAAGAGCGGTATTAAATTGAAAGAATGAATCCGAGCCTCACGCTTACCTGTGGAAGGCGGATTTCCATCTTAGCGCGGATTTCATTGGCATTGTCAGGCATGATTGTACAGTATATCCTTCAATTGAAGTTGAGAGATTGCAACACCTCATAGTATGTTGTACCTCGTGTCCTTCCTTCAGGGAACAAGTCACATTGTTGGACATTAGATGCACTCGCACTGTTGTTCACTGTTTCATATTGATGAGGATGCATGAAATTAATTAACAGTAATCAACGGCAACCCGTGAGGAAGCATATTCTCAAGGCACGTTCAGTTCAATACAGTGTTTCTCTTGAAACGTAATCTCGAATTATAGGCTTTAAAGGAGCTACTGTACATACTACTGTCAATCTGTCATCATCCTTTACATCCTGGTTCTTTCCATGTTCTACACCACTCATCCAAAACAGCTAGTTGGGGAAAGTAAAGCACAGCATAAAGTATGCTGACTCAGAGTCCTTATATAAATTGCTATATTTCATTTCCTAAGACACAGGTGGTGACACCAAGCAATTAGTAATATCCTCTCATTAGTCTTAGTGTAAACCAAGCCATGGTGTTATTTCCTGCCTCTCTCGCTCTCTCCCTCCTCTCTTTGCCTTACCTCTCCTTCTCTTCCCCTATTTTCCCCTTCTCCCTGCCTCTCTTTCAAATGCTAACCGATACCAAGGCAGGCAGTATGGAACACTATGGTGAAATCCATTTGACTCCCAGGAAAATGGATTATTGTTCACAATTGACAGAGGGCTACAGGATTTGGTGGGATTTGTAGCCATCTGAGCAATCCCCTGGTCTGATACCCAGACCAGCTTGTATTTCCTTTGGCACACCATCAACACCTCACCATCTAAAGCCCAGAACATGCAGTAATGTTAGCTGGTACGACTAAACTTTGACTAAATGTGAGTTAACACTCTGAACCTTTACAATTGAGTGGATCCAATTTTAAAAAACAGAAGGGGGTTGAATGAGAGACATTTATACAATGGAAACACAAGAAGGAATTGGCATGAGAAGTGTAGGTTAACCCAAAGTGATGAGGGACGAGTAGCTGTCTTGATTTGAAATAAGGCCCTAGTCTCTCCACATAACAGCAGGTACAGAGGGAGACATAGTGCAGGGAGGAGATTGTCTCATCCCATCTTTTTGGGATCGTCGAGAGGACCGGAGTGTGATTCCGAGCCAGATAAGGCCAATGAGGATGATTGACCTTGTCAGATCCAACAGGGATGGGGGATAAATAGGATGATGTCAGAGCCAGCAGGGATGGGGGCCAGCGAGGATGATGTCAAAGCCAAGGGGTCAAGTGGAATAAACGAGGGAAAGGTGAACATTAGTCAAGCACCTGGGACAGATTTAGGAGCAATCGATTTCCCTGGCTTCCACCTTGCTTCCACTCTAGGAGCTAGCCATGTTCTGTTCCAAGTTTACCATCCATTCAATTCTTTTTCAACAAAGTCTGAGTTTCTCTGACTGTGCTCTGTAGTCTGTACCTGCAGCACATTACATCACTGTTTGCTGATTTGTGTTCAAAAGGGATGGGCTTACTGGGTGAAAGGTTGTATGAGAAATGGTAGAACCCCACAGGTTTGAGACATATCTGTGAAAAATAAAAAAACGACTTTCCCACAATGCTGATGGGCCCGATCCCTATTCTTTGACAAAAAGTGAGCTGTGATTAATTTTGGGTGGGGAAACACTGTATGAAATACTATAAATGAACATTAAAGACAATTAAACCAAGTGCCAGAGTGGATAGATGATTAAATAGCGTGTGGCGGGGCCACGTTGTCGTAACGTCATAAACATAACAATAATTGGAAATGAAGCCGTCGATGTGGAAATAAATCAAGTCATCCTCCTCTTCCAATGTGGTATGGAGGAAGAGAAGAGGGAGAGAGAGAGATCCAACAAGAGACATCCATCAGGCTGACGCACTAAAACCCAGTAATGATGGAGAACAAAGCACAGCAAAGCAGTGAAGCAGTTGTAAGTGTCAGCTGCATTGAAAGAGCTGCTCTGTTAGATACGCAGGCAGTATTAATGAGAGGCGGGGTAGCAGCGTAGGCTGGGCGACTCAATATGAAGAAAATATTAGGCTGGCCAACTTGAGCTAGAGGCCACAGACGTTTGCCGATGCCAATGAAGACGTTGAGAGGAATAGTTTAAGTGTAGTGAAGGACTAGATGCCAAGAGAAAGAGTGGTGACCTTTGAACCTGGACACCCATGGTGATGTCGGACATCCTTGAGAACTTTAGAACCCAAAATGCATTTCAATCAAACTGGCAAAGCAGTATTAAGCTAAAGTAGAAGGTATTTTTCCTGTGAACTCTAACTTTAACAAATGCCTTGGACATTGGCAATTACTTTCGAAGAAGGATTTTTACATTTCAATTGAATTAAGATGGAACTCACTTCATCAAAAATAATTGGACCTCAAGACAGCATGACATGACATTGTGGCATCTGCAAATGAACATTGCTGCCTTTGACTAATGTCTTGCATTTTATTTATTTTTATTTAACCTTTACTTTACTAGGCAAGTCAGTTAAGAACTAATTCTTATAATGCCGGCCTACACCGGCCAAACCCTAACCCGGACAACGCTGGGCCAATTGTGCACCGCCCTATGGGACTCATAATCACGGCCGGTTGTGATACAGCCTGGAATCAAACCAGGGTCTGTAGTGACGCCTCAAGCACTGAGATGCCTTAGACTGATGCGCCACTCGGAAGCCCCGGGTTATGTTGCTGACTGTACCAACTTCACTAGCCTAAAATTATCCAGATTATTTAGCATTTCCTCCTCTATTAAACCTTCTACTGACATGTTATGTACAGCTCTATGCATGTCAAATGTCAAGTGACAAAGATAACAAATGACTTGATTTGACAGGGCGTTTGAGAGATTCTGTGATTTAGAACATTTTGTGAATCTGTTGCCACAGATGAGGCAGACTGAATAGTGTACATACAGAAAGTTGACTACAGCTCTGGCTGTCTCAAAACAGCATATTAAGCAATGAAATAGCTTGTCTCAAACTGTGCCACGTCTGCGGAATTTGAACTGGTTTTTCAAAACACGCATTGCTCTCAATTTACATTATGTGGACACAAAAAGAGAGGGAAAGGAGGATATTCGAATGCAGCGAGTGACACAAGCAAGAAGCTTCGCCCACACAAACTTTGACTGCAGCTCGACTCCACTCTCACCCCTGGCTGTTTCATTAGCATAAACCAAAAAAACCGAAAAAAGCAAAAGTGCATCCTGCCCACAGTCAGTGACATTCCGTTTTGGGTGCCTGTATATTGTGTGTGGTGGGTTCATCACTGTATATACAATGCATTCAGAAAGTATTAAGATCCTATGACTTTTGACACATTTGTTACGTTACAGCCTTATTCTAAAATGGATTAAATTGTTTTCCCCAATCATCATTATACATACAATACCCCAGAATGAAAAATCTAAAACTGTTTTTTTTAGACATCTTTGCTAGTTTATGGGAAATAAAATTACTGAAATATCACATTTAGATAAGTATTCAGACCCTTTACTCACCCTAGTACTTTGTTGCAGCACCGTTGGCAGCGATTACAGCCTTGGGTCTTCCTGGGTATGACGCTACAAGCTTGGCACACCTGTATTCGGGGAGTTTCTCCAATTCTTATTTGCAGATCTAAGCTCTGTCAGGTTTGATGGGGAGCGTCACTACACAGCTATTTTCAGGTCTCTCCAGAGATGTTGGATCGGGTTCTGGCTAGGCCACTGAAGAACATCCAGAGGCTTGTCCCGAAGCCACTCCTGCGTTGTCTTGGCTGTGTGCTTAGGGTCATTGTCCTATTGTAAGGTGAACATTCACCCCAGTCTGAGGTTTTGAATGCTGTGGAGCAGGTTTTCAACAAGGTTCTCTCTGTACTTTACTCCGTTCATCTTTTCCTCGATCCTGACTTGTCTTCCAGTCCCTACCACTGAAAAACATCCCCACAGGATGATGCAGCCTGCACCATGCTTCACTGTAGGGATGATGCAGCCTGCACCATGCTTCACTGTAGGGATGATGCAGCCTGCACCATGCTTCACTGTAGGGATGATGCAGCCTGCACCATGCTTCACTGTAGGGATGATGCAGCCTGCACCATGCTTCACTGTAGGGATGATGAAGCCTGCACCATGCTTCACTGTAGGGATGATGCAGCCTGCACCATGCTTCACTGTAGGGATGGTGCCAGCTTTCCTCCAGATGTGACACTTGGCATTCAAGCCAAAGAGTTCAATCTTGGTTTCATCAGACCGAAAAATATTGTTTCTCATGGTCTGAGAGTCCTTTAGGTGCCTTTTGGCGAAAATTAAGCGGGCTGTCATGTGCCTTTTACTAAGGAGAGGCTTCCGTCAGGCCTCTCTACCATAAAGGCCTGATTGGTGGAGTACTGCAGAGATGGTTCCTTATGGAAAGTTCCCCAATCGCCACAAAGGAACTCCGTAGCTCTGTCAGAGTGACCATCGGGTTCTTGGTCACCTCCCTGACCAAGGTCCTTCTCCCCCGATTGCTCAGTTTTTCCGGGGCGGCCAGCTCTAGTAAGAGTCTCTGTGGTTCCAAACTTCTTCCATTTAAGAATGATGGAGGCCACTGTGTTCTTGGTGACCTTCAGTGCTGCAGTCATTTTTGTGGTACCATTCCCCAGATCTGTGCCTCGACACAATCCTGTCTCAGAGCTCTACGGACAATTCCTTCGACCTCATGGCTTGGTTTTTGCTCTACCATGCACTGTCAACTGTGGGACCTTCATATAGACAGGTGTGTGCCTTTCCAAATCATGTAACTTCTATTGAATTTACCACCGGTGAACTCCAATCAAGTTGTAGAAACATATCAAGGATGATCCATTTTTGCTATGAGCTCAATTTCAAGTCTCATAGCAAAGGGTGTGAATATGGTATTTCTATTTTTAGTACATTTGCAACCATTTTTAAAAACCTGTTTTCGCATTGTCATTATGGGGTATTTTGATGAGGGAAAAAATGTATTTAATCAACTTTAGAATAAGACTAATGTAACAAAATGTGGAAAATGTCAAGGGGTCTGAATACCTTCCGAATGCCCTGCATTCAAC
Source organism: Oncorhynchus nerka (assembly GCF_034236695.1). Classification (NCBI taxonomy): domain Eukaryota; kingdom Metazoa; phylum Chordata; class Actinopteri; order Salmoniformes; family Salmonidae; genus Oncorhynchus; species Oncorhynchus nerka. The sequence goes on from NC_088417.1 coordinate 9,316,997, forward strand.
AGGTTGATAGGATCATAGTTACCGGCAATCAGAGCCCTGGAATGAACTCCACAAGTTAACTCTGTAATGCATTAAAAATATATATATATATATAATATTCACACTACATTTACATCGACAATCTGAGTTTTGATCTGTCATCAGTTTTTTTTGTCAAGTTAGTAGGATAACACATTTCTTATCATAATAGTGCTAAAACAGATGTCATAAACAGTCATAACAGTTGATGTCGTCTTAGGTAGACTAACCTTCCATTATTTCGAGGCCATTTGCTAGGTCAGCTTGTTGGCTAGCTTACCAACAATGCTTTGTGACAGGGTTTCTCAAACTCAGTCCTGGGTGGGATCCCCCCGGGGTACACGTTTTGTTTGTGCCGTAGCACTACACAGATGATTTTAAATAACAAACTCATCATCAAACTTTGTTGATTTGAATCAACCGTGTAGTGCTAGGGGGGGGGGGAGAAAAACATCATCCCAGTGTAGGCCCCAGGACCGAGTTTGGGAAACCCTGTTTTGTGACATGACTATGGAATGTCGGTGGCCATTGTCTTATTCAGACATCCGCTACAGTTTGACAACCTTATGACAGTGTTCAAAGCTTCAAGTGTTACCAATGACAACAGAGTAGACCCTAACTACTTAACATGCAGTTAGTGCTATTGTTCTGAGAAATATTCATTCAAGTAAACTCACGGTTATAAACTGGATGGTTCGAGCCCTGAATGCTGAATGGCTGACAGCCGTGGTATATCAGACCGTACACCACGGGTATGACGAAACATTTATTTTTACTGCTCTAATTACGCTTATAATAGCAATACAGCACCTCTGGGGGTTTATGGTATATGGCCAATATACCATGGCTAAGGGCTGTATCCAGGCGAGTTGCTTCGTGCCTAAGAACTGCCCTTAGCCGTGGTATATTTTCCATATTCCACACCCTCTTCATGCCTTATTGTGTAGAGGCATGAAAGGAAGTGTGCAACATGATTATTCACACTAATAACATTATAAGTTTATTCATTGAGAAATGCTAACCGAGTGAGCAAAAAAAAAAAAACATTTTCTCACGGAGCGCTCACCTAATCAATAGACATCATATTTCATCAAGGACAAACGAATTCTGCCTGGCTCAGGTGGAAATGGACTGAGAATCAACATGTTTAAAGTGCCGACACAAATGATAAACCCAGTCAGGTCGGTGTGGCTAACGAGATCAGCATGCTTGACTTGAATCGCAGCTGAGCATAAATATTGTTGTGACATCCAGCATACAAGATTTGACCACTTACCCTACTCGTCAAGGTTAGTGTCCTGAGCAAAGTTCAAAAAGGAGATTTAATGGGTTTTGGAGTTAGTCTATGAATCCTGACATGCTGTTAATAAAAAAGTTTTTTTTTGTTTTTCCTTGTTAAATTCTTTACTGGCTGATAAAATGTGACATTCTCCTATCCAAGAGTGAGATACCATGGGGGAAAAAAAGATACATGTTGGAAATGCCTTCGCTGAGGCCGGAAACAAGCGAATCGCTATAATCATCATTACTTAGGCCTAACGTGTGTTTGTGTGGCCAAAACATTTTCTGTGACACATGTAGCACCAGTTGAGTCATTGATGACGCAATTTAAATGTAAGGAATACTGCTTATACCAAAGCAGGGCAAAACATACCGGTAGGTTGCTGCTCTTCAGATAAACCTAATCTATGATGAATCTCTCCCTCGGTTAGAGTAATATGCAAGGTAAGCAGTGTTATAAGCAATGTAAATTATGTGTATTATGTTTCTGATAGTCCTGGCCCCAATAGAAAAACATCTAAAAAGCAGTGGAAGCCTTACCAACTGAAAAGGGAAGTTAAACTAGTGCTTGATGTATTATCAAACTTGATAAAAGCACCAACTGTGGTAGACGCTAGAGAAATACCAAAATGGAAACAAAGACATGAAACCATCCAAATAATGTATATATATATATATATATTTTTTAATCTGTAGGGACAATACTCTGAACTGAAGAGCTAAACAACAAAGCACTCTGGACTTTGATCAAATCTTGGATATCTATGGATATTATCTATGATGTCATAGACATTTCTTACATTTTTGGTCCTTGACACTATTAAGGCTTTGGTCTATGTATGATAAATGGACTGACTAAAAACGTTCGTTAAAGGTGTGTACCCTAAGTCGCTCTGGATCAGAGAGTCTGTTAAATGACTCACTACTGTAGTGTCTCTGGATCAGAGAGTCTGTTAAATGACTCACTACTGTAGTGTCTCTGGATCAGAGAGTCTGTTAAATGATTCACTACTGTAGTGGCTCTAGATGAGAGAGTCTGTTAAATGACTCACTACTGTAGTCGCTCTGGATCAGAGAGTCTGTTAAATGATTCACTACTGTAGTGTCTCTGGATAAGAGAGTCTGCTAAATGACTCACTACTGTAGTGTCTCTGGATAAGAGAGTCTGCTAAATGACTCACTACTTACTGTAAGTGGCTCTGGATAAGAGAGTCTGCTAAATTACTCACTACTGTAGTATCTCTGGATAAGAGAGTCTGCTAAATGACTCACTACTGTAGTATCTCTGGATAAGAGTGTCTGCTAAATGACTCACTACTGTAGTATCTCCGGATGAGAGAGTCTGTTAATTGACTCACTAGTGTAGTGGCTCTGGATAAGAGAGTCTGCTAAATGACTCACTACTGTAGTATCTCTGGATAAGAGAGTCTGTTAATTGACTCACTACTGTAGTGGCTCTGGATAAGAGTGTTTGCTAAATGACTCACTACTTTAGTGGCTCTGGATAAGAACGTCTGCCAAATGACTAAAACGTAAATGTAGCCATCTGCAGCAACAACAACCCAGGTACAGTAATTTGTGATTAAAATCAAGTCGTTCCCCCTACTGTTTACCATGTACAATTCATTTACAAGAAGACATCGTCAATTACCTCCTGAGTTTCAAATGGCCAATTAGCTTAGTTTTGCTTAGTTAGTACTGCAACCGATTTCCCCACCCAGCCTCGCTCAACCGATTTCCCCACCCAGCCTCGCTCAACCGATTTCCCCACCCAGCCTCGCTCAACCGATTTCCCCACCCAGCCTCGCTCAACCGATTTCCCCACCCAGCCTCGCTCAACAGATTTCCCCACCCAGCCTCGCTCAACAGATTTCCCCACCCAGCCTCGCTCAACCGATTCCTCCCCCCACTCTCGCTCAACCGATTTCCCACCAAGCCTCGCTCAACCGATTCCCCACCCAGCCTCGCTCAACCGATCCCCCCACTCTCGCTCAACCGATCCCCCCACTCTCGCTCAACCGATTTCCCCACCAAGCCTCGCTCAACCGATTTCCCCACCCAGCCTCGCTCAACCGATTTCCCCACCCAGCCTCGCTCAACCGATTTCCCCACCCAGCCTCGCTCAACCGATTTCCCCACCCAGCCTCGCTCAACCGATTTCCCACCCAGCCTCGCTCAACCGATCCCCCCACTCTCGCTCAACCGATCCCCCCACTCTCGCTCAACCGATTGCCCCACCCAGCCTCGCTCAACCGATTTCCCCACCCAGCCTCGCTCAACCGATTTCCCCACCCAGCCTCGCTCAACCGATTTCCCCACCCAGCCTCGCTCAACCGATTTCCCCACCCAGCCTCGCTCAACAGATTTCCCCACCCAGCCTCGCTCAACCGATCCCCCCACTCTCGCTCAACCGATTTCCCACCAAGCCTCGCTCAACCGATCCCCCCCCACTCTCGCTAAACCAATTCCCCCCCACTCTCACTCAACCGATTTCCCACCCAGCCTCGCTCAACCGATCCCCCCACTCTCGCTCAACCGATTCCCCACCCAGCCTCGCTCAACCGATCCCCCCACTCTCGCTAAACCACTCCCCCACTCGCTCAACCGATTTCCCCACCCAGCCTCGCTCAACCGATTTCCCCACCCAGCCTCGCTCAACCGATTTCCCCACCCAGCCTCGCTCAACCGATCCCCCCACTCTCGCTCAACCGATCCCCCCAGCCTCGCTCAACCGATCCCCCCAGCCTCGCTCAACCGATTCCCCACCCCCAGCCTCGCTCAACCGATCCCCCCACTCTCCCCCAGCTCAACAGATTCCCCACCCAGCCTCGCTCAACCGATCCCCCCACTCTCGCTCAACCGATTTCCCCACCCAGCCTCGCTCAACCGATTCATTTACATTACATTTAAGTCATTTAGCAGACGCTCTTATCCAGAGCGACTTACAAATTGGTGCATTCACCTTATGACATCCAGTGGAGCAGCCACTTTACAATAGTGCATCTAAATCTTTTAAGGGGGGGTGAGAAGGATTACTTTATCCTATCCTAGGTATTCCTTAAAGAGGTGGGGTTTCAGGTGTCTCCGGAAGGTGGTGATTGACTCCGCTGTCCTGGCGTCGTGAGGAGTTTGTTCCACCATTGGGGGCCAGAGCAGCGAACAGTTTTGACTGGGCTGAGCGGGAACTGTACTTCCTCAGTGGTAGGGAGGCGAGCAGGCCAGAGGTGGATGAACGCAGTGCCCTTGTTTGGGTGTAGGGCCTGATCAGAGCCTGGAGGTACTGAGGTGCCGTTCCCCTCACAGCTCCGTAGGCAAGCACCATGGTCTTGTAGCGGATGCGAGCTTCAACTGGAAGGCAGTGGAGAGAGCGGAGGAGCGGGGTGACGTGAGAGAACTTGGGAAGGTTGAACACCAGACGGGCTGCGGTGTTCTGGATGAGTTGTAGGGGTTTAATGGCACAGGCAGGGAGCCCAGCCAACAGCGAGTTGCAGTAATCCAGACGGGAGATGACAAGTGCCTGGACTAGGACCTGCGCCGCTTCCTGTGTGAGGCAGGGTCGTACTCTGCGGATGTTGTAGAGCATGAACCTACAGGAACGGGCCACCGCCTTGATGTTAGTTGAGAACGACAGGGTGTTGTCCAGGATCACGCCAAGGTTCTTAGCGCTCTGGGAGGAGGACACAGTGGAGTTGTCAACTGTGATGGCGAGATCATGGAACGGGCAGTCCTTCCCCGCGAGGAAGAGCAGCTCCGTCTTGCCGAGGTTCAGCTTGAGGTGGTGATCCGTCATCCACACTGATATGTCTGCCAGACATGCAGAGATGCGATTCGCCACCTGGTCATCAGAAGGGGGAAAGGAGAAGATTAATTGTGTGTCATCTGCATCGCAATGATAGGAGAGACCATGTGAGGTTATGACAGAGCCAAGTGACTTGGTGTATAGCGAGAATAGGAGAGGGCCTAGAACAGAGCCCTGGGGGACACCAGTGGTGAGAGCACGTGGTGAGGAGACGGATTCTCGCCACGCCACCTGGTAGGAGCGACCTGTCAGGTAGGACACAATCCAAGCGTGGGCCGCGCCGGAGATGCCCAACTCGGAGAGGGTGGAGAGGAGGATCTGATGGTTCACAGTATCGAAGGCAGCCGATAGGTCTAGAAGGATGAGAGCAGAGGAGAGAGAGTTAGCTTTAGCAGTGCGGAGCGCCTCCGTGATACAGAGAAGAGCAGTCTCAGTTGAATGACTAGTCTTGAAACCTGACTGATTTGGATCAAGAAGGTCATTCTGAGAGAGATAGCGGGAGAGCTGGCCAAGGACGGCACGTTCAAGGGTTTTGGAGAGAAAAGAAAGAAGGGATACTGGTCTGTAGTTGTTGACATCAGAGGGATCGAGTGTAGGTTTTTTCAGAAGGGGTGCAACTCTCGCTCTCTTGAAGACGGAAGGGACGTAGCCAGCGGTCAGGGATGAGTTGATGAGCGAGGTGAGGTAAGGGAGAAGGTCTCCGGAAATGGTCTGGAGAAGAGAGGAGGGGATAGGGTCAAGCGGGCAGGTTGTTGGGCGGCCGGCCGTCACAAGACGCGAGATTTCATCTGGAGAGAGAGGGGAGAAAGAGGTCAGAGCACAGGGTAGGGCAGTGTGAGCAGAACCAGCGGTGTCGTTTGACTTAGCAAACGAGGATCGGATGTCGTCGATCTTCTTTTCAAAATGGTTGACGAAGTCATCTGCAGAGAGGGAGGAGGGGGAGGGGAGGGGGATTCAGGAGGGAGGAGAAGGTGGCAAAGAGCTTCCTAGGGTTAGAGGCAGATGCTTGGAATTTAGAGTGGTAGAAAGTGGCTTTAGCAGCAGCGACAGAAGAGGAAAATGTAGAGAGGAGGGAGTGAAAGGATGCCAGGTCCGCAGGGAGGCGAGTTTTCCTCCATTTCCGCTCGGCTGCCCGGAGCCCTGTTCTGTGAGCTCGCAATGAGTCGTCGAGCCACGGAGCGGGAGGGGAGGACCGAGCCGGCCTGGAGGATAGGGGACATAGAGAGTCAAAGGATGCAGAAAGGGAGGAGAGGAGGGTTGAGGAGGCAGAATCAGGAGATAGGTTGGAGAAGGTTTGAGCAGAGGGAAGAGATGATAGGATGGAAGAGGAGAGAGTAGCGGGGGAGAGACAGCGAAGGTTGGGACGGCGCGATACCATCCGAGTAGGTGCAGTGTGGGAAGTGTTGGATGAGAGCGAGAGGGAAAAGGATACAAGGTAGTGGTCAGAGACTTGGAGGGGAGTTGCAATGAGGTTAGTGGAAGAACAGCATCTAGTAAAGATGAGGTCGAGCGTATTGCCTGCCTTGTGAGTAGGGGGGGAAGGTGAGAGGGAGAGGTCAAAAGAGGAGAGGAGTGGAAAGAAGGAGGCAGAGAGGAAAGAGTCAAAGGTAGACGTGGGGAGGTTAAAGTCGCCCAGAACTGTGAGAGGTGAGCCGTCCTCAGGAAAGGAGCTTATCAAGGCATCAAGCTCATTGATGAACTCTCCGAGGGAACCTGGAGGGCGATAAATGATAAGGATGTTAAGCTTGAAAGGGCTGGTAACTGTGACAGCATGGAATTCAAAGGAGGCGATAGACAGATGGGTAAGGGGAGAAAGAGAGAATGACCACTTGGGAGAGATGAGGATCCCGGTGCCACCACCCCGCTGACCAGAAGCTCTCGGGGTGTGCGAGAACACGTGGGCGGACGAAGAGAGAGCAGTAGGAGTAGCAGTGTTGTCTGTGGTGATCCATGTTTCCGTCAGTGCCAAGAAGTCGAGGGACTGGAGGGAGACATAGGCTGAGATGAACTCTGCCTTGTTGGCCGCAGATCGGCAGTTCCAGAGGCTACCGGAGACCTGGAACTCCACGTGGGTCGTGCGCGCTGGGACCACCAGATTAGGGTGGCCGCGGCCACGCGGTGTGGAGCGTTTGTATGGTCTGTGCAGAGAGGAGAGAACAGGGATAGACAGACACATAGTTGACAGGCTACAGAAGAGGCTACGCTAATGCAAAGGAGATTGGAATGACAAGTGGACTACACGTCTCGAATGTTCAGAAAGTTGAGCTTACGTAGCAAGAATCTTATTGACTAAAATGATTAAAAATGATACAGTACTGCTGAAGTAGGCTAGCTGGCAGTGGCTGCGTTGTTGACTTTGTAGGCTAGCTGGCAGTGGCTGCGTTGTTGACTTTGTAGGCTAGCTGGCAGTGGCTGCGTTGTTGATTCGGGGGCTAGCTGGCTAGCTAGCAGTGTTGATTACGTTACGTTGCGTTAAAAGAACGACAATAGCTGGCTAGGTAACCTAGAAAATCGCTCTAGACTACACAATTATCTTTGATACAGAGACGGCTATGTAGCTAGCTATGTAGACGGTGGGCGTTAGCTAGCTGGCTAGCTGCTGGGCAGATACGTTAGGACGACGAAATACGATAATTACGCAATTATCTTTGATACAAAGACGGCTATGTAGCTAGCTAAGAAGAAATTGCTAAGATTAGACAAATCAAACCGTTGTACTATAATGAAATGTAATGAAATGTAATGAAAAGTTATACTACCTGCAGACCGAAGTGCAGACCGAAGTGCGGATGCGACTGCTCGCTCCAACCCGGAAGTCCCACCCAGCCTCGATTCCCCCCCCCCCCCAACCTCGCTCAACCGATCCCCCCCCACTCTCGCTCAACCGATTTCCCCACCCAGCCTCGCTCAACCGATTTCCCCACCCAGCCTCGCTCAACCGATTTCCCCACCCAGCCTCGCTCAGCCGATTTCCCCACCCAGCCTCGCTCAACCCCCACCCAGCCTCGCTCAACCGACCCCCACTCTTTCTTGCTCAACCAATTCCCCCCACACTCTCACTCAACCGATTTCCCACCCAGCCTCGCTCACACATTCCCCCCCACTCTCGCTCCACTAAGGTTGCTCTGATTTCCGATCGCTTCCCCACCCAGCCTCGCTCAACCGATTTCCCACCAAGCCTCGCTCAACCGATTCACTCCACCTCTGTCCAAAAGGTTGCACTCTCATTTCACTATCTGTTTGCCAGCAGCCCCATGCATCCCCACCCAGCCTCGCTCAACCGACCCCCTACTCTTTCTTGCTCAACCAATTCCCCCCACACTCTCACTCAACCGATTTCCCCACCCAGCCTCGCTCAACCGATTTCCCCACCAAGCCTCGCTCAACAGATTTCCCCCTCCCCGTTCTCGCTTAAGCTATGCCAATGTATTTACAATTGTTACAAACAAGCGAATGATTAAAAAAATAATAATAATTAAAACCGAGATGACTGTATAAATATACTGAAGCAGTCTACAGAAGCCTATGTAAATCAATAATATTGAAATAAATGTAATGTTTTACAGTTTTTTCCCAATTGCTAAAACACAATTTTGCAAACTAGGCTGGTTTTATCAAAATACTTAACACAACTCACAAAACCACACCCCCAAACTGCAAAATACCTCATATATCCTACAAAATGAAGCACTGCAACCAAAACCACACCCCCAAACTGCAAAATACCTCATATATCCTACAAAATGAAGCACTGCAACCAAAACTAGATATAGGATTATCAAAATCAAACGTTTGCACGAAATGGCACACACTTCATTCATATTACCAGATTTTTGTCTAACCAACTACACACTGTTGGGCATAACGAAAAGCACTCTCATCTTTAGTATGCTTTGCCATAATACTAAAATAGGTCAAATTGTCAAATTCTTCAGATGCACAGAAATATTTGCAGATACACACACATGCTGTTGAAAAATGCATTTCTTTCTTTTTCTCCAAACAAGTCAGCGCAACGTATGCACAGCAGATATATTTACATTGGACTGAACAAAAATATGCTAAACAAAAAAACAGTAAAGTGAAAAAGAAAATTGCAGAAAAAATGTGCAGAAAAAATACGTAGAAAAAAAAGTCAAGAAAAATAATTAGGCAGCATCTTGCCGCACAGCTAGGTCTGGCCACAACGCCTCGTCCACATAGGGCTTGGACAATGCAGCCTAAAGATATTTCCCCCACAGTAAATTCTACAGGAAATTTGTGCAGTTAGTGTATGACATCAACCATTCATGAAGTAAACAGGTGTCACCCAACTGATACACTATGACATGGGGTGTACTACATAGTGTGAAAGAAATGTTGGTTACATACCTGTACTCCAGTCTCAATGTCCGGATGACACAGGTGACAGTAAAACGGCTCAAGTTGGGCTGCACTCTCTGTCCAGCCTCTCACATTGTCAGCCCCATGGTTAATGACATGATCAACTAAGGTTGCTCTGATTTCACTCTCTGTCCAGCCTCTCACATTGTCAGCCCCATGGTTAATGACATGATTTCAAGCCTCTCAAGCCCCATGTTGCTGATCAACTAAGATTTCACTCTCTGTCCAGCCTCTCAGCATTGTCAGCCCTCTGATTTCACTCTCTGGTTAATGACATGATCAACTAAGGTTGCTCTGATTTCACTCTCTGTCCAGCCTCTCAGCATTTGTCAGCCCCTGATGGTTAATGACATGATCAACTAAGGTTGCTCTGATTTCACTCTCTGTCCAGCCTCTCAGCCCCATTGTCAGCCCATCTCTGTCAGCCTCTCACATTGTCAGCCCCATGGTTAATGACATGATCAACTAAGGTTGCTCTGATTTCACTCTCTGTCCAGCCTCTCACATTGTCAGCCCTGATTTCATCTCTGGCCTCTTTGTCAGCCCCATGGTTAATGACATGATCAACTAAGGTTGCTCTGATTTCACTCTCTGTCCAGCCTCTCACATTGTCAGCCCATGGTTCAATGATTTCATGATCATTGTCAGCCCATAATGACATGATCAACTAAGGTTGCTCTGATTTCACTCTCTGTCCAGCCTCTCACATTGTCAGCCCCATGGTTAATGACATGATCAACTAAGGTTGCTCTGATTTCACTCTCTGTCCAGCCTCTCAGCAGCCCCATGGTTAATGACATTCAACTCAGCCCTCTGATTTCACTCTCTGTCCAGCCTCTCACATTGTCAGCCCCTGGTTTCACATCTGATCAGCCTCTCACATTGTCAGCCCCTCTGATTTCACTCTCTGTCCAGCCTCTCACATTGTCAGCCCATGGTTAATGACATGATCAACTAAGGTTGCTCTGATTTCACTCTCTGTCCAGCCTCTCTGATTTCATTGTCAGCCCCATGGTTAATGACATGATCAACTAAGGTTGCTCTGATTTCACTCTCTGTCCAGCCTCTCACATTGTCAGCCCCATGGTTAATGACATGATCAACTAAGGTTGCTCTGATTTCACTCTCTGATTGTCAGCCCCATGGTTAATGACATGATCAACTAAGGTTGCTCTGATTTCACTCTCTGTCCAGCCTCTCACATTGTCAGCCCATGGTTAATGACATGATCAACTAAGGTTGCTCTGATTTCACTCTCTGTCCAGCCTCTCACATTGTCAGCCCCATGGTTAATCTCTGAGCATGATCAATCTAAGGTTGCTCTGATTTCACTCTCTGTCCAGCCTCTCACATTGTCAGCCCTCTGATTTCACTCTCTGTCCAGCCCCTTTGTCAGCCCATGATGACATGATCAACTAAGGTTGCTCTGATTTCACTCTCTGTCCAGCCTCTCACATTGTCAGCCCCATGGTTAATGACATGATCAACTAAGGTTGCTCTGATTTCACTCTCTGTCCCCCTCAGCAGCCCCATGGTTAATGACATGATCAACTATTGTCAGCCCCTCACATTGTCAGCCCCATTTAATGACATGATCAACTAAGGTTGCTCTGATTTCACTCTCTGTCAGCCTCTCACATTGTCAGCCCCTCATGGTTAATGACATGATCAACTAAGGTTGCTCTGATTTCACTCTCTGTCCAGCCTCTCACATCAGCCCCATTGTTAATCATGATCAACTAAGTCAGCCCATGGTTAATGACATGATCAACTAAGGTTGCTCTGATTTCACCCTCTGTCAGCCTCTCACATTGCTCTGATTTCACTCTCTGTCCAGCCTCTCACATTGTCAGCCCCTCTGATTTCACTCTCTGGCCCCTTAATGACATGATCAACTAAGGTTGCTCTGATTTCACTCTCTGTCCAGCCTCTCACATTGTCAGCCCCATGGTTGATGACATGATCAACTAAGGTTGCTCTGATTTCACTCTCTGTCCAGCCTCTCACATTGTCAGCCCCTCTGATTTTGCTCTGATTTCACTCTCTGTCCAGCCTCTCACATTGTCAGCCCCATGGTTGATGACATGATCAACTAAGGTTGCTCTGATTTCACTCTCTGTCCAGCCTCTCACATTGTCAGCCCCATGGTTAATGACATGATCAACTAAGGTTGCTCTGATTTCAACTCTCTGTCCAGCCCCTCACATTGTCAGCCCCATGTTTGATGACATGATCAACTCTCTGATTTCACTCTCTGTCCAGCCTCTGTCCAGCCTCTCATTGTCAGCCCCATTGTTAATGACAGCAACTAAGGTTGCCCAGCCCCTCTGATTTCACTCTCTGTCCAGCCTCTCACATTGTCAGCCCCATGGTTAATGACATGATCAACTAAGGTTGCTCTGATTTCACTCTCTGTCCAGCCTCTCACATTGTCAGCCCAACTCTGATTTCACTCTCTGTCCAGCCTCTCACATTGTCAGCCCCATGGTTAATGACATGATCAACTAAGGTTGCTCTGATTTCACTCTCTGTCCAGCCTCTCACATTGTCAGCCCCATGGTTAATGACATGATCAACTTTGCTCTGATTTCACTCTCTGTCCAGCCTCTCACATTGTCAGCCCCATGGTTAATGACATAATTGCTCTGATTTCACTCTCTGTCCAGCCTCTCACATTGTCAGCCCCATCTAAGGTCAACTAAGGTTGCTCTGATTTCACTCCTCTCTGTCCAGCCTCTCACATTGTCAGCCCCAGCCCCTCTGATTTCACTCTCTGGTTAATGACCCCATGGTTAATCTGATCAACTAAGGTTGCTCTGATTTCACTCTCTGTCCAGCCTCTCACATTGTCAGCCCCATGGTTAATGACATGATCAACTAAGGTTGCTCTGATTTCACTCTCTGTCCAGTTTCACTGATCAACTAAGGTTGCTCTCCCATGGTTAATGACATGACATTGTCTGATTTCACTCTCTGTCCAGCCCCATTGTCAGCCCCATTTAATGACATGATCAACTAAGGTTGCTCTGATTTCACTCTCTGTCCAGCCTCTCACATTGTCAGCCCCATGGTTAATGACATGATCAACTAAGGTTTTCACTCTCTGTCCAGCTTGATTTCACTCTCTGTCCAGCCTCTCACATTGTCAGCCCCTCACATTGTCAGCCCCTCTGATTTCACTCTCTGTCCAGCCTCTCACATTGTCAGCCCCTCTGATTTCACTCTCTGTCCAGCCTCTCACATTGTCAGCCCAACTCTGATTTCACTCTCTGTCCAGCCTCTCACATTGTCAGCCCCATTTGTCAGCCCCAGCCTCACATTGTCAGCCCCATTTAATGACATGATCAACTAAGGTTGCTCTGATTTCACTCTCTGTCCAGCCTCTCAGTCAGCCCCATGGTTAATGACATGATCAACTAAGGTTGCTCTGATTTCACTCTCTGTCCAGCCCCTCATTGTCAGCCCATTTAATGACATGATCAACTAAGGTTGCTCTGATTTCACTCTCTGTCCAGCCTCTCACATTGTCAGCCCCTCTGATTTTGCTCTGATTTCACTCTCTGTCCAGCCTCTCACATTGTCAGCCCCATGGTTCAATGACACTCTCTGTCAGCCTCTCATCAACTAAGGTTGCTCTGATTTCACTCTCTGTCCAGCCTCTCACATTGTCAACTAAGGTTGCTCTGATTTCACTCTCTGTCCAGCCTTCACATTGTCAGCCCCATGGTTAATGACATGATCAACTAAGGTTGCTCTGATTTCACTCTCTGTCAGCCTCTCACATTGTCAGCCCCTCTGATTTCACTCTCTGTCCAGCCAACTAAGGTCTCTGATTTCATTGTCAGCAGCCCCATGGTTGATGAGATGATCAACTAAGGTTGCTCTGATTTCACTCTCTGTCCAGCCTCTCACATTGTCAGCCCCATGGTTAATGACATGATCAACTAAGGTTGCTCTGATTTCATTTGAAAGTTGTTGTCTTCTTTGGCCATGAACTCCTCTACCAGCTCTACCCCTACCTCTCACTCTTCCTCCCCCTCTCATTCGCACCCTCCCTCTTCCTCTTCCTCTCTCTGCAACAGCTTCCATTGTTGTTGTAAAACAAAAGGTGCTCACCTGTGGTCTTTTCATAATGCTTACTTCCTGATTGAAGTGCTAACAATTAACCATTGAAGTGTTTGGCCAGGTGGCACATGTATTGGCCAATTAGCTCATGTAGTGTCATTTTGAATGGCAGTGTTTTGAAATGGCAAACATGTGACTTTATGTCAGATTGTTGTGTCTTATGCAGAGAACCATGTGCAGTGCATTTAAAACGTGCCATTTTGAATTGCAAAAATGTGTGTAAAGCAGAAAATGTGTTTAGACTTTTGGAGACTTGAGAAGAGGTTTTGCTCTCTGTGTGTCAGTTTAAATAATGGTGCTGTGCATGTAATTTTAGTGTGTTAGCAATTGGAAAAAACTGTAATGTTCATTCAATTGAGGTCTATTTTTCTAATTGTAGGCTACTGTCAGTCATTTTTGCCTCAATATACACTGAGTGTACAAAACATCAAGAACACCTTCCAAATATTGAGTTGCACCCCCCCCCCTTGCCCTCAGAACAGCCTCCATTCATCGTGGCATGGTCTCTACAAGGTGTCGAAAGCTTACCACAGGGATGCTGGCCCATTTTGACACCAATGCTTCCCACAGTTGTGGTGGACCATTCCTGATACACATAGGAAACTGTTGCAACTGTGCAAGTGTAACAGTATAACATTAGACCGTCCCCTCGCCCATACCCAGGTGCGGACCAGGGACCCTCTGCACACATCAACAAGGGGAACTACTACCCCTCTGATTTAAAGCTCTGTGCCAGCCTCTCACATTGAATTGATTTCAAAAATGTCAGCCCCATGTAAAGACAGAAAAAGGTGTGTTTCAGAGCTTTTGTCAGACTTGAGAAGACTCTTTGCCTCTCACACATGTGTCAGCCCCACAAGGTCTCAGAGCAAGTGACGTCACCGATTGAAACGCTATTTAGCGCGCACCACCGCTAGCTAAGCTAGCTGTTTCACATCCGTTACACCAGTCAATATTAGGAAGGTGTTCTTAATGTTTTGTACACTCAGTGTACCGTAGACATGTGCCTATCCATGTCTTTTATTAAATGAAAATATCTGCGCAGAAAGCTGCCATTTCTGGAATGAGTACACTATAGACAGCTTTTATTTGTCCTTCTCAGGAAATAGCATTCTGTATTGGTACATGAAAGGAATGAAAAAACAAAACAATTAAAAATAATTTACTAAGGAGGAGTAATTCTTGTATCAAGAGTAATGTTTGACTGATCAAAAAATGTATTACTAGTGGAGCAGATATGATGTCACGTGTGTTCCCTCTCCCGACTCTAGGTCACCAGGCTGCTCATTATGGCGCACACCTCTCACCATCGTTACGCGCATCAGCACATTATGACGCTCACCTGGACTCCACCACCTCCTTGATTACCTGCCCTATACAGTGCCTTGCAAAAGTATTCATCCCCCTTGGTGTTTTTCAGATTTTGTTGCATTACAACCTGTAATTTAAATGCATTTTTATTTGAATTTCATGTAATGGACATACACAAAAGAGTTCAAATTGGTGAAGTGAAATTTAAAAAATAACTTGTTTAAAGAAATTAAACAAAAAAAAAAAAATAAAATGCTGCGTGCACATGTCTTGCACCCCTTTGCTATAAAGCCCCTAAATAAGATCTGGTGCAACCAATTACCTTCACAAGTCACATAATTAGTTAAATAAATAAAGTCCACCTGTGTGCAATCTAAGTGTCACATGATTTGTCACATGATCTCAATATATATATATATATATGCACCTGTTCTGAAAGGCCCCAGTCTGCAACAGCATTAAGCAAGGGGCACCACCAAGCAAGCGACACCATGAAGACCAAGGAGCTCTTCAGACAGGTCAGGGACAAAGTTGTGGAGATGTACAGATCAGGGTTGGGTTATAAAAAAATATCCAAAACTTTGAACATCCCACGGAGCACCATTAAATCCCAAAAATGGAAAGAATATGGCACCACAACAAACCTGCCAAGAGACAACAACAAAACAAAACAAAACGCCCAACAAAACTCACAGACCAGGCAAGGGGGGCATTAATCAGAGATGCAACAAAGAGACCAAAGAAAACCCTGAAGGAGCTGCAAAGCTCCACAGCGGATATTGGAGTATCTGTCCTTAGGACCACTTTGAGCCGTACACTCCACAGAGATGGGCTTTACGGAAGAGTGACCATAAAAAAAATAAAAAATAAGCAAACACGTTTGGTGTTCGCCAAAAGGCATGTGGGAGACTCCCCAAATATATGGAAGAAGGTACTCTGGTCAGATGAGACTCAAATTGGGCTTTTTGGCCAATAAGGAAAATGCTATGTCTGGCACAAACCCAACACCTTCCATCACCCCAAGAATACCATCCCTACAGTGAAGCATGGAGGTGGCAGCATCATGCTATAAGGATGTTTTTCATCGCCAGGGATTGGGAAACTAGTCTGAATTGAAGGAATGATGGATGGCGCTAAATAAAGGGAAATTCTTGAAGGAAACCTGTTTCAGTCTTCCAGAGATTTGAGGCTGGGACGGAGGTTCACCTTCCAGCAGGACAATGACCTAAGCATTCTGCTAAAGCAACACTCGAGTGGTTTAAGGGGAAACATTTAAATGTCGTGGAATGGCCTAGTCAAAACCCAGACCTCAATCCAATTGAGAATCTGTGGTATGACATAAAGATTGTACACAGCTGAACCCATCCAACTTGAAGGAGCTGGAGTAGTTTTTCTTGAAGAATGTGCAAAAATCCCAGTGGCTAGATGTGCCAAGCTTAGAGACATACCCTAAGAAACTTGCAGCTGTAATTGCTGCAAAAGGCATCTCTACAATGTATTGACTTTGGCAGGGGGGAATGGTTATTCACGCTCAATTTTAAAATGTCCTTCGTCTTATTTCTTGTTTGTTTCACAATGAAACATATTTTGCATCTTCAAAGTGGTAGGCATGTGTAAATCAAATGATACAAACCCCCAAAATATCTATTTTAATTCCAGGTTATAAGGCAACAAAATAGAAAAAACGCCAAGGGGGTGAATACTTTTGCAAGCCACTGATTAATTTCACTCCCTTTGGTTCCTTCCCCAGGTGTCATTGTTTCTGTTTCTTGTCTGTGCGTTGTTCGTGCTACTTGTTTTGTTCATTTGTTTATTAAATTATGCACTCCCTGAACTTGCTTCCTGACTCCCAGCACACGCACACGTTACAAATTATCAATAGCAAATGTCCAAAATGTAAAGTATCAGGACAGATGACAGAAATGGAGCAATATTCCTTGAAAATCTGTGTTTTCATATACTGTACAGTCAGGTCCATAATGTTTGGCACCCTTGATAAAGAAAGCAACAACAATACTCAAATAAATGATACAAATACTAAGATATATTGTCAAGTATACTCCCTCTCCAGGCCGCTAGGTCATCAGGCTTCTGATTATCCCGCACACCTGTCACCATCGTCTCCCGCACCTGTGTGACATGACACTCACCTGGACTCCATCACCTCCTTGATTATCTTCCCTATATCTGTCACTCCCCTTGGTTCTTTCCTCAGGTGTTATTGACTCTGTTTTTATGTTGGTGCGTTGTTTGTGTTACGTGTTCATTGTTGCTTTTATTTAGTCAAACACTCACTCCTTGAACTTGCTTCCTGACTCTCAGTGCACTCGTTACAGCTATATTGTATGCTCCCAAAAAAATGGGGAAATTATATTATTTCATACTAATACAATTGCTCAGAGAAATAAATGTTGTTTAACAAGTAGTAAAACCAATCTTGAAAAGATAGGGGTCAAAGTGATTGGCACCCTGCTTGTACTCTAAATCCCTCCCCTTGAGAGGATAACGACACATTATTTTTCTCAAATGTTTGATGACAGTGGAGAACACATCGGGGGGGGATCTTTTCAGATCCTTGATATCCTTCGCCTGCACTCATGGACTGCTCTTTCAATTCAAGTCCGGAGACAGATGGGCATTGTACAATGTTGATTTTGTGATCAATTAACCATTTTTTTTCTTGATTTTGATTAGTGCTTGGGGTTATTGCCTTGCTGGAAGATCCACTTGCAGCCAAGTGTCAGCCTCGTGGGAGAGGCAACCAGGTGTTTGGCTAAAATGTCCTGGTACTTGATAAAGTTCATGATGTCTTTGATCTTAACAAGGGCCCCTGGACCAGTGGAAGGGTAATGGGTACTTTTATTGGAACTGCTGCTATGGTCAGATGACGCAAAAATAGGGCTCTTTGGCCTTTCACAGGAGTTGTGAGTTTGACGCTGAAAAACTCAGTATCTTTATTTTATTCAGTCAATTCTTTATCAAGGGTGCCAATAATTCCAACAAAACTATATATTTTTTCTCAAATAAAGAATTGTGTCTGCTATGCTTCATAGTACGTGTGGGAAATATTTTCCTACGGATAAATAAGCTACTTCAACCTTCAATGTCTTGACTTGTTTGCAGCAGTGAATGAAGAATGTATGGTCCTTGGTGTTTTGACTGAACCGAAGCCATTATTGAGCCCCCCCACACACTATATCATTACACTAAGAAAGCTGTATATGGACGCTCACGCAGTACTGGATTTAAATCTAGTTTTAATGATGTGCTGCGAGTCGGAAATGGACAAATACAAAATACTCTGTAAAAAAAATAGCTGTAATTGCATTAAGGACAAGTGCATTGAACGTGTACATAGAAGTGTATTATCATGAATTATTACAGTGGATCTTCGCTCTTTTACACAATGTGACTCACAGAACTATATGTTCAAGCTAAACACATGACAAAATGCCAAACGAGCAACATTTCACACACCACCCGGGACATTTTTACTGGACATTCAACGTATTTACGTTCATAGAAACAATTCAGACTAGGTTCCCTACTACACCAGATATTTTAGTATTTTACGAGAAAGAGTGTTTGCAGCACATCATTAGCCTTAGCTCTGCTGATAGTCTACAGAGGCTGAATGAGAGGGCATGAAGAATATCCTCTTTAGGCAGAAAGATGGATGGGGTGATGAAAGACCGTTTGTTTCGCCTGGCCCGAGGTGTGCTGTTACCCTGTTTCTGATATAATGGATAGCCTACTCTGCACCAAACTCATAGCTACTCACCACAGAACTGAGTTAGCTCATAGCTACTCACCACAGAACTTAGTTAACTCGTAGCTACTCACCACAGAACTTAGTTAGATCATAGCTACTCACCACAGAACTTAGTTAACTCGTAGCTACTCACCACATAACTTAGTTAACTCGTAGCTACTCACCAGATAACTTAGTTAACTCTAGGGGATCAGTGCAGAACTCACACGGGGCGGCAGCGTAGCCTAGTGCTTAGAGTGTAGAGCTGGCAGGGTAGCCTAGTGGTTAGAGTGTTGGACTAGTAACCGGAAGGTTGCAATTTCAAACCCCCGAGCTGACAAGGTACAAATTTGTTGTTCTGCCCCTGAACAGGCAGTTAACCCACAGTTCCTAGGCTGTCATTGAAAATAAGAATTTGTTCTTAACTGACTTGCCTAGGTAAAAAAATGTGAATGGGAAAATGTAGATTTAGCTTACAATTAGCTTAGTCACAAGTTATGTTTCCCTCCACAACACCCACTTTTAGGATGAATTGTTTTATTGTATCTTGGCCTTGTAACTCCAGTTGAGACAAAACTGACACCGTAATTTAATAAAACACTGCAATACACCTCTCCTGGGGAGTCTCACTTGTGTGTATTTGTTGATGAGCTTGTGAAAGGAATTAAATTATTATTATTATTATTATTATTATTATTATATCGGTCACTTTCTCATCTCTGTCTGTTTTATCTAATGGTTCATCTTCATTTTATGCAGGCCTTTCCATTGTAGGTTTATTCAAATACATGCTCATGATCTAAAGCAAATGTGACGAATGTGTAGCAGTCCGCCTGTAGTGTTTTGATCCAGCTCTATGAGACACTATTATCACCAGCAGGACGTTGGCCTTCAAAGGATGACATAAGGATATCCTGGGCTGCAGCGATTGGCTGAGAGGAGCTCTTAATCACTGTTTCCGACCGCTCACCTCCCACTACGGGCAGTTAGGCTATTATCTGTGAGATCTCCAACAGCTCACCCTTCTTTCTTCCACTTCAAGAGAAATGTCCCTTCATTACACGGCCTCAATATAGGAAATCAAAGGGAAACGACAGCCCTCGAGATGGAACACCATATCCCTTTCTCCTCTTGGTGAGACCATTAACAAGACCTGTGTGTGTTTTGATAAAACCTTGGCATCCTTTTTTTCCCCCCTCCCTGCAGTGAGGGAGTCTGTGAGGTCATTACCGTGGGTCTGATAGATTTTACAACATTAGCACTCGCTGCAGTTCCTCTGCAAACATATTGGCTCAAATGGGTCACCGTGAGGAGTGGAAGCTAGCCTAAAAAAAGCTAATCAATTATGGGATAAATAATGTTGAATACTTGTCATTGTTTTAAATAACAATGGCAATGTTTAATGACTGAGTTAAGACAGAGCAGGAATCAATGGAAAGGTTTTAGGTGTTAAATTGATATTTGTTGTGCTTTATGTTTTATTTTTTATTAATCTTGGAAAAACCACAACGTGATTTGATATAATTTACAATAACTAATTATGAGATTGACTTACGTTATATTGTGTGGAAGACTTAAGTCACAACTGTTTACATGGTGCTTTACTGGAAATGTCAAATCAACTGCCTCACGCTGCTCTTGGCAATACCCAAAATACACAACAAATTACACCCAACATACACAACAACTTACACCAAAAATAGCCTCAGCATGCCATAGACATTCTTTGTTAATTTTACATTGAATTATTTAACTTTTTCTTCTTACCAACACAATGCAAATAATTATGGGCTTAGTTAACTTTGTCAGAAAATGATTGCCATTTCGTAGTGGCCCTGTCTTTCTCTCTGGAGACAATCTTAGTGTAACATTCACTGATTGTCCTTTTTAATATTGTTGTTTTTTTCTGGACCACAGCAATTCTACTTGTAAATCTCCTCAGCCTGAGTTGCCATGGCAATGTGTTTCAGTAGGATGGCGAGGGACGTGATGCAGTGCAGCAATAGAGGCAAGCTAGAGCAACTCTGACAAAAGCATGATTACCAAGAGGACAATACCAAATGAGTCATTGAAAATGCACCAAGTTCCACCCACAAGTCGGTTATTTGCACCTGTCCTTGAACGAGTGCCTTTGTGGGGAGTGGGGACATTTCTATCAGTTCGGTAGGTCGAATGTTCAGGTGACATTGAAAACATTCGTACATCCAAAATGTTTCAAGTCAACAATCATTATTTTAAACAAAATAATTGTGTACCAATAAAAAGGCAGTTATGACTTGACTATTTTTTTAAATCTAATTTTGAGGTGTCAAGCTTAACAATTATGTTAATCTTTTCAGAGATTTTACATCCATCCACACTGAGATGGGCATTTATGAAAAGAACTGAGGCAACCATGTACATAATGGCACTAAGCTGTTTTTTGAGCAACATTGTTGTTCACGTTGATGGATCGTTACGACTATTACTATGTTCTCTGATTAATGATCATAATGGACTGCATTTGGTAGGGCTCAATACACTGGGTGCTGGTATTATAAAGGTGGGTATGGTGTCCATGTTTGGACCTCAACCTCAGTCTCGGCAGGAGGGGAATTTACTCACCCCAAAGGTGTAGAGTGAGGAGAGGTTGTGTTAGGGGATGAGATATGTTTAACCAATGGTTGACTGTTTCACATCGGGGTGAATATGTGATGTGCTTTATGAGTCATAAGCAGCATTCACTTATTTTAACTGAAAGGGAGGCTGAACTTCCTGATTTGGCCTCGTTTTAGATTTTGTTCATTAAGAAATGCTAGGGGCCATTACTGAATTCATATTAGTTTGACTTTGGAGTGTTTTCTCATTAATGCTTTCAATATTTGTATATGAATTTCTAAAATTGATAGTAAGTTTTAGGTTTTTAAGTAATTTAAATTTGTAGCTATTGAAATGATGCATATTGACCCATGTACATTGTGTAATTTACAGACGGTCCCTAACTAGCCCTATAGAGATATCCAAAGTCAAACCACATTTACCACAGGCATTATGATCAGGTCGTTTGCAGCTGCACTCTGAATTGAATATTATTTGTGTGCTGTCAGCTGTGGGCAGGATTGAACTAAACCCAACCTTCATTTACATTGTGACATACTTAGGTACAAAACACTGTTTAGGATGAGACTTACTTTATGACCAAAATTATCCTGTTTACACTTTGTTGTCAATTTTGACAGTAGAATAAATGTTTGACTCATATCGTTGCCACATAGTAGTGCTGAGAGATTTGTGCTTTTTGTGGTCATTTCGGTTCAAATATATAAAAAATGATCACGGTTTCTGATTTGATTATTTTTTAAATATTAAAATGGACAATGCATTATAAAGGGTTGAATGCTGTAACACAGAATAAAATAATTAATAAAAGTCCCATGATGGTAGTGACTGGCAATTACTGCTTATCACTTATTAACCATTATCTATTAACATAATTAACTAAATAATACAGTTGTTTTATTTGATCATTATTATTTCATTCCCAATAATAGGTTTCACTCTCGCCAAAATATGCCCAATGACGTCAATCAATTAGTTATAAAAAAATAAATAATAATAATAATAAACAGCAGGCTTTTCAAACAGCTATTACATCATCATAATTTTCACAAGTTCTACAGTATTATTCCAACCTCATGGAGTTGAAATATACATAAAACACAGGAAAATATATATATTTTTCAATTCAAAGCCTTTTCTTAGTTTGCAAAGTTATATAAATGGTCGAAAAAAATAAAATACTGGTTTCTTTTTTGCTAAGGGATGGTGGGGGACCGAGGAGCTTGTTCAGAAATCCCTTTTCATGTGGTTTAAATAGGCAGCATATTCAATAGACTCACAGCCAGCATACTGGAGTCCTTGATCTGCAAAATCACAAGCCCCACCCCTTCCCTGTCGGATGGTCTCACATGAAATGACTGACGGCCATTGAGAGTTGCATTGAAATCCCTGTGGCTTATGTCGCCATTTCATTCTGTTGATCTGATGGAGAGGAAGGAGAGGAGGACTCTCACTGTCTAATTGTAGTTACAATATGTCACTGAGCAGTATCGCCCCGCAGCTTTGACTGAAGCTAAGAACAAATAGGCAGTTTTGTTTGTGGAAATGGGCTTGATCTACTCAGTCCTTATTCAATAGCCAGAATGTGGCACACGGTTAAGAAGTTCATCGTATTTCTAGATTGGTGATGAAATATACATGGCTGAACAGGATGTGTGTGTGTGTTTAGTTAAGAGTTTTTGATGTACATTGCCTCAAGTAGTACCCTGTTAACATTAAATAGCTGTGTCTTACATATTGCAAAAGTATTGGCAAGGGATATAAATATGTAAACAGAAATGTTCTTGAAATAATTTTGTCCAAGGCATCATTATCTATCAGCCAAATGTTTGTCAAGTCCAAAACCTCATTACTTTTTTCAAGTGTATTTTGATCGACGACCAAAGTTAAAGATATCATAAGGGTTCATTAAGTCTAATAATCTGTCTTTAATAATCTTACATCATATCCAGAAACATTTGTTGGCTACACAGAGATAATGCATAATAATAAGTCTGTAAAAGGAACATTGAAACAACGTTGTGTGCATTACTACCTTGCTTGTCACATACTACCCTAAATGGTGGCATGTAATGGTTTACTGCCTAGTGTAAAATAGGTTGCACCCTGTAAGTCAGCCTGGTCTCATAGACAAGATGTAACATAGTAAATGTATATCATGGACAACCAAATTAGTATGATATGTTACGTTTGGTATGGTTACATAAGCCAGAAGGCAAAAACAAAAGTAGGGTTGCTTCTACACCTGCATTGCTTGCTGTTTGGGGTTTTAGGCTGGGTTTCTGTACAGCACTTTGAGATATCAGCTGATGTACGAAGGGCTATATAAATCAATTTGATTTGATTTGATTTGGTTGTTGGTCGAGGTGGATGAGTAGACATATAATGCGAGAGTGTCTAGCAACCAAAAGGTTGAGTGTTCAAACCTCATCACGGACAACATTAGCTGATTAGCTACTTACTACTTTGCAACAACTTAGCATGTTAGCCCTAACCTTAACACCTAGCCTAACTAACGTTAGCCTTAGCCACCTAGCTAACCTTTGCCAGAAAAAATCTGCAATTCATAACATATTTTACAAATTGCAATTTGTCACATATTATATGAATTGTAATTTGTACCATATCATAGGAAATGGATGATGAACATCCACAAACTAATACATACCATACCAAATGTAACATATCATACTAATTGAGGGTGGCAGGTAGCCTAGCCTAGTGGTTAGAGTTTTGGGCCAGTAACTGAAAGGTCGCTGGATCAAATCCCCAAGCTGATGAGGTAAAAAGCTGTTGTTCTGCCCCTGAGCAAGGCAGTTAACCCACTGGGTGCTGAAACTGTGGATGTCAATTAAGGCAGCCCCCTGCACCTCTCTGATTCAGAGGGGTTGGGTTAAATGCTGAAGACACATTTCAGTAGAAGGCATTCAGTTGTACAACTGACTAGGTATCTCCCTAATTGGAGTGTCCCAGATCTACATTTACTATGTTACATCTACCCCTTGGTCTAGTTTGTGTAAGTAGGATGAGTAAAAGGACACTTCACTGTGGTCAAGGTGATTTATAGATTGTTTGTTTGAGGAAGCCACAGGATGGTTGCACCTTTTGATTTGCCAAAGAGAAGTGGATGGCCACCTGGGCAGCCAATCAGGGGAAAGGCAGGAGAGGAGATTTGACAGGTGTTAACTGGTCCCTTTAGGTTCTCATCCTGGACCGACAGTCAGAACTATAGCTGTCGGGAAGATTTCTGCCTGACTGTGTCCGCGGCACCTTGGCAGGACGTTGAATTAAATCTCGCCAAACAAGCCTCCTTTAATTCATATTCACGTCTCGCACCTTTAATTTAGCGCCGTCCTTGGCATTTCCACTTTTCTTGCAGTGTGATTAATTAGTATATGATATACAATGAGCACAAATTATTGCCGAGGCCAGTCCTTGAAATCAGAGTAGGGGGCTAATAAATAACATTATGTAAATTAACTTGCCAAGAATATTCTTTAATTTGTGAGAATTTTATGTAATGTTGGAACAAATAATAGAAATATGGACAAGGCATGCTGTAAAAAAGCTGTCGAAGCTCATTTGAACCACATAAAACTGCTTGATAACTCAAGCAGAGAGAAAATGACTGCTCGGCAAAGAGAGAGTATAAGGAATCGCTGGAGGCAGGACAGGGAGGGAGGACACATTTAGTTCATTTTGATTCACACTCCATATCCACATAATGCAATTGCTAAATGATTGTGGCAGCAACCGCAAACATGTAAAAACAACGTTATATATATATATATATATGTATATATTTTTTTTACAAACATCAATTTATTTTGCCAAAAAATATTAAAATATTTAATTCTATTGTTGGTGTATTTAGATAATTAAGACAAATTGTGGAGTACTTTGAAGTTTGAACTACTCGAGGTATAGCAGACAATCTATTTACCTCTGTCCAGGCAACCAACTGCCTCCAACCAAGTGTTCAAGACAGAATCCCCTTGATGGAAGGGTTTGGTAAATAAAAACTCACCAAACCCCTTAATGACAAGCAGGTCCTAAACATCTCAGCCTTTGGAGAGAAACGCATTACACAGCCGTCAGCCTGAGTGACGCGATGCCCTCCCCTTAATGGAACATTGCAAAATGGCGTCCTCATTCTGGAGAAATGACAACCCTGGAATATCACATGCCAATTAAAGGAGAGACAGATATCGGACGAGTGACATTTAATTCCCATAAATGTGATGGATATTAAACTGGAGAAAAATGTTCTGCAGGTCACTTCAGAAGGTCCTTTCGTTCTCCACAGTGAGATATTATATTATGACAGAAGGACCTGTGCCCACGTGCTCGTAGCACTCAAACAGAACCTTGGTGAAAACAACAAGTTTGTGTCAAAAAGGGTGCACATTTTGACTTCTTTCCCTAGCACTAACACACCTGATTCCACCAATCAAAGGCTTGATGACTTAATACGTGGAATCAGGTGTGCTAGTACTTGGGCTAAAACAAAAATGTGGACCCCTTTGGGTCTCCAGGACGAGGATTATGAACACCAAACATTATATTGAGCAGGTGTTTCCCAATGTTTTGTACATTCAGTGTACAGGCTGCATGACGTGACAATAGGCTATTGATGATTTGAGAAAGTCCAAGTAAAGCTTGCGCTCTGTTCTTTGCGTCAGGCTGCGTGATCGTACACTATATATATATATATAAAAGTATGTGGACACCCCTTCAAATTAGTAGATTTGGCTATATAAGTCGCACCCGTTGCTGACAGGTGTATATAGTCGTGGACAAAAGTTTTGAGAATGACACAAATATTAATTTTCACAAAGTTTGCTGCTTCAGTGTCTTTAGATATTTTTGTCAGATGTTACTTTGAAATACTGAAGAATAATTACAAGCATTTCATAAGTGGCAAAGGCTTTTAATGACAATTACATGAAGTTGATGCAAAGAGTCAATATTTGTAGTGTTGACCCTTCTTTTTCAAGACCTCTGCAATCCGCCCTGGCATGCTGTCAATTACCTTCTGGGCCACATCCTGACTGATGGCAGCCCATTCTTGCATAATCAATGCTTGGAGGTTGTCAGAATTTGTGGGTTTTTGTTTGTCCACCCGCCTCTTGAGGATTGACCACAAGTTTTCATCGGGATTAAGGTCTGGGGAGTTTCCTGGCCATGGACCCAAAATATCAGTGTTTTGTTCCCCGAGCCACTTAGTTATCACTTTGCCTTATAGCAAGGTGCTCCATCATGCTGGAAAAGGCATTGTTCGTCACCAAACTGTTCCTGAATGGTTGGGAGAAGTTGCTCTCGGAGGATGTGTTGGTACCATTCTTTATTAATGGCTGTGTTCTTAGGCAAAATTGTGAGTGAGCCCACTCCCTTGGCTGATAAGCAACCCCACACATGAATGGTCTCAGGATGCTTTACTGTTGGCATGACACAGGACTGATGGTAGCGCTCACCGTGTCTTCTCTGGACAAGCTTTTTTCCGGATGCCCCAAACAATCGGAAAGGGGATTCATCAGAGAAAATGACTTTACCCCAGTCCTCAGCAGTCCAATCCCTCTACCTTTTGCAGAATATCAGTTCCTGTTCCTGATGTTTTTCCTGGATAGAAGTTGCTTCTTTGCTGCCCTTCTTGACACCAGGCCATCCTCCAAAAGTCTTCGCCTCACTGTGCGTGCAGATGCACTCAAATCTGCCTGCATCCATTCCTGAGCATGCTCTGTACTGGTGGTGCCCCGATCCCGCAACTGAATCAACTTTAGAAAACGGTCCTGATGCTTGCTGGACTTTCTTGTGCGCGCCTTCACAACAATTGAACTGCTCTCCTTGAAGTTCTTGATGATCCGATGAATGCTTGATTTAGGTGCAATCTTACTGGCAGCAATATCCTTGCCTGTGAAGCCCTTTTTGTTCAAAGCAATGATGGCACGTGTTTCCTTGCAGGTAACCATGATTGACAGAGGAAGAACAATGATTCCAAGCACCACCCTCCTTTTGAAGCTTCCAGTCTGTTATTCAAACTCAATCGGCATGACAGAGTGATCTCCAGTCTTGTCCTCGTCAACACTCACACATGTGTTAACGAGAGAATCACTGACATGATGTCAGCTGGTCCTTTTGTGGCAGGGCTGAAATGCAGTGGAAATGTTTTTTGGGGGATTCAGTTAATTTGCATGGCAAAGAGGGACTTTGCAATTAATTGCAATTCATCTGATCACTCTTCATAACATTCTGGAGTACATGCAAATTGCCATCATACAAACTGAGGCAGCAGACTTTGTGAAAATGAATATTTGTGTAATTCTCAAAACTTTTGTCCACGACTGTACAATCAAGCACACAGCTATGCAATCTCCATAGACAATCATTGGTAGTAAAATGTCCTTTCTGAAGAGATCAGTGACTTTCAATGAGGCACCGTCATAGGATGCCACCTTTCCAACAAGTTAGTTTGTCAAATTACTGCCCTGCTAGAACAGCTCATTCAACTGTAAGTGCTGTTATTGTGAAGTGAAAAAGTTTAGGAGCAACAATGGCTCAACTGCAAAGTGGTAGGCCACATAAGCTCACAGAATTGGACCAGTGCTGAAGCGCGTAACGTGTAAAACGTGTCTGTCCTCGGTTGCAACATTCACTACCGAGTTCCAATCTGTATCTGGAAGCAATGTCAGCACAAGAACTGTTCGTCCGGAGCCTCATTAAATGGGTTTCCATGGTTGAGCAGCCGCACACAAACCTAAGATCACCATGCGGAATGGCAAGTGTTGGCTGGAGTGGTGGAGAGCTCGCCGCAATTGGAGGCTGGAGCAGCGGAAACGCATTCTCTGGACCATCTAGCAGTACGACGGATGAATCTGGGTTTGGCTGATGCCAGGAGAACACTACCTGCCGAATGCATAGTGCCAACTGTAAAGTTTGGTGGTATAGGAATAATGATCTGGGGCTGTTTATCATGATTCGGGTTAGGACCCTTAGTTCCAGGGAAGGGAAATCTTAATGCTACAGCATGCATTGACATTCTAGACTATTCTGTGCTTCCAACTTTGTGGCAAAAGTTTGGGGAAGGCCCTTTCCTGTTTCAGTATGACAATGTCGCCGTGCACAAAGCAAGGTCCATGCAGAAATGTTTGGTGAGATCGATGTGGATGAACTTGACTGGAGTGCACAGAGCCCTGACCTCATTCCCATCAAATAACTTCGGGATGAATTGGAATGCCAACTGAGAGCCAGGCCTAATCGCCCAACATCAGCACCCAACCGCACTAATGCTCTTGTGGCTGAAAGGAAGCAAGTCCATGCAGCAATGTTCCAACATCTAGTAGAAAACCTTCCCAGAAGAGTAGAGGCTGTTACAGCAGCAACAGGGGACCAACTCCATAGTAATGCCCATGATTTTTAAATTAGATGTTCAATGAGCAGGTGTCCACATACTTTTGGTCATGTGGGTTATTTTCACCCATCAGACTATTCTCAATGTAATCTTGTCTTTACTAAGATGTACAGTTTGTTTAGATATAGAATGGCCCATTATCAAATGGGCAGGAACAAAGGCAGGGGAAAAAATGCATGTACGGGAAACGTCCTGCCGGTTCGTTTTTCAGTAGGCTACTCTGGTTACAGGTGAAAATCCTCCCAAACTCCCATGGGCTCTCCAACTCTGCAGCTACCCAGTGCTCTGTATGCCATGGGCTCTCCAACTCTGCAGCTACCCAGTGCTCTGTATGCCATGGGCTCTCCAACCCTGCAGCTACCCAGTGCTCTGTATGCAGTGTATGCCATGGGCTCCCTGTATGCCATGGGCTCTCCAACCCTGCAGCTACCCAGTGCTCTGTATGCCATGGGCTCTCCAACCCTGCAGCTACCCAGTGCTCTGTATGCCATGGGCTCTCCAACCCTGCAGCTAACCAGTGCTCTGTATGCCATGGGCTCTCCAACCCTGCAGCTAACCAGTGCTCTATATGCCATGGGCTCTCCAACCCTGCAGCTACCCAGTGCTCTGTATACCATGGGCTCTCCAACCCTGCAGCTACCCAGTGCTCCGTATGCCATGGGCTCTCCAACCCTGCAGCTAACCAGTGCTCTGTATGCCATGGGCTCTCCAACCCTGCAGCTACCCAGTGCTCTGTATGCCATGGGCTCTCCAACCCTGCAGCTAACCAGTGCTTCATTTGGAAAAACAAGTGGAATCTGTTCAGGAACAATAGTAATAATAGTAGTTTAATTCAGTGGGGGTTTTTCGGGCTTGGGCTCATATATAGACCAATGCATAGGCCCATGCATCAGCTCTAATATGTATATGAGTGTTTTGAATGAATCATTATTAACTTAGAATGTGCTGTGATTTGATGATGTTGAAATGTTGAAGTTGAAATGGTGCTGGAATAGTGGAAGCAGCTCTTGTTTTCTTTGTGACTTGTGGTAACGCTCCGTGGTTCTAAATCAATAGTTGTTTAGTAGTCAGAAACATTGACTTGTCTGACCATGCTGTAGGTCACGTAACTGTTTGTTACATGCAATATGCTTTGTGGACTTCATCAGACAGATGCTGATCTCCGGTTTTGTAAGGAAACAAAGATTTGATTTTACCTTTAACTAAGCAAATCAGTTAAGAACAAAGTCTTATTTACAATGACAGCCTACCTGGGAGCAGTGGGTTAACTGCCTTGTTCAGGGGCAAAAAGACCGATTTTTACCTTGTCAGCTCGGGGACTCAACCCTGCAGCCTTTTGGTTATTGGCCCAATGCTCGAAACATTAGGCTTCCTGCCGCCCCAAAGATGTAGTTCAATTTCTTCTGCCACTGTGTCTTCTCATTGTCTTGGTCTTCATGAATATATATCACGGTGGCAGGTCATGTGACCTAACAGGTTATAGAGCAAACAACACAATTATCACAATGCATAGGTTTTAATATAGTTACACATAGGTTTTAATATAGTTACACATAGGTTTTAATATAGTTTTTTTATGGGTTGGCTTCCCCACTGATTTGACCCACGCACTGCCATTGTTGAACTTCTTTCTTCAAATTGATCAATCACAGTGAGGTTAGTTTAAAAAGCACAATACTGTTTTGATGATCAGTGTTTGATTATTTTTTTTTTATTGCATTTGCGTAGATGGTCAGAGTATTTAGAGGGACAATAGAGCCCTGAGTACCAGCCTTGGTTGTTAACGTGTTGGGTACTACCAAAGCATGTCCAGAGTACATAAAATGAGATTTTACTGTGGTCATGACTCACGACTGCTGGTGCGGCGGTAATATGGTCACCGCAACAGCCCTACGCATATATTGAATTGACTTACACCTAGTTTATTCTACTATTCTGACTCTAACTCAGTCACCGTAAAAGGAATTACTACTCTGACTTGCAAAATAAAGAAGATTCAATATGCTCTAAGTTTTTCTCTATCTTCATTAGGAAATTGTGTAAATGGCAGTTTTTTTGTGAAGAAAGTGTTAATTTTCATATAATATACAACTTCTCACGGGTGTTTTTTCTTGACTGATTACCATTTGATTGATGTGGTGCTACTGTATGTCATAGCATTTGAAAGGGCTGTTTCTCAGCGTTCACAATATGTATCATGTTTTCAGTGGTATAAAGTACTTCAAAAGTATAACTTAAGTCGTTTTTTTGAGAATTTCTGTACTCTTCTTTACATGTTTGACAACTTTTACTTTTACTTCACTAAAGGCTGTATCACAAGGCTGTATCACAAGGCTTTATCACAAGGCTGTATCACAAGGCTGTATCACAACCGGCCATGATTGGGTGTCCCAAAGGGCGGCGCACAATTGGTTTTGGCCGGTGTAGGCCGTCATTGTAAATAAGAATTTGTTCTTAACTGACTTGCCTAGTTAAATAAAGGTTAAATAATGAAGTAAATTGTGTACTTTTTACTCCATACATTTTCCCTTACACCCAAAAGTACTCATTACATTTTGAATGCCTAACAGGACAGCAAAATGGTCTAATTCACACAATAATCAAGAGAACATCCCTGGTCATCCCTACTGCCTCTGATCTGGAAGACTCACTAAACAGAGAACATCCCTGGTCATCCCTACTGCCTCTGATCTGGAGGACTCACTAAACAGAGAACATCCCTGGTCATCCCTACTGCCTCTGATCTGGAGGGCTTGCTTTTAATAACTTCTTATGGCTGGGGGCAGTATTGAGTAGCTTGGATGAATAAGGTGCCCAGAGTAAACTGCCTGCTACTCAGGCCCAGTTGCTAATATATGCATATTATTAGTAGATTTGGATAGAAAACACAACCGTTTCTAAAACTGTTTGAATGGTGTCTGTCAGTATAACAGAACTCATACGGCAGGCAAAAACCTGAGAAAAAATCCAAACAGGTAGTGGGAAATCTGAGGTTTGTAGTTTTTCAAGTCATTGCCTATCAAATATACAGTGTCTATGGGGTCATATTGCACTTCCTAAGGCTTCCACTAGATGTCAACAGTCTTTAGAACCTTGTTTGAGGCTTCTACTGTGAAGGAGCTGATTGAGTCAGGGGTCTGGCAGAGTGCCATGAGCTCATTCAGGCGCGCTCCCATGAGAGCGACCTGCGTTCCATTGCAATTCTAAAGATACTCTACTGCCTCTGATCTGAATGACTCACTAAACACATGCTTCATTTGTAAATTATGTCTGAGTGTTGGAGCATGCCCCTGGCTATCCGTAAATGTTTAAAAACTAGAAAATGGTGCAGTATGGTTTGATGCTGTCCTACCTGACCCAGGTCTTCGGCGCGGCTACCAGGATTGCGTCCTACCTGACAGGTACCAGGTGGCGTGGCGAGAATCTGTCTAATATAAGGAATTTGAAATAATTTATTATTTTACTTCTACTTTTGATACTTAAGTATATTTTAGCAATTACATTTCCTTTTGATACTTAAGTCAAATGAAATACGTTTAGACTTTTATTCAAGTAGGATTGTACTGGGCAAATTTCACTTTTACTTGAGTCATTTTCAATTAAGGTGTTTTTACTGTTACTCAAATATGACACATGTAAGTACCTTTTCCACCACTGCAAGTTTCCATATATGGTTTGACACCAGCAAATGATTCTCATTACTGCACGCAGGTCATGGTCTCAGTAAATTCAGGAATTCCCAAGTTCTCCTACCAGTGATGCAACAATGCCATTATGACAATTTACAGTTCCAGTTGTCAAATCAAATCAAATTGTTTTAGTCACATGGGCCGAATACAACGACCTTACAGTGAAATGCTTACTTAGGAGCCCTTAGCCAACAGTGCAGTTTCAAAAAATACTGATAAGAATAAGAGATAAAAGTATCAAGTAAATAAAGAGCAGCAGTAAAAATGAACAATATATACAGGGGGGTTGCAGTCAATGTGCGGGGACACCGGTTAGATGAGGTAGTATGTAAGGTACATGTAGGTAGAGTTAAATAAAGTGACGATGCATAGATGACAACAGAGAGTGGCAGTGGTGTGGAGAGGGAGGGGGGGCAATGCAAATAGTCTGGGTATCCATTTGACTAAATATTCAGGTGTCTTATGGCTTGGGGGTAGAAGCTGTTTTGAAGCCTCTTGGACCTAGCCTTGGTGCTCTGGTATGCTTGCCGTGTGGTAGCAGAGAGAAAAGTCTATGACTAGGGTGGATGGAGTCTTTGACAATTTTAAGGGCCTTCCTCTGACACCGCCTGGTATAGAGGTCCTGGATGGTAGGAAGCTTGGCCCCAGTGATGCACTGGGCTGTTCACACTACCCGCTGTAGTGCCTTGCAGTCGGAGGCATTTGCCATACCAGGCAGTGATGCAACCATGCTCTCGATGGTGCAGCTGTAGAACCATTTGAGGATCTGAGGACCCATGCCAAATGTTTTCAGTCTCCTGAGGCGGAATAGGTTTTGTCGTGCCCTCTTCACGACTGTCTTGGTGTGCTTGGACCATGTTAGTTTGTTGGTGATGAGAATGGGGGCGTGCTTAGTCCTCTTTTTCCTCTAGTCCACAATTATCTGGGGCGGCAGGGTAGCCTAGTGGTTAGAGTGTTGGACTAATAACCGGAAGGTTGCAAGTTCAAACCCCCGAGCCGACAGGGTACAAATCTGTCGTTCTGCCCCTGAACAGGCACTGTTCCTAGGCCGTCATTGAAAATAAGAATTTGTTCTTAACTGACTTGCCTAGTTAAATAAAGGTAAAATAAATAAAAAAATCTCCTTTGTCTTGATCACGTTGAGAGAGAGGTTGTTGTCCTGGCACCACACGGCCAGGTCTCTGACCTCCTCCCTATAGGCTGTCTCGTTGTTGTCGGTGATCAGGGCTACTGTTGTGTCATCGGCAAATTGAATGATGGTGTTGGAGT
This sequence comes from Oncorhynchus nerka, assembly GCF_034236695.1. Taxonomy (NCBI): domain Eukaryota; kingdom Metazoa; phylum Chordata; class Actinopteri; order Salmoniformes; family Salmonidae; genus Oncorhynchus; species Oncorhynchus nerka. The sequence continues at coordinate 9,350,629 of NC_088417.1, forward strand.
CATGCCTGGCCGTGCAGTCATGGGTGAACAGGGAGTACAGGAGTACAGGAGGGGACTGACCACGCACCTATGAGGGGCCCCTGTGTTGAGGATCAGCGTGGCGGATGTGTTATTACCTACCCTTACCACCTGGGGGTGGCCCATCAGGAATTCCAGGATCCAGTTGCAGTGTCCTTGGCTTATTTAATGAGATTTGAGGGCACTATGGTGTTGAACGCTGAGCTGTAGTTTTATTGATCAGTCACTGGTGTTTCCTGCTTTAATTTTTGCTTGTAAGCAGGAATCATGAGGATGGAATTATAGTCAGATTTGCCAAATGGAGGGCGAGGGAGAGCTTTGTATGCCTATCTGTGTGTGGAGTGTAGGTGGTCCAGAGTTCTTTTCCCTCTGGTTGCACTTCTAACATGCTGATAGAAATGTGGTAAAACTGATTTAAGTTTCCCTGCGTTAAAGTCCCTGGATACTGGGAGCGCCGCCTCTGGGTGAGAGTTTCTTGTTTGATTATGGCAGTATACAGCTCATTCAATGCTGTCTTAGTGCCAGCCTCTGACTGTGATGGTATGTAAACAGCTACAAAGAATATAGATTAAAACTCTCCAGGTAGATAGTGTGGTCTGCAGCTTATCATGAGAAACTTTACCTCAGGCGAACAATAGCTCTAGACTTCCTTAGATATCGTGCACCAGCTGTTGTTCACAAAAATACGTAGACAGTTTCCCCTTGTCTTACCAGACGCCGCTGTTCTATCCTGCCGGTACATCGTATAACAAGCCAGCTGTATGTTGGTATTGTCGTCGTTCAGCCACAACTTAGTTAGATGGCGTTGTAAAGCCTAGCGTTTCAAGCCCCGGGGAACAACTAAAGACGGACCATTTGTTCGACATTTATATTTTCTTTAAATGCCATGTTTCACATTAGCAACCCCCACCCCCCAAACAATAATTTGGATACTGTACATTCGGAAACTATTCAGACCCTTTGGCTTTTTCCACATTTTGTTACGTTACAGCCTTTTTCTAAAATGAATTATTACTGTATTTTTTCTCATCAATCTACACACACAATACCCCATAATGACAAAGCAAAAACAGGTTTCTAGACATGTTTGCACATTCATTAAAAAATGTAAATAGAAATACCTCATTTACGTAAGTATTTAGACCATTTGCTATAAGACTCGAAATTGAGCTCAGGTGCATCCTGTTTCCATTGATCATCCTTGAGATGTTTCTACAACGTGATTGGAAAGGTACACACCTGTCTATATACTGTAAGGTCCCACAGTTGACAGTGCATGTCAGTGCAAAACCAAGCCATGAGGTCAAAGGAATTGTCCGTAGAACTCTGAGACATGATCCTTGAGATTGCCAAAATGCACCTAAAGGACTCAAAAACAAGATTCTCTGGTCTGATAAAACCAAGACGGAACTCTTTGTCCTGAATACCAAGTGTCACGTCTGGAGGAAACCTGGCACCATCCCTACTGTGAAGCATGGTGGTGACAGCATCATGCTGTGGGGATGTTTTTCAACGGCATGGACTGGGAGACTTGATGAAAACCTCCTCTAGAGCGCTCAGCACCTCAGACTGGGATTCACATTCCAACAGGACAACGACCCTAAGCACACAGCCAAGACAATGCAGAAGTGGCTTAGGAATAAGGCTCGGAATATCCTTGAGTGGACCTACCTGGACTTGAATGTGTTTTATAAAATGTATACATTTTCTAAAAACCTGTTTTTCCTTTGTCATTATGGGGTATTGTGTGGTATTGTATATATTGATGGGGGGGTTAATCAATTTTAGAATAAGGCTGTGACGTAACAAAATGTGTATAAAGTCAAGGGGTCTGAATATTTTCCGAATGAACTGTATAACGTGTGGAGACGCCCTATGGAGCATACAGATGTATGTAGTAACTATGTGATTAGAAGGGGTAGGCACTAGGCCCCGGGCCAGTGGGAGGTCAGGAATGAGGGCTCTATTTCAAACACACCTCTATCCATCTCTCTCCAGGTGCTACAGAGGACAGAATGTTCCAAGGACCTCCAGAGCCATCTGACCAACTCACTGAGAACTCTCCACTCATAATAGTACACTTGATGCACTCTGTAAATCTCCTTTTCTACGGCAGTCTGCCTGTGTGATCGCATATCATATTATCTAGGGCCACTGGTTGGATTTGGATTTAATGTACTCACTCAAACTCATGCTCTTTCCTCCCTGTAAAAGTCTCCCAGGCTTTTATAAAAACGAACGTGTGTCCATCCCCCTATTCGGTAAGTGAGTATTCTGTGCTATGGTACTCTAGAGCATCACATCAACAAAACTGCCACCCTGTTGTCAGCTATCATTAGACAGTTCCCTTAGGATGAAAGCAAGTATCTAACTAAGCCTTTCAATGGCCACATATTGGAGATGACCAAATGCAGTAAAGTTTTGTATATACAACTCAATGTTTATTGTTATTTTTTCGTAGCTCTTTTTATGTTTTTTACTTTAGTTTATTTTGTAAATAACTCTTATTTTTCTTCAAACCTGTTGATCCTACCCCCTACTTTTTCGAACATTCTGTTAAAAATCGTGCAACATTTCAGCGCCCTGCTACTCATGCCAGGAATATAGTATATGCATATGATTAGTATGTGTGGATAGAAAACACTCAGACTTTTCTAAAACTGGTTAAATCACGGCTGTGACTATAACAGAACGTGCGTTTCATCGAAAAGCGCAGGAAAATCTGATCACTGAAAATGGGAAAATATATCAATGCGCCACTTGAACGAATTGTTGAATAGAAACCACATTACATGGGGCCGAGGTTGCAATACCTACAGCTTCCACACGATGTCAACAGTCTTGTCATTTGCCTAGGATTTGTTTCTTGGTCAAACGGACAAGAGACAGCCCATTTCTTCCGGTCTCCGACCGGATATTTTGGTTGAGATTTACCTGGACATTATTTCAAAACGTACAGCTATAGAATATACATCGCCTCGTGATGAATTTGATCGATTATTAACGTTTACTAATACCTAAAGTTGCATTACAAAAGTATTTCGAAGTATTTTGTGAAAGTTTATCGTCGACTTTTTTAATTAAAAAAAATGACGTTGCGTTATAAAACATTGTTTTTTTCCTTGATCACACAGTCTTCATAGATCGATATCTAGGCTATATATGGACCGATTTAATCGAAAAAAATACCCAATAGTGATGTTTATGGGACATCTAGGAGTGCCAACAAAGAAGATTGTCAAAGGTAATGAATGTTTTATATTTTATTTGTGCGTTTTGTGTAGCGCCGACTATGCTAATTATTTTGTTTACGTCCCCTGCGGGTATTTTGGTGTGTTGCATGCTATCAGATAATAGCTTCTCATGCTTTCGCCGAAAAGCATTTTAAAAATCTGACTTGTTGGCTGGATTCACAACGAGTGTAGCTTTAATTCAGTACCCTGCATGTGTGTTTTAATGAACATTTGAGTTTTAACGATTTCTATTAGCATTTAGCGTAGCGCATTTGCATTTCCAGATGTCTAGATGGGACGCCTGCGTGTCGGGGGGACGCAAGAGGTTAAAACTGCATTGCTGGTTAATGGCTTGTATGTAAAATTTCAAGGTGCATCAGTCGGCATTTTACACTGCATGTGGCAAATAAATAAATAACATTTAGTTGGATTTTACGTTTTTCAATTGTTAGATTACAAAAAACCTGTTTCATAGCATGTTTGGCATGTTAGTTTTCACTTCATTTTTTACTGTTGTGTCAATAACTTCAACATCAAGACAGAGCTTAGATTCCAAAGGTCTAAAATCAGAGCATGTCTCATGTCCCAGTAAAGATTAAGAATGAGTGAGTGAGTGAGAGAGATCCCAGATAAGGCCCTTGCTTCCAGTAGCACTGAAGGCCCCAGTATTCAGTCCGCAGCTTGAAGAAGATGTGTCACCATCCAGGTACATGTAATGCAGTGGGAAGGGAAAGGGGGGATACCTAGTCAGTTGTGTAGGGTAAGGGGGGATACCTAGTCAGTTGTATAGGGAAAGGGGATACCTAGTCAGTTGTATAGGGTAAGAGGGGATACCTAGTCAGTTGTATAGGGTAAGGGGGATACCTAGTCAGTTGTATAGGGTAAGAGGGGATACCTAGTCAGTTGCATAGGGTAAGGGGGATACCTAGTCAGTTGCATAGGGAAAGGGGGATACCTAGTCAGTTGTATAGGGAAAGGGGGATACCTAGTCAGTTGTATAGGGTAAGAGGGGATACCTAGTCAGTTGTATAGGGTAAGAGGGGATACCTAGTCAGTTACATAGGGAAAGGGGATACCTAGTCAGTTGTATAGGGAAAGGGGGGATACCTAGTCAGTTGTATAGGGTAAGGGGGATACCTAGTCAGTTGTGTAGGGTAAGGGGGATACCTAGTCAGTTGTATAGGGAAAGGGGGATACCTAGTCAGTTGTATAGGGTAAGAGGGGATACCTAGTCAGTTGTATAGGGTAAGGGGGATACCTAGTCAGTTGTATAGGGTAAGAGGGGATACCTAGTCAGTTGCATAGGGTAAGGGGGATACCTAGTCAGTTGCATAGGAAAGGGGGATACCTAGTCAGTTGTATAGGGAAAGGGGGATACCTAGTCAGTTGTATAGGGTAAGAGGGGATACCTAGTCAGTTGTATAGGGTAAGAGGGGATACCTAGTCAGTTACATAGGGAAAGGGGGATACCTAGTCAGTTGTATAGGGAAAGGGGGATACCTAGTCAGTTGTAGAGGGAAAGGGGGATACCTAGTCAGTTGTAGAGGGAAAGGGGGATACCTAGTCAGTTGTATAGGGTAAGAGGGGATACCTAGTCAGTTGTATAGGGTAAGGGGGATACCTAGTCAGTTGTATAGGGTAAGAGGGGATACCTAGTCAGTTGCATAGGGTAAGGGGGGATACCTAGTCAGTTGCATAGGGAAAGGGGGATACCTAGTCAGTTGTATAGGGAAAGGGGGATACCTAGTCAGTTGTATAGGGTAAGAGGGGATACCTAGTCAGTTGTATAGGGTAAGAGGGGATACCTAGTCAGTTACATAGGGAAAGGGGGATACCTAGTCAGTTGTATAGGGAAAGGGGGATACCTAGTCAGTTGTAGAGGGAAAGGGGGATACCTAGTCAGTTGTATAGGGAAAGGGGGATACCTAGTCAGTTGTATATGGAAAGGGGGATACCTAGTCAGTTGTATAGGGTAAGAGGGGATACCTAGTCAGTTGTATAGGGTAAGAGGGGATACCTAGTCAGTTACATAGGGAAAGGGGATACATAGTCAGTTGTATAGGGAAAGGGGGATACCTAGTCAGTTGTAGAGGGAAAGGGGGATACCTAGTCAGTTGCATAGGGAAAGGGGGATACCTAGTCAGTTGCATAGGGAAAGGGGATACCTAGAAAGTTGTAGAGGGAAAGGGGGATACCTAGTCAGTTGCATAGGGAAAGGAGGGATACCTAGTCAGTTGTAGAGGGAAAGGGGGGATACCTAGTCAGTTGCATAGGGAAAGGGTTGATACCTAGTCAGTTGTATATGGAAAGGGGGGATACCTAGTCAGTTGTAGAGGAAAGGGGGATACCTAGTCAGTTGTAGAGGAAAAGGGGGGATACCTAGTCAGTTGTATAGGGAAAGGGGGGATACCTAGTCAGTTGCATAGGGTAAGAGGGGATACCTAGTTAGTTGTATAGGGTAAGAGGGGATACCTAGTCAGTTGTATATGGAAAGGGGGGATACCTAGTCAGTTGCATAGGGTAAGAGGGGATACCTAGTTAGTTGTATATGGAAAGGGGGGATACCTAGTCAGTTGTATAAGGAAAGGGGGGATACCTAGTCAGTTGCATAGGGTAAGAGGGGATACCTAGTTAGTTGTATAGGGTAAGAGGGGATACCTAGTCAGTTGTATAGGGAAAAGGGGGGATACCTAGTCAGTTGTAGAGGGTAAGAGGGGATACCTAGTCAGTTGTATAGGGTAAGAGGGGATACCTAGTCAGTTGTATAGGGTAAGAGGGGATACCTAGTCAGTTGTATAGGGTAAGAGGGGATACCTAGTCAGTTGTATAGGGAAAAGGGTGATACCTAGTCAGTTGTATAGGGTAAGGGGGATACCTAGTCAGTTGTATAGGGAAAGGGGGGATACCTAGTCAGTTGTATAGGGAAAGGGGGATACCTAGTCAGTTGTATAGGGAAAAGGGTGATACCTAGTCAGTTGTATAGGGAAAAGGGTGATACCTAGTCAGTTGTATAGGGAAAAGGGTGATACCTAGTCAGTTGTATAGGGTAAGGGGATACCTAGTTAGTTGTATAGGTTAAGGGGGATACCTAGTCAGTTGTATAGGGTAAGGGGGATACCTAGTCAGTTGTATAGGGAAAAGGGTGATACCTAGTCAGTTGTATAGGTTAAGGGGGATACCTAGTCAGTTGTATAGGGAAAAGGGTGATACCTAGTCAGTTGTATAGGGAAAAGGCTGATACCTAGTCAGTTGTTTAGGGAAAAGGGTGATACCTAGTCAGTTGTATAGGGTAAGGGGGGATAGCTTGTCAGTTGCACAACTGAATGCATTCAACAGAAATGTGTCTTCCTGTCCTTAACCCAACCCCTGAATCAGGTCATCGGTGCCCGGTGAAAAAAGGGGTGGCCTGATGGGGAGATGACAATAAATGCATTATGTACCTTTCATCACCAAAGCTGTCATAGCATTTACTGCACATGTTTCTGAACAGTTCAACTATTTTGATAGTGTCACTGATATATGGAAATATTGACTGTCCTCTAGGGTCCTGTGGTGAATCAACTGCTGTCCATCGTATGGTTCAACAGCTTTCTTCCAGGGCCTGTGTTCACAAAGTGTCTTCGGAGTAGGAATACTGATCTGTCAATGTAATCATATTCATTGTGATCTAAAAAGGCAAAACTGATCCTAAATCAGTACTGCTACTCTGAGATGCTTTGTGAATTACGGCCCTGGTCTGTCAGTAGCATATTGCTTTCTGTGATCCTACTACCTTTCTGTGATCTACCTACCTTTCTACTACCTTTCCACCTGACAACAACAAAAACATGAATAAGAATTAGCCTAATCAGTCAGTAACTTAGCTAACTAATGAAACACTCATGTAAATGTGCACCAGCCTAATCAGCCAAATTATATCAAAACAACGCAGCCTATTTGCAGTAAAATTAGAAGGGCCATTTAGCTACAGTTAAGGTCGGAAGTTTACATACACCTTAGCCAAATACATTTAAACTCAGTTTTTCCACATTCCTGACATTTAATCCTAGTAAAAATTCCCTGTCTCAGGTCAGTTAGGATCACCACTTTATTTTAAGAATGTGAAATGTCAGAATAGTAGTAGAGAAAATGATTTATTTCAATTTTTATTTCTTTCATCACATTCCCAGTGGGTCAGAAGTTTACATAAACTCAATTAGTATTTGGTAGCATTGCCTTTAAATTGATTGACTTGGGTCAAATGTTTTGGGTAGCCTCCCACAAGCTTCCCACAATAAGTTGGGTGACTTTTGGCCCATTCCTCCTGACAGAGCTGGTGTAACAGAGTCAGGTTTGAAGACCTCCTTGCTCACACATTCTTTTTCAGTTGTGCCCACACATTTTCTATAGGATTGAGGTCAGGGCTTTGTGATGGCCACTCCAATACCTTGACTTTGTTGTTCTTAAGCCATTTTGCCACAACTTTGGAAGTATGCTTGGGATCATTGTCCATTTGGAAGACCCTTTTGCGACCAAGCTTTAACTGATGTCTTGAGATGTTGTTTCAATATTTCCACATAATTTCTCCCTCTCATGATGCCATCTATTTTGTGAAGTGCACCAGTCCCTCCTGCAGCAAAGTACCCCCACAACATGATGCTGCCACCCCCGTGCTTCACGGTTGGGATGCTATTCTTCTGCTTGCAAGCCTCCCCCTTTTTCCTTCAAACATAACGATGGTCATTATGGCCAAACAGTTCTGTTTTTGTTTCATCATACCAGAGGACATTTCTCCAAAAAGTACGATCTTTGTCCCCACGTACAGTTGGAAATCGTAGTCTGGCTTTTTTATTGCGGTTTTGGAGCAGTGGCTTCTTTCTTGCTGAGCGTCCTTTCAGGATATGTTGAAATAGGACTCGTTTTACTGTGGATATAAATAATTTTGTACCTGTTTCCTCCAACATCTTCACAATGTCCTTTGCTGTTGTTCTTGGATTGTTTTGCAGTTTTTGCACCAATGTTCATTCATCTCTAGGAGACAGAACGTGTCTCCTTCCTGAGCGGGATGACGGCTGCGTGGTCCCATGGTGTTTATACTTGCGTACTCTTGTTTGTACAGATGAACATGGTACCTTCAGGCATTTGGACATTGCTCCCAAGGATGAGCCAGACTTGTCGATGTGTACATTTTTTTTCTGAGGTCTTGGCTGATTTCTTTTGATTTTCCCATTATGTCAAGCAAAGAGGCACAGAGTTTGAAGGTAGGCCTTGAAATACATCCACAGGTACACCTCCAATTGACTCAAATTATGTCAGAAACTTCTAAAGCCATGACATCATATTCTGGAATTTTCCAAGCTATTTAAAGGCACAGTCAACTTAGTGTATCTAAACTTCTGACCCACTGGAATTGTGATGAACAATGAATTATAAGTGAAATAATCTGTTGGAAAAATGACTTGTGTCATGCACAAAGTAGATGTCCTAACCATCTTGCCAAAACAATAGTTTGTTAAACAGTGGAGTGGTTGTAAAAAACAGCTTTTAATTACTCCAACCTAAGTGGATGTAAACTTCCAACTTCATCTGTATATTGCTGCTTTTTCAGTTTCCAATGCATCAATTAACAGTAGTTTGAAGTAGTTTAACAAAAAGTGTTCAACAGATGGTAACTAGTCTAGTCTAAAATATATCTAGCAATTATATACCTAGTCGTTATTTTCAGGAAACCAAGCTACTACATTCCACTTAACTAGCTAGCTAAGGTGAACTAAACTCAGACTGATAAGGGGAAATAAAGTTAGCTAGCTTACCTACCATACATTTCAATCAAACGAACAAGTTAAATGGCATTTTCTCAATTTCATTAATCAGATGGATCGCTAACAAATGTATTTGTCTTGGCCAGTTGATAGTACTTTAGGATGAATGATAAAGCAAACTAAATGTATCTGCACTGTAAACGCCAATGGCTAGCCAGTCCATCTGAAATGCAGACTTACCGGTGAACAACACTGTGCACTTCGTCCAACAACAGTCCTATCAAGTTCTTCCACACCAATCTCAACAAACCATTTATGTATGTACCTCTCTTTGTGCACAGGGGAATTGTCATGAAACTTTGTTGCCACAAAGTTGGAAGCACAGAATCGTCTAGAATGTCATTTTATGCTGTAGTGTTAAGATTCCCTTCACTGGAACCAAGGGACCTAGCCCGAACCATTAAAAACAGCCCCAGACCATAACTCCGCTTTACACATGGCACTATGCATTCGGGCAGGTAGCGTTCCCCTGGCATCCGCACACCCTAGATTAGTCTGTCGGACTGCAAGACGGTGAAGCGTGATTCATTACAGGGAACACGTGTCCAATGCTCCAGAGTCCAATGGCGGAGAGCTTTACACCACTCCAGCAGACAATTGGCCTTGCGCATGGTGATCTTAGGCTTGCATGTGGCTGCCTGGCCATGGACACCCATTTCATGAAGCTCCCGACGAACAATTATTGTGCTGACGTTGCTTACAGAGGCAGTTTAGAACACGTTAGTACGTGCTGCAACTGAGGACATGATTTTTACACATTACGCAATTCAGCACTCGGAGGAACCGTTCTGTGAACTTGTGTGGCCTACCACTTCACGGCTAAGCTGTTTTTGCTCCTAGACAATTCAACTTCCTTCACAATAGCAGCAGTTGACCGGGGCAGCTCTAGCAGAAATTTGATGATCTGACTTGTTGGAAAGGTGGCATCCTATGACGGTGCCACATTGAAAGTTACTGAGCTCTTCGGTACGGGCCATTCTACTGCCAATGTTTGTCTATGGAGATCGCATGGCTGTGTGCTCAATTTTATCCACCTGTCAGTAATGGGTGTGTCTGAAATAGCCGAATCCACTCATTTGAAGGGGCGTCCACATATTTTTTGTATGCAGTTGACAAGGAAGGAGTGAGGATGTTTTCAACACGCTTTGTACGAGTGTCCACAACTCAGTAGTTCACACGGATCATAAACACTGGTGAAATGAGTGGAACGGAGGGATTTGTCCCCGAGTTTCCTTTTACGAGGAAGGAGACTTCACTTCCTTCACACAACGAAAATCACAAAAGTTAATGTGAATCTCTTCCCAAAAGTTAAACGGGAAGTGACAACTTTTGTGAGAATTTTACTTCTGGGTAACCAAGATCAACCCACTTCAATTCTACATATCTTTGTTTGTATAGTTCAGTCCTTGAGCTGTTCTTGTCTATAGATGTTATTCTGTATTATGTCCTGTTTCATGTGTTGCGTGGACCCCAGGAAGAGTAGCTGCTACTATAGCAACAACTAAATGGGGATCCTAATCAAACACACAAAAAAATAGTAAATATCCTTGGGATACTATGACAGTGTTAAGACTGCTCGACTAAGATGTTGTTTGGAAAGCTGGAGTTGCTCAAGTTAACGTCAGATCTGTGCATCACCCCAGAGCAAAATGTCTGGCTTCTTGAATAATATACATTTCATATCACTTGGAAGGAATCAATGAGTCTGACAAGTTTCACCAAGCCGAATTCCTGTTTTGTTGTGTATACGCCACAGATTAATCAATGCACTAGAAATCAAATCAACAATAATGAAACCCCTGTAGGCATCAATAAATTGTTGAGGCGAGGGCACCTTGCTGTAGAATGATGGGAAATAATTTGACTGGGATTACAGCATGAGATCAGTGAAAAAGTTTGTTGGAAAATAATCTAGAAAGCCACATTATCATGTAAGAAGGGACGAGGTGGTGAAAATAATTGAAACTTGGGCCGAGTGAAAAAATAATACATGAAATGCAGAATATAATTGCATTAGCTGCAGGGCAGAATACAAATCGCATTAGACTATAGTTTGATAAATCACTAATTAAGTTACTGGCCAACTTTTGGGAGCCCGGGACCTTTCGTCTGAGATGCTGTAGAGTTTGTTGAAGCTATTATAATGGAGCTCTCTTTCTTTCTTCTTACGTCGGATAGACAAGAGAAATATCACAGAACATGACTGGTGTAGCAGTCTTGACTGTTCCTTTACCCAGAGACGTTGGCCTACTTCATAGTGAAGAAAAGAAACATAAGAGGACGTGAAAACGATGCCCAGTGATATGCAAATGTGCCACAGATTACTGGCTGATATAACTCACACTCAGTTTAGGAAAACCGCCTCATGTAATGATGAGTTTAAACCAGTCGAAGCCGGAATACTTTGTGTACAATGTAACCACAGTCTCGGATCCCTCATTTATTTGTCCATCAAATATGGCCCCTTAGTGTCCTTCCACAGTGGGGTGCATCAAGTCTTGTCTTTTCATGTACGATTTTCCCAGTGCCAGGTTTGCTAAAGATGACCACTGGTGTGCAATCAGATACCTTTTCTTAGCTGGTTGAGAGAGCGCTCTGATCAAGCGGTGCCTTGGACAGTGGGCTGTCAAGTCCCCCTGATCAGACAACTGGTTCTGAGGAAAATGTCCTTAGGCATGATAACTGCTGTACGTTTGTCATCCATCAAACCCATTTTAATAGAGATTGGTATCTGTTTATGGGATGTGTGAGACATTTCTTTGGGCTGTGATAGCAAAGCCTTCAGGGAACCACAAGGTGCAACACCCAGACTTGAAGACTGAGTTCACTGTTTTCACAAACGTGACGAGCATTTTCTTTACGATAAACTTTTGAAGGACGCGTACACAGTGCTCCAGACAAACATTGTTCCAATGATGGCACTGGTGCCACTAACTTTTTAATTTGGCGGCACCATCCCATCTGTGGCGGCACCATCCCATCTGTTGGCGGCACCAGCTCATCTGTTGGCGGCACCAGCCCATCTGTTGGCGGCACCAGCCCATCTGTTGGCGGCACCAGCCCATCTGTTGGCGGCACCAGCCAATCTGTTGGCGGCACCAGACCATCTGTTGGCGGTTTAGACCATCTGTTGGCGGCACCAGCCCATCTGTTGGCGGCACCAGACCATCTGTTGGCGGCACCAGACCATCTGTTGGCGGCACCAGACCATCTGTTGGCGGCACCAGCCCATCTGTTGGCGGCACCAGACCATCTGTTGGCGGTTTAGACCATCTGTTGGCGGCACCAGCCCATCTGTTGGCGGCACCAGACCATCTGTTGGCGGCACCAGACCATCTGTTGGCGGTTTAGACCATCTGTTGGCGGCACCAGACCATCTGTTGGCGGCACCAGACCATCTGTTGGCGGTTTAGACCATCTGTTGGCGGCACCAGACCATCTGTTGGCGGCACCAGCCCATCTGTTGGCGACACCAGACCATCTGTTGGCGGCACCAGACCATCTGTTGGCGGCACCAGCCCATCTGTTGGCGGCACCAGCCCATCTGTTGGCGGCACCAGACCATCTGTTGGCGGCACCAGACCATCTGTTGGCGGCACCAGACCATCTGTTGGCGGTTTAGACCATCTGTTGGCGGCACCAGACCATCTGTTGGCGGCACCAGAACATCTGTTGGCGGTTTAGACCATCTGTTGGCGACACCAGACCATCTGTTGGCGGCACCAGACCATCTGTTGGCGGCACCAGGCCATCTGTTGGTGGCACCAGCCCATCTGTTGGCGGCACCAGCCCATCTGTTGGCGGCACCAGACCATCTGTTGGCGGCGCCAGACCATCTGTTGGCGGCACCAGACCATCTGTTGCTGCCACGCCACCCCACATTTTTTGTTTGTGCAGCGTCACACAATAGAGACAATGAGTATATCTAATAATCTTATAGTCATTATAAAGTAATTTACAATGCTTTATTTTGGGGCTCCCGAGTGGCACTAAGGCACTGCATCTCAGTGCTAGAGACGTCACTACAGACCCTGGTTTGATCCCGGGCTGTATCATAACCGGCCGCGATTGTGAATCCCATAGGGAAGCGCACAATTGGCCCAGCTTCGTCTGGGTTAGATGAGGGATTGGACAGGGTAGGCCGTCATTGTAAAATAAGAATTTGTTCTTAGCTGATTTGCCTAGTTAACAAGTGTAAAAGACTACTGAGATTATATTCAATAAATAAATTGTGAATCTAACATGCCCAAGCAGGAATGCATGAATCATATATTTTGATATTCAACCTAATCCAGTGATTGTCATGAATTTTGGGTTTACAATTAGGCTATTTGACAAAATAGGGCTACAGATTTGTTTGTTCAATAGAGATACAATAAGTGTGAAACATCCCAACCTGTTGCCAGTGTTCCGATCCAAATGTGAAGATTGCTTGAATTGGAGCTGGAGACTTTGCCTCCATATTCCAAAGTGGAAGAATTATATTCAACTTCATAATGACTAATCAAAAACAATCACAGATTTGAATTTGTCTGTTCAAATATTCAATTCATTGTTTCTTAGTGAATAATCTCAATAGCATACCAGTACAGCAAGAACCTACCATAAAGCAGTTCCAGAATGGAGTCAACAGTGGTGTTCACCAGTATTTGGGTAGAGGAACTTACTCAATATCCAAAATTATTATATTCCTCATCCGTAATTAGGCTCAGTCCCTAAAATGATCGCTCACTGATCCGAAGCTGCCAAGGAACAAATGAAGGTTGGCTCTCTACCTGCAGTCCTAAGCCCTTTTCCTCGCCACCTCCACTGCTTCTGGTCTGTCGCAATAGATAATGAAGGTTGGCTCTCTACCTGCAGTCCTAAGCAAATCAAAAATAAAATCAAATGTATTTATATAGCCCTTCGTACATCAGCTGATATCTCAAAGTGCTGTACAGAAACCTAAACCTAAAACCCCAAACAACCCCTAAGCCCTTTTTCTCGCCACCTCCACTGCTTCTGGTCTGTCGCAATAGATAATGGAGGTGTGTGGATGAGGAGCAGGGTCGGACTACCACATTTTATTAGTGATTTTTATTCTAAACATTTTGTCATGTGGCTAAGAGAAAATGTTGCAGTTTCAAAGCTAATTTCCTGAAATTCTACACTTTTTCCCAGATGTTTTGTTTGTTGCTGTTTAATGATTTTGTTCACATTTTTCCATGAGGTTGAGAGAAATGTGTGCAGTTTTAAAGCAAATTTCCTGCTATTCGACATATTTTTCTATCATATGCTATCCGGAGGCCCCCCTGACCGTCTGGATGTCGGAGAGCATGAGCCTATGTAAGACCTGTAAACAGATAAACATTCACAAGCCCGCAGGGCCAGAAGGATTACCTGTCACGTTCTGACCTTAGTTCCTTTGATTTGTCTTTGTTTTAGTATGGTCAGGGCGTGAGTTGGGGTGGGCAGTCTATGGTCCGTTTTCTATAATTTGAGATTTCTGTGTTTGGCCTGGTATGGTTCTCAATCAGAGGTAGCTGTCAATCGTTTTCCCTGATTGAGAACCATACTTAGGTAGCCTGGTTTCACGTATTTTCCGTGTCTGTGTGTTCCACACGGAACTGTTTCGGTTTTGTTATTTCACGTTGTCGTTTATTGTTTTGTTCAGTGTTCATTATTCTTGTTAAACAATATGGACACTTACTACGCTGCATCTTGGTCCTCTTTTTCTCTCAACGAAGACAACCGTTACATTACCAGGATGTGTACTGTGAACATACGCATACTGCCCCAACAGATCCACAGGTGATGCAATCTCTATTGCACTCCACACTGCCCTTTTCCACCCGGACAAAAGGAACATCTACGTGAGAATGCTATTCATTGACTACAGCTCAGCGTTCAACACCATAGTGCCCTCAAATCTCATCCATAACCTAAGGACATTGGGACTAAACACCTCCCTCTGCAACTGGATCCGAGACTTCCTGATGGGCCATCCCCAGGTGGTGAGGGTAGGTAGCAACACATCCGCCACGCTGATCCTCAACACAGGGGCCCCTCAGGGGTGCGTGCTCAGTCCTCTCCTGTACTCCCTGTTCACCCATGACTGCATGGCCAGGCATGACTCCAACACCATCATTAAGTTTCTAGATGACACAACAGTGGTAGGCCTGATCACCGACAACAACGAAACAGCCTATTGGGAGGAGGTCAGAGACCTGGCCGTGTGGTGCCAGGACAACAACCTCTCCCTCAACGTGATCAAGACAAAGGAGATGATTGTGGGCTACAGGAAAAAGAGGACCGAGCACGCCCCCATTCTCATCGACGGGGCAGCAGTGGAGCAGGTTGAGAGCTTCAAGATCCTTGATGTCCACATCACCAACAAACTAACATGGTTCAAGCACACCAAGACAGTCGTGGAGAGGACACGACAAAACCTATTCCCCCTCAGGAGACTGAACAGATTTGGCACGGGTCCTCAGATCCTTAAAACGTTCTACATCTGCACCATCGAGAGCATTACTGGTTGTATCACTGCCAGGTATGGCAACTGCTCGGCCTCTGACCGCAAGGCACTACAGAGGGTAGTACGAACGGCCCAGTACATCACTAGGGCCAAGCTTCCTGCCATCCAGGACCTCTATATCAGGCGGTGTCAGAGGAAGGCCCTAAAAATTGTCAGACTCCATCCACCCTAGTCATAGACTGTTCTCTCTGCTACCGCAAGGCAAGTGGTACCGTAGCGCCAAGTCTAGGTACAAGAGGTTTCTAAACAGATTCTTACCCCCAAGCCATAAGACTCCTGAGAATATAATCAAATGGCTACCCAGACTATTTTGCATTGACACCCCCCCCTCTTTTACACCGCTGTTACTCTCTGTTGTTATCCTCTATGCGTAGTCACTTTAATAACTCTACCTACACATAGTTGAAGTACATATTACCTCAACTAACCGGTGGCCCCGGACATTGACTTTGTACCAGAACCCCCCCCTGTATATAGTCTCGCTATTGGTATTTCACTGCTGCTCTTTAATTACTTGTTACTTTTATTTCTTATTCTTATCTGTATCTTTTTTAAACTGCATTGTTTTTTAGGGTCTTGTAAGTAAGCATTTCACTGTAAGGTCTACTACACCTGTTGTATTCGGCGCATGTGACTAATACAATTTGATTTGATTTTCACTGGCTTCCATAGCCTTCGGGTAACAGACTCTACTGGTGATCCTGACATTCCATTATGGGCTCTCTCTCTGAGGCAGTCCCTGACAATAAAGTATCCCACCTCTCCCGTTAACGCTTTCCAATTAAACTCTTACAGTTGTTGACTCTGAGGTGACACATTAAAGTGAATTATGTGCTGGACGGGGGGTAGGTACGCCGCAACCATCGAGGGAGCCCCCCCACCCCCCCCACTGTTGAGGTGTTGAGAGTGATTCATGGCCCTAAATGTCTCAAGGCCACGGGTTTCTAATAAAGGGCTGGCGTGTGGCGTTCTCTGTCTCTGTCACATTAAAAGTAAATAAGACTAATGGCGGAGTGAGACTCTGGAGGGGGAGCGACCGCCAGTGGCTTGAGTGAGGAGAGTGAAGGGCCTCTGCTAACTACCTCCCACCTGAACACCCAATCTTTTATTTATCAGAGGGCCACAGTAGCCTATAGTCAGTAGGTTGGCACGAAATGATACCTGTCAGCCATAACAATATAAACTCAGCAAAAAAGAAATGTCCTCTCACTGTCAACTGTGTTTATTTTCAGCAAACTTAACATGTGTAAATATTTGTATTAACATAACAAGATTCAACAACTGAGACATAAACTGAACAAGTTCCACAGACATGTGACTTACAGAAATTGAATAATGTGTCCCTTAACAAAGGAGGGATCAAATCAAATGTAACAGTCAGTATCTGGTGTGGCCACCAGCAGCATTAAGGACTGCAGTGCTTCCCGTCCTCATGGACTGCACCAGATTTGCCAGGTATGCTGGGAGATGTTACCCCAATCTTCCACCAAGGCACCTGCAAGTTCCCGGACATTTCTGGGGGGAATGCCCCTAGACCTCACCCTCCGATCCAACAGGTCCCAGACGTGCTCAATGGGATTGAAATCCGGGCTCTTCGCTGGCCATGGCGGAACACTGACATTCCTCTTGCAGGAAATCACGCACAGAACGAGCTGGAGGCTGGTGGAATTGTCATGCTGGAGGGTAGCCTAGTGGTTAGAGCGTTGGACTAGTAACCGAAAGGTTGCAAATTCAAATCCCCGAGCTGACAAGGAACAAATCTGTCGTTCTGCCCCTGAACAGGCAGTTAACCCACTGTTTCTAGGCAGTCATTGAAAATAAGAATTTGTTCTTAACTGACTTGCCTAGTTAAATAAAGGTAAAATAATAATAATGTCAGGATGAGCCTGCAGGAAGGGTACCACATGAGGGAGGACGCACAGTGTTGAGATTGCCTGCAATGACAACAAACACAGTCCGATGATGCTGCGACACACCGCCCCAGACCAGAACGGACCCTCCACCTCCAAATCGATCCCGCTCCAGGGTACAGGCCTTGGTGTAACGCTCATTCCTTCACCGATAAATGTGAATCCTAACATCACCCCTGGTGAGACAAAACCGTGACTCTTCAGTGAAGAGCACGTTTTGCCAGTCCTGTCTGGTCCAGCGATGGTGGGTTTGTGCCCATAGCCGACGTTGTTGCCGGTGATGTCTGACAACAGGCCTACAAGCCCTCAGTCCAGCCTCTCTCAGCCTATTGCGGACAGTCTGAGCACTGATGGAGGCATTGTGCGTTCCTGGTGTAACTCGGGTAGTTGTCGTTGTCATCCTGTACCTGCCCCGCAGGATTTGATGTAAGGATGTACCGATCAGCGAGGACGATCAGCTGTCCGTCCTGTCTCCCTGTAGAAACTGTCTTAGGCGTCTCACAGTATGGACATTGTAATTTATTGCCCTGGCCACATTTGCAGTCCTCATGCCTCCTTGCATCATGCATACGGCACTTTCTCGCAGATGAGCAGGGACCCTGGGCATCTGTCGTTTGGTGTTTTTCAGAGTCAGTAGAAAGGCATCTTTAGTGTCCAAAATTTTCCATATCGGTGAACTTAATTGCCTACCGTCTGTAAGCTGTTAGTGTCTTAACAACCGTTCCACAGGTGCATGTTCATGAATTGTTTATGGTTCATTGAACAAGCATGGGAAACAGTGTTTAAAACCTTCAAAATGAACATCTGTGAAGTTATTTGGATGTTTACTAATTATCTTCAAAAGACAGGGTCCTGAAAAAGGGACGCTTCTTCTTTTGCCGAGATTATATGATTGGCACCACAACGCATGATGGAAAAATAACTGTGTATGTTATATTCCATACAAATACTGTGCATTTATAGTGTCTCTATGCACAATAACTATAGAAATATAGCTTCAGACTATAGAAAAGTAAATCCTCTCTCCCACTCAGTCGCTCTCTCTCTTGCATTTCCCTGTCTCTCCCTCTCCCTCAGTCTCCCTCTGTCTCTCTATCCTCCCTCTCCCTTGTCCCGCACCCTGTCTCTCATTCCTCTCCCTCTCTCTTCTGCCTCTCCTCACCTATTCCTGTCTCTCTCTCTCTCCTCCATCTCCCTCTATCTCTCTCCTCCCTCTCCCTTTCACCTCTTCCCCTGTCTCTCTCTCCTCCCTCTCCCTCTGTTGCTTTCCTCCCTCTCCCCCATCTCTCACTCCTCCATCTCCCTCTCGCTCTCCTCCCTCTCCCTTTCACCTCTTCCCCTGTCTCTCTCTCCTCCCTCTCCCTTTCACCTCTTCCCCTGTCTCTCTCTCCTCCCTCTCCCTTTCACCTCTTCCCCTGTCTCTCTCTCCTCCCTCTCCCTTGCACCTCTTCCACTGTCTCTCTCTCTTCCCTCTCCCTTTCACCTCTTCCCCTGTCTCTCTCTCCTCCCTCTCCCTCTGTTGCTTTCCTCCCTCTCACCCATCTCTCACTCCTCCATCTCCCTCTCGCTCTCCTCCCTCTCCCTTTCACCTCTTCCCCTGTCTCTCTCTCCTCCCTCTCCCTTTCACTTCTTCCCCTGTCTCTCTCTCCTCCCTCTCCCTCTGTTGCTTTCCTCCCTCTCACCCATCTCTCCTCCTCCCTCTCCCTCTCGCTCTCCTCCCTCTCCCTTTCACCTCTTCCCCTCTTCCCCTCCCTCTCCCTCTGTCTCCTCCCTCTCCCCATCCCCTCCTCCCTCTCCCTTGCTTTCCTCCCCTTTCTCTTCCCCTGTCTCTCTCTCCTCCCTCCCCCATCTCCCCTCCATCTCCCTCTCGCTCTCCTCCCTCTCCTTTTCACCTCTTCCCCTGTCTCTCTCTCCTCCCTCTCCCTTTCACTTCTTCCCCTGTCTCTCTCTCCTCCCTCTCCCTCTGTTGCTTTCCTCCCTCTCCCCCATCTCTCCTCCTCCCTCTCCCTCGGTTGCTTTCCTCCCTCTCCCCCATCTCTCCTCCTCGCTCTCCCCCCTTTGTCTCTCTCTCCTCTCTCTCCCTCTCACTTCTCTCCCTGTCTTCCTCTCTCCTGCAGTCAACATGACCACTTCTCACCCCTCCCTAGAAGCAGCATATGGTGCAGATGGTTTGCTGAATATGAAAAAAGAGGGAAAGGTCCCTAGTGAGAAGAAATGATTCAGGGTCAGTCAGGGACTGCTAAAATAGCCCGAGACCGTGCATCATTGGGAAGGGCATGTAAGCAAGCATTTCACGGTTAAATCTATACCTGTTGTATTCGGCGAATACAATTTGACTTGATTTGAGACTGTGGGTGGAAGAATGCATTAATATCCACTAATGTGACAGGTTTCCAAACTTTACATGGCAGCAGTCAAACCTAGTGTTTCTTCAGCTCTAAAAACACAGGGAAACTTGCAGACCCGATAGACACTGAAAAAACTGATTGTTTACCTAACAAATGGCATACTTCTTAAAGTCAATGATTAACTCTGAAGTTCAAACTAACAAGCTACACAATAATATCAGAACATAAGCCCACCAACTGTTATTCTTTCACGGTTCGCTTAACATTTTATGAAATATTGTTTCATTTCTGTTATAGCCATGCATGTGTCCTCTGAAAAAATATTTCAGCCCTCTTTGCTCGAATGAAAGAGGGTGAGGGCCCTACATTGTGAGTGTCTGCAGAATAATGCGATTGCCTTTTGCTGCATTTGAATGATCAGATGCAAAATGACAGATCATTGGTTAAGACTGGTGGTGTTTCCATAACCCTTTAAGACTGGTGGTGTTTCCATAACCCTTTAAGACTGGTGGTGTTTCCATAACCCTTTAAGACTGGTGGTGTTTCCATAACCCTTTAAGACTGGTGGTGTTTCCATAACCCTTTAAGACTGGTGGTGTTTCCATAACCCTTTAAGACTGGTGGTGTTTCCATAACCCTTTAAGACTGGTGGTGTTTCCATAACCCTTTAAGACTGGTGGTGTTTCCATAACCCTTTAAGACTGGTGGTGTTTCCATAACCCTTTAAGACTGGTGGTGTTTCCATAACCCTTTAAGACTGGTGGTGTTTCCATAACCCTTTAAGACTGGTGGTGTTTCCATAACCCTTTAAGACTGGTGGTGTTTCCATAACCCTTTAAGACTGGTGGTGTTTCCATAACCCTTTAAGACTGGTGGTGTTTCCATAACCCTTTAAGACTGGTGGTGTTTCCATAACCCTTTAAGACTGGTGGTGTTTCCATAACCCTTTAAGACTGGTGGTGTTTCCATAACCCTTTAAGACTGGTGGTGTTTCCATAACCCTTTAAGACTGGTGGTGTTTCCATAACCCTTTAAGACTGGTGGTGTTTCCATAACCCTTTAATAAGACTGGTGGTGTTTCCATAACCCTTTAAGACTGGTGGTGTTTCCATAACCCTTTAAGACTGGTGGTGTTTCCATAACCCTTTAATAAGACTGGTGGTGTTTCCATAACCCTTTAAGACTGGTGGTGTTTCCATAACCCTTTAATAAGACTGGTGGTGTTTCCATAACCCTTTAAGACTGGTGGTGTTTCCATAGCCCTTTAATAAGACTGGTGGTGTTTCCATAACCCTTTAAGACTGGTGGTGTTTCCATAACCCTTTAAGACTGGTGGTGTTTCCATAACCCTTTAAGACTGGTGGTGTTTCCATAACCCTTTAAGACTGGTGGTGTTTCCATAACCCTTTAAGACTGGTGGTGTTTCCATAACCCTTTAATAAGACTGGTGGTGTTTCCATAACCCTTTAAGACTGGTGGTGTTTCCATAGCCCTTTAAGACTGGTGGTATTTCCATAACTCTTTAAGACTGGTGGTGTTTCCATAACCCTTTAAGACTGGTGGTGTTTCCATAACCCTTTAATAAGACTGGTGGTGTTTCCATAACCCTTTAAGACTGGTGGTGTTTCCATAACCCTTTAAGACTGGTGGTGTTTCCATAACCCTTTAAGACTGGTGGTGTTTCCATAACCCTTTAAGACTGGTGGTGTTTCCATAGCCCTTTAATAAGACTGGTGGTGTTTCCATAACCCTTTAAGACTGGTGGTGTTTCCATAACCCTTTAAGACTGGTGGTGTTTCCATAACCCTTTAATAAGACTGGTGGTGTTTCCATAACCCTTTAAGACTGGTGGTGTTTCCATAACCCTTTAAGACTGGTGGTGTTTCCATAACCCTTTAAGACTGGTGGTGTTTCCATAGCCCTTTAATAAGACTGGTGGTGTTTCCATAACCCTTTAAGACTGGTGGTGTTTCCATAACCCTTTAATAAGACTGGTGGTGTTTCCATAGCCCTTTAAGACTGGTGGTGTTTCCATAACCCTTTAAGACTGGTGGTGTTTCCATAACCCTTTAATAAGACTGGTGGTGTTTCCATAGCCCTTTAAGACTGGTGGTGTTTCCATAACCCTTTAAGACTGGTGGTGTTTCCATAACCCTTTAAGACTGGTGGTGTTTCCATAACCCTTTAAGACTGGTGGTGTTTCCATAACCCTTTAAGACTGGTGGTGTTTCCATAACCCTTTAAGACTGGTGGTGTTTCCATAACCCTTTAAGACTGGTGGTGTTTCCATAACCCTTTAATAAGACTGGTGGTGTTTCCATAACCCTTTAAGACTGGTGGTGTTTCCATAACCCTTTAAGACTGGTGGTGTTTCCATAACCCTTTAAGACTGGTGGTGTTTCCATAACCCTTTAAGACTGGTGGTGTTTCCATAGCCCTTTAATAAGACTGGTGGTGTTTCCATAACCCTTTAAGACTGGTGGTGTTTCCATAACCCTTTAAGACTGGTGGTGTTTCCATAACCCTTTAAGACTGGTGGTGTTTCCATAACCCTTTAAGACTGGTGGTGTTTCCATAACCCTTTAAGACTGGTGGTGTTTCCATAACCCTTTAATAAGACTGGTGGTGTTTCCATAACCCTTTAAGACTGGTGGTGTTTCCATAGCCCTTTAATAAGACTGGTGGTGTTTCCAACCCTTTAAGACTGGTTTAATAAGACTGGTGGTGTTTCCATAGCCCTTTAATAAGACTGGTGGTGTTTCCATAACCCTTTAAGACTGGTGGTGTTTCCATAACCCTTTAAGACTGGTGGTGTT
Organism: Oncorhynchus nerka; assembly: GCF_034236695.1. Taxonomy (NCBI): domain Eukaryota; kingdom Metazoa; phylum Chordata; class Actinopteri; order Salmoniformes; family Salmonidae; genus Oncorhynchus; species Oncorhynchus nerka. The sequence goes on from NC_088417.1 coordinate 9,373,272, forward strand.
TCCATAACCCTTTAAGACTGGTGGTGTTTCCATAACCCTTTAAGACTGGTGGTGTTTCCATAACCCTTTAAGACTGGTGGTGTTTCCATAACCCTTTAAGACTGGTGGTGTTTCCATAACCCTTTAAGACTGGTGGTGTTTCCATAACCCTTTAATAAGACTGGTGGTGTTTCCATAACCCTTTAAGACTGGTGGTGTTTCCATAACCCTTTAAGACTGGTGGTGTTTCCATAACCCTTTAAGACTGGTGGTGTTTCCATAGCCCTTTAAGACTGGTGGTATTTCCATAACTCTTTAAGACTGGTGGTGTTTCCATAACCCTTTAAGACTGGTGGTGTTTCCATAACCCTTTAAGACTGGTGGTGTTTCCATAGCCCTTTAATAAGACTGGTGGTGTTTCCATAGCCCTTTAATAAGACTGGTGGTGTTTCCATAGCCCTTTAATAAGACTGGTGGTGTTTCCATAACCCTTTAAGACTGGTGGTGTTTCCATAACCCTTTAAGACTGGTGGTGTTTCCATAACCCTTTAAGACTGGTGGTGTTTCCATAACCCTTTAAGACTGGTGGTGTTTCCATAACCCTTTAAGACTGGTGGTGTTTCCATAACCCTTTAAGACTGGTGGTGTTTCCATAACCCTTTAAGACTGGTGGTGTTTCCATAACCCTTTAAGACTGGTGGTGTTTCCATAACCCTTTAAGACTGGTGGTGTTTCCATAACCCTTTAAGACTGGTGGTGTTTCCATAGCCCTTTAAGACTGGTGGTGTTTCCATAGCCCTTTAAGACTGGTGGTGTTTCCATAACCCTTTAAGACTGGTGGTGTTTCCATAACCCTTTAAGACTGTTGGTGTTTCCATAACCCTTTAAGACTTAAAAAGGGAAATAGGCTTAAAAAGGGAAATATTGTACTCCCACAAAAAAATGCTGCTTGCCTGCCTTGCAGTCAAGGGCTGTACATTCCCGTAGACATGATGTGACTACCCCTGTATGTCTTAAATATAAATACATTAATGTTCAAGGTCTATCTTCAAAGCCTTACAGATGACAAATAACAACTGAAATCTTGAATTAAGTTTTAGGACGGCAATTTAATTCCCTTAATTATCATGTATAGCCAACACGTTCCGGGGAAAGATCCTTTTGTCAAAGCACGATTGCAACTCTTGAGGAAAACAAAAGATTACATTACATCTCTACGATCAGCAACAACCATCCAAGGTCATGCTGTCACTTTATACAAGGGGCACCTGGTGTACTTGGCTCAGTTGCTTTCATAAGGGATTTATTTTAGATGCAAACTGAGCCCAAGTACACTGCCCCACTAGGAAAGTATCCCTGCTCGTTGACCGAGAGTTCATACAGCCCCTCAGCCAGACCGGTGATGTCCTGCCTGTATAACAAGATCTGTCTTTGACAGCTGTGGAGATGTATCTGTAGTTACCATGTAGGGAATGTATCGTTGCTGAACAGCAAGGTTGCCCTGAGATTGGGATCTATGTGTTCTCAGCTCTCCTATCCGGCGTCAAGGAGATTAGAGGGAAAAGATCCAGGCCAGGGCAGCAATTACTCTTAAGTGGTTAAGAGTGTTGGACCAGTAACCTAAAGGTCGCTGGTTTGAATCCCAAATCAGACTAGGTGAAAAAAAAATTGGGTCGATGTGCCCTTGAGCAAGGCACCCTTAACCCTAATTGCTCCTGTAAGTTGCTCTGGATAAATCAAGTCAAGCTGAACAGTAGGAGATGCAATGTATTTTTTTGCACAATACTCACTGGTGTAAAACGACACGTACGAAGATCATTAAAATGTCCACCCGAAATGAAGTGCTGAGTTCTCAGTCGGAGTCAGATCACAAAGTCCCCCCCATTGGTAATTACCACCAAGGGTTATGAAGGGAGAATGTCAAAGTGTTGTAGTAGGTAAATAGCAGCGCAGCCCTTTAAACAGATACAGACAGCGTGGTGCCAGGAGGCACCACAGCAGGTGTTGCTCCGAATACGTCCAACTGTTTCAGATTCAAATGAAAGACAAACATTACAGGCACCCCTGTTGACTGATGCTGATCTGCCGAAGCTTTCCCACCTCCACATCACACAGGCAGACAGAGGACTCAGATACGATACCGCCCATGCAGACCTGTTTTAGGGAGATAACCATCCATTTCATCACTGTGCCAGGTGGCTTGAGATGCTGTATTTCATTTCAGCTTTGGTATACAGTATTTCATTTCAGCTTTGGTATACATATGTATTCCTTTTATTCCCATCGTTTTGACTTTCACCAATGAAGATCTATGAGATATATATATATATATATATATATATATATATTTTAACACACAAAAAACTCATTTTTCAAACACCTACATACGTGTGACAAGCTTCTCCATGTAAACATTAATCATTTGCAGTGCGTAAATACAGCAATATTGCAAGAGAGGACATGATATGTTATGAATACTAGTACAGCTGAAGGATGTCATTAGTACGGTACCATAGAGCTAAAACAGGAGATGGGTATTCCAGTTCTATCTGACATGCTAATAGGTCCACCATTTTAGTTCTGAAAAGCCAAGCCATCTACTGTAAGAACACCAGTCATGGTGGTACTTTGTCCAGCATCAACATGCCACACAAAAAAAATACCAAATATGTGAGGGATGGTGGAATCACTTTTCATGTGAAAGTAATACTGTAGAGAAGCAATATGATAAGATATATGTATTTCATCTGCCAGCAGCATACCATCCCAGCATACCACTGCTGGCTTTTTTTCTGAAGCTAAGCAGGGATGGTCCTGGTCAGTTCCTGGACGGGAGATCAGATGCTGTTGGAGGGCCAGTAGGAGGCACTCTTTCCTCTGGTCTAAAAAAATATCCCAATATCCCAGAGCAGTGATTGGGGACACTGCCCTGTGTAGGTTGCTGTCTTTCGGATCGGACGTTAAATGGGTGTCCTGACTCTCTGAGGTCATTAAAGATCCCATGGCACTTATTGTAAGAGTAGGGGTGTTAACCCCGGTGTCCTGGCTAAATTCCCAATCTGGCCCTCGTACCATCACGGTCACCTAATAATCCCCAGTTTACAATTGGCTCATTCATCCCCCTCCTTTCCCCTGTAACTATTCCCCAGGTCGTTGCTGCAAATGAGAACGTGTTCTCAGTCAACTTACCTGGTAAAATAATGGATAAATAAATAAAATAAAATATAGCTAACTTTAAAAAATAAAAAAGAAGAAAGAAAGCTAGTTGCTAGCTGGATAAATGATCCGAATTCTATTAATTTAAAAAAATCATTCTTAGTTAGCTAATTAAGTAAAATAACTTCTTAATTAATGAGATGGCCAACATTATCCCTAAAATAGTTATTGTCAATGAAATAATGTTATTATTGTGTATATTACCAGCAGATGGCGATGTTGGACCGTGTTTGACTTCGCTGAAACTCTTGAAATGGGCTACCAGTAGACATATATAAAACAGTGTTATGTCTATGGTTGGAACTAGCTAGCCAGAGCCCACAATCCACAGAGAGCCCTCCAGCTTAGTCTATGGTACTCTAAAGTAACATAAAACAAGTGCAAACTTTGCATTTTTGTGAACACTTCCACTGCCTATTTCGAGGGATGACATTTTGCTTATTGTCATTTGAACTACACTGATAAAAAACACGCAAAATATAAAGTGTTGGTCCCATGTTTGATGAGCTGAAATAAACATCCCAGAAATTTTTCATACACACAAAAATATTGTTTCTTTCAAATTTAGGGCTCAAATTGGTTTACATCCCTGTTAGTGAGCGTTTCTCTTTTGCCAAGATAATCCATCCACCTGACAGGTGTGGTATATCAAGAAGCAGATTAAACTGCATGGTCATTACACAGATGCACCTTATGCTGGGTACTGGCCACTCTAAATATGCAGTTTTGCCACACGACACAATGCCACAGATGTCTCAAATTTTGAGGGAGCGTACAATTGGCATGCTGACTGCAGGAATGTCCACCAGAGCTGTTTCCAGAGAATGTAATATTAATTTCTCTAGCATAAGCTGCCTCCAATGTTGTTTTAGAGAATTTGGCAGTATATCTAACCAGCCTGACAACCGCAGACCATGTGTAACCACGCCAGCCCAGGACCTCCACATTCACCTTCTTCACCTGCGGGATTGTCTGAGACCAGCCACCCAGACAGCTGATGAAACTGAGGAGTATTTATATCTGTAATAAAGCCCTTTTGTGAGGAAAAACTCAATCTGATTGGCTGGGCCTGGCTTCCAAGTGGGTGGGCCTATGCCTACCCATGGCTGCAGCATTAGATTAGGGCCTAATGAATACATTTTAATTGACTGATTTCCTTATAGGAACCGTAACTCAGTAAAATAGTTGAAATTGTTACATGTTGACTTTATATTTTTGTTCGATGTACAAACAGAGTTGATTGGGGAAACAACAGTGGGAACCCTCTCCTTAGGATACCTACTCATCAAAATGCTGGGATGACCTCCCACTGGCCTGGGAACGTGCATACAGAATACAGCAGCGAGGAACAATTAACAACAGAACATAATCAGACTAATTAGGCCCACAAGGTCTCCAGGATGTTCAGCCTCTACTTCTCTACAGCAGAGGGGGTGGGAAGCCTTACTCCCTCTCTCTCCACTCAATGAGAGATAGTTCATCGTGGGCTATTGATGAGGGAAGGATAAGCGACATGATCTTATGAGAAAAGTAAATGGTAATTGTGTTCAGTGTAGCCAGTGGGCAATTGCCCAGAGCTGTATGATCTAGATCTGGTTAAAGGGTGTAGTCTGTGGTAAAACAGACATACAGTCCCCACTTAGTAGTCCTCCCTCTTTTCCAGCAGATAATAGAGCTCAATCCAATTTATCCAAAGTGATGAGCAGGGAACATCAGCAGAAATGGTATTGATGTGGCAGTCAGAGTGTGAGAGCAAAAATGAAGTTTGGAGCTTCCGCGGATTGTAGTGTTGACTTGAAAATGAGAGCCCGGCAACAGGGGGGGCTTCATGGAGCTGGTAGCAGCAGGTGGGGGCTTCATGGAGCTGGTAGCAGGGGGGGGCTTCATGGAGCTGGTAGCAGGGGGCTTCATGGAGCTGGTAGCAGGGGGGCCTTCAAGGAGCTGGTAGCAGGGGGGCTTCATGGAGCTGGTAGCAGGGGGCTTCAAGGAGCTGGTAGCAGGTGGGGCTTCAAGGAGATGGTAGCAGGGTGGGCTTCATGGAGATGGTAGCAGGGGGGCTTCATGGAGATGGTAGCAGGGGGCTTCATGGAGATGGTAGCAGGGGGGCTTCAAGGAGCTGGTAGCAGGGGGCTTCATGGAGCTGATAGCAGGGGGGAGGCTTCATGGAGATGGTAGCAGGGGGCTTCATGGAGATGGTAGCAGGGGGCTTCATGGAGCTGGTAGCAGGGGGCTACATGGAGCTGGTAGCAGGTGAGGCTTCATGGAGCTGGTAGCAGGGGGCTACATGGAGCTGGTAGCAGGGGGCTTCATGGAGCTGGTAGCAGGGGGCTACATGGAGCTGGTAGCAGGTGAGGCTTCATGGAGCTGGTAGCAGGGGGGCTACATGGAGCTGGTAGCAGGGGGCTTCATGGAGATGGTAGCAGGGGGATTCAAGGAGCTGGTAGCAGGGGGCTTCATGGAGCTGGTAGCAGGGGGCTTCATGGAGCTGGTAGCAGGGGGGCTACATGGAGCTGGTAGCAGGTGAGGCTTCATGGAGCTGGTAGCAGGGGGCTACATGGAGCTGGTAGCAGGGGGCTTCATGGAGATGGTAGCAGGGGGGCTTCATGGAGATGGTAGCAGGGGGCTTCAAGGAGCTGGTAGCAGGGGGCTTCATGGAGATGGTAGCAGTTGGGGCTTCATGGAGCTGGTAGCAGGGGGGGATTCATGGAGCTGGTAGCAGGGGGGGGGCTTGGAGCTTGCTTGAAAGGCAGGGTGAGTCATTTATACTGTACTCCAGAACTTTCAGAAACTGGGGTTATGAATGTTGTCACCAATTGACCTTACATTTAGCCCATCCTGGCGTGCTTTAAAACATGGTATGACCTTTGACCTATACAGTACAGAGCCTATAGAAAGTCTACACCTGTTCAACTTTTTGCTGATTTTGTTGTGTTACAAAGGCAGTTAACCCAATGTTCCTAGGCCCTCATTATAAATAAGATTTTGTTCTTAACTGACTTGCCTAGTTAAAAAAAAAAAAAAATTACATAGACCAATTGTGTACCAAAAAATTATGTCGTGTTTAATATGTATATGGGTGTTTTGAATTAATTCTCACCTTAGAAAGCGCTGTCCATTTCATTGTGTTAGGCTTTGAAACAATATCCACAACTACCATGTTTTCCACTCAGTTTCAACCTGTTGTTGAACTTCTTTCTTCAAATTGATCAATCAGTTTTAAAAGCATGATACTGTTTTGATGATGTTGGTGTTTGGTGTGATTTTCGATTGCAAGGTGTTTAGAGGGACTGAGTACCAGGCCATTAGGATTTGAGGGTCATTAGCGAGTTGCGTAAAAACAATGCATGTCCAGAGTGCATAAACTTTGGTGAATCATGGTCACGTGGCATTTTGACTGCTGACTCATGACTGCTGGTGCGGTGGTAATAAGGTCACCACTACAGCCCCAGGGCTGACCATCCATTAGATCAAATTGGTAGTTTTAATGTTTTGAAGATATACCGAGTTTGTTTACATTGTTTGAACAATGGAGTAAAATAAGCTTGGGTTCTCATAGGGCATGACAGTTGAACTAAGCGCCTGAGGCAGTTATATTCTTCAAGAATCAATGGCTATATGCAGTGTAATTTATTTTAAAGTCCATGGGTTTCCTACCACCAATTCCGGATTGGCCCTTTAACGATTACAATGATATGTAGCTGAAATGAAAAGAGACCTAAGCCATTAGCGAACCAGATAAGCAGAGACAGGGGTTGTTTGGGCCACATTGATTTGATGTAACAAATGGGCCGGTCAATATGCATACACTAATGAGGAGGGGCCTTAAAGATTTATAAAGACTTTATACGTCTTGGCAGAGGGGGACGGCTGGCTTTAATGAAACTGTCAAGGGCACTGAGACCATGATGCGATTTCCCAACGCAATATTAACGGCAGCCCTCAACCAGCGCTCATGCCAAATATAATTACACTAGCATTGCCTAGACCTGAGTCCCCACTGGATCGACTCAGTCCCGCTGCTTTCCTTTCCTCTGCACTGCGGTGCATTGGGTGCATATTCACCAACCTGTCACTCTATTCTTTCTCAAATGTCCGTTCTGAAGTGACGGTGTCCATGGATGGAACATGGGCAAATACCATCAACCAAAGCAAAGGGGGGTGGAGGGGGGTAGCAGTCAGTGAGGCAGCTGGACATGTGATGATGAAACTAATTGCTCCCAGAGTCTTCTCCTTCATGGGCTTCCTTTCATGGTCTCTTTACCCCAATGCCCTTAATCAGCGGCTCCATCACAATGCTCACATTTCACAGAGACAATGGCCACGGCCCACAGTCTCTTCTAAAGCCTCAGACGCTAGTTAAAGCAAACACAGACCTCTACTGATTGGCTACGACAGGTCCCCTTTGAGCTAGCTTTTTAAGATCCATACATGTCCACAAAATGCCGGCAGGTCCGGTATTGATTCCCATACATTATGCATACTGTACATAACAATGAGTCAGATGAAAACAAGTTCTTCTGCGCATGGAAACTAGCTACAGAAATAGCTTTAAACTTACAACTGAAGGCATTGGCTTTGTGAAAGACATTTCAGTCATTTCAGTTCACGGCTCACGGCACTTTCCATTACGTTCTTCATTTGACTTTAGCATGACCAGATCAATCAGCTGAATGAATAGGATGCCCTTACACAAGGGAGGGGAAGAAATCCACTCAATATGTCAAACATCTGGAATAGATAATGCATATAGTAAATGCCAAACGTGCCTTTTGTAGAGAGAATAGAGCAAAAACAAATAAAGGAGAAGAAAAACATGAAACTTCCTTTTGATACAAACGTTTTTAAGTTATTTTCTCGTCTGGCAGGAATGTGTAAATGTGGCTAATTTGTGATTTTTCTCCTTGCTGGGTTCACATTATAACAAAGCTTACCTTCCCATCTGTTCTGTTTTCAACCAGTCCCTAATAACTTTTCTCCACCAATAAAATAAAACCAACTTCTCTGGCCATTTCTATTCATTTTCAGGAAGCCAGTTTCAGTTTTTTATAGGGCACAAATGAGTGTATCTGGCATATGCCAAGTCTAATTCATCTGTGTCTCAATTTACTGCAAAGTTAAGTACTATCATCAATTAAAGTTAATCAATTATAAGTAAAAAGAAATATGAAAACAAACATTTGCATATTTGAGTATCGCTATGTGACAGGGGAAAAAAGGACATTTTCCTCAAACAAGTTGACGTTTTAGATGGAACAAATCAAAGCCTCACATTCAACTTGGTAGAAAGAGTAAACATACAGCAATATGTCTGGTGTATCCAGTGGGTTATTACTACTTAATAACCTGTTCGATAGTCTATTAGTGTGCTTATTGCAGCATGTCCCTACCAGCCTGGGAGTTGATATTCTATTTTACTGAATCCAGTAAGGGATTCTAGTCTGCAGATTTCTGGAGACGTCCTTTGTCAAAGCCAAACCTGATAACAAAACGCTGCATTTGTGTTTCTACCTCGAGCTGCCTCGTTGCTTTGCATATGAATGTTTACCACAATAAGCCTGTGAGTGTAGCTGCATTCTGTTTATGAGATTAAATGAAACTGCCTGTGACTCTATGTTGTCAAATCAAATCAACAAATTTGGTCACATACACATGGTTAGCAGAAGTTAATGTGAGTGTAGCGAAATGCTTGTGCTTCTAGTTCTAGTTCCGCAATAATATCTAACAAGTAATCGAACAAATTCACAACGACTACCTTATACACACAAATGTAAAGGGATGAATAAGAATATGTACATGTAAATATATATGATGAGCGATGGCCGTCCGGCATAGGCAAGATAGATGGTATAGAATACAATATAGATGGTATAGAATACAATATAGATGGTATAGAATACAATATAGATGGTATAGAATACAAGATAGATGGTATAGAATACAAGATAGATGGTATAGAATACAAGATAGATGGTATAGAATACAAGATAGATGGTATAGAATACAAGATAGATGGTATAGAATACAAGATAGATAGTATAGAATACAATATAGATGGTATAGAATACAAGATAGATGGTATAGAATACAAGATAGATGGTATAGAATACAATATAGATGGTATACAATACAATATAGATGGTATAGAATACAATATAGATGGTATAGAATACAAGATAGATGGTATAGAATACAATATAGATGGTATAGAATACAAGATAGATGGTATATAATACAATATAGATGGTATAGAATACAAGATAGATGGTATAGAATACAATATAGATGGTATAGAATACAATATAGATGGTATAGAATACAAGATAGATGGTATAGAATACAAGATAGATGGTATAGAATACAATATAGATGGTATAGAATACAAGATAGATGGTATAGAATACAATATAGATGGTATAGAATACAATTTAAACACATGAGATGAGTAATGTAGGGTGGTTGTTGTCCTTGATTGTCTTTTTGGCCGTCCTGCAACATCGGGTGCTGTAGGTGTCCTGGAGGGCAGGTAGGTTGCCCCCAGTGATGCGTTGTGTCGACCTCACTACCCGCTGGAGTTTTAGATGACTAGCCAAATTTCCTCAGCCTCCTGAGGTTGAAGAGGTGCTGTAGCTCCTTCTTCACCACGCTGTCAGTGTGGGTGGACCATGTCCTATTCGGTATCCTGTGTGAATCTAAGTGTGCGTTCTCTAATTCTCTCCTTCTCTCTTTCTTTCTCTCTCTCGGAGGACCTGAGCCCTAGGACCATGCCCCAGGACTACCTGACATGATGACTCCTTGCTGTCCCCAGTCCACCTGGCCATGCTGCTGCTCCAGTTTCAACTGACCTGAACCCTAGGACCATGCCCCAGGACTACCTGACATGATGACTCCTTGCTGTCCCCAGTCCACCTGGCCATGCTGCTGCTCCAGTTTCAACTGTTCTGCCTTACTATTATTCGACCTTGCTGGTCATTTATGAACATTTGAACATCTTGGCCATGTTCTGTTATAATCTCCACCCGGCACAGCCAGAAGAGGACTGGCCACCCCACATATGCTCTCTCTAATTCTCTCTTTCTTTCTCTCTCTCGGAGGACCTGAGCCCTAGGACCGTGCCCCAGGACTACCTGACATGATGACTCCTTGCTGTCCCCAGTCCACCTGGCCATGCTGCTGCTCCAGTTTCAACTGACCTGAGCCCTAGGACCATGCCCCAGGACTACCTGACATGATGACTCCTTGCTGTCCCCAGTCCACCTGGCCATGCTGCTGCTCCAGTTTCAACTGTTCTGCCTTACTATTATTCGACAATGCTGGTCATTTATGAACATTTGAACATCTTGGCCATGTTCTGTTATAATCTCCACCCGGCACAGCCAGAAGAGGACTGGCCACCCCACATAGCCTGGTTCCTCTCTAGGTTTCTTCCTAGGTTTTGGCCTTTCTAGGGAGTTTTTCCTAGCCACCGTGCTTCTACACCTGCATTGCTTGCTGTTTGGGGTTTTAGGCTGGGTTTCTGTACAGCACTTTGAGATATCAGCTGATGTACGAAGGGCTATATAAATAAATTTGATTTGATTTGATTTGACCATTTCAGTTTGTCTGTGATGTGTATACCGAGGAACTTAAAACTTTCCACCTTCTCCACTACTGTGCATCTATAAAAGTTTGTGAGGGTTTTAGGTGACAAGCCAAATTTCTTCAGCCTCCTGAGGTTGAAGAGGCACTGTTTCGCCTTCTTCGCCATGCTGTCTGTGTGGGTGGACCATTTCAGTTTGTCCGTGATGTGTACGCCGAGGCACTTAAAACTTCCAACTTTTCCACCACTGTCCCTTCGATGTGGATAGGGGGGTGCTCCCTTTGCTGTTTCCTGAAGTCCACGATCAGCTCCTTTGTGTTGTTGATGTTGAGTGAGTGTATTTTCCTGACACCACACTCCGAGGGCCCTCACCTCCTCCCTGTAGGCCGTCTCATCGTTGTTGGTAATCAAGCCTACCACTGTAGTGTTGTCTTCAAACTTGATGATTGAGTTGGAGGCCTGCATGGCCACGCAGTCGTGGGTGAACAGGGAGTACAGGAGAGGACTGAGAACGCACCCTTGTGGGGCCCCAGTGTTGAGGATCAGCAGAATGGAGATGTTGTTTCCTACCTTCACCATCTGAGGGCGGCCCGTCAAGTTCCAGGACCCAGTTGCACAGGGCGGGGTCAAGACCCAGGGTCTCTAGCTTAATGATGAGTTTGGAAGGTACTATGGTGTTGAATGCTGATCTGTAGTCAATGAACAGCATTCTTACATAGGTATTCCTCTTGTCCAGATGGGATAGGGCAGTGTGCAGTGTGATGGCGGTTGCCTCTTCTGTGAACCTATTGGAGCGGTAAAGCTAATTGGAGTGGGTCTACGGTATCAGGTAGGGTTGAGATGATATGATCCTTGACTAGTTTCTCAAAGCACTTCATGATGATAGTCATTTAGTTCATGTACCTTAGCTTTCTTGGGTACAGGAACAATGGTGGCCATCTTGAAACATGTGGGGACAGCAGACAGGGATAGGGATTGATTGAATATGTCCGTGAACACACCAGCCAGCTGGTCTGCTCATGCTCTGAGGACGCTGCTAGGGATGCCATCTGGGCCGGCTGCCTTGCGAGGGTTAACACGTTTAAATGTTTTACTCAACGTCGGCCATGGAGAAGGAGAGCCCACAGTCTTTGGTAGCGGGCCGTGTCAGTGGCACTGTATTGTCCTCAAAGTGTGCAAATAAGTTGTTTAATTTGTCTGGGAACAAGACGTTTTTCTTTTTGTAATCCTTGATTGTCTGTAGACCCTGCCACATATGTCTCGTGTTTGAGCCATTGAATTGCGACTCTACTTGTCTCTATACTGACGCTTGTTTAATTGCCTTGCAGAGGGAATAACTACACTGTTTATATTCAGTCATGTTTCCAGTCGCCTTGCCATGATTAAATGTGGTGGTTCGCGCTTTCAGTTTTGCGGGAATGCTGCAGCGTCAATTCACAGCTTCTGGTTAGGGAAGGTTTTAATAGTCACAGTGGGTACAATATCTCCAATGCACTTCCTAATAAAGCAATATTTAAGCATGGAATGCGATTGGTCAGACCAGCATACAGTAACCAGGTGATTAATGAAGCTGTCTATGGCTCTGTGTTGAACCAGGAGATTAATGAAGCTGTCTATTACTATGTGTTGAACTAGGTGAGTAATGGTTGCGCCTACCATCCATGCCAGGACATCCATACCAGACCTGTCTATATAAGATCCCACAGTTGACAGTGCATGTCAGACCAAAAACCAAGTCATGAGGTTGAAGGAATTGTCCATTGAGCTCAGAGACAGGATTGTGTTGAGGCACACATCTGGGGAATGGTACCAGTTTTGGCAGTCCCAATAACAAATTTGCCTCCATCATTCTTAAATGGAAGAAGTTTGGAAACAGCAAGACTCTTCCTAGAGCTGGCCACCCGGCCAAACTGAGCAATCAGGGGAGAAGGGCCTTGGTCAGGGAGATGACCAAGAACCTAATGGTCACTCTGACAGAGCTCCAGGGTTTCTCTGTGGAGATGGGAGAAACTTCCTGAAGGACAACCATCTCTGTATAATTCCACCAATCAGGCCTTTATGGTAGAGTAGCCAGACAGAAGCCACTCCTCAGTAAAAGGCACATGATAGCCCGCTTGGAGTTTTCCAAAAGGCACCTGAAGGACTCTCAGACCATGAGAAACAAGATTCTCCAGTCTGATGAAACCAAGATTGAACTCTTTGGCCTGAATGCCAAGTGTCACGTCTGGAGGATACCTGGCACTATCCTTATGGTGAAGCATGGTGGTGGCATCATCATTCAGCGGCAGGGACTGGGAGACTAGTCAGGATTGAGGGAAAGATGAACGGAGCAAAGTACAGAGATATCCTTGATGAAAACCTCAGGACCTAAGACAGGACAACGACCCTAAGCACACAGCCAAGACAATGCAGGAGTGGCTTTGGGACAAGTCTCTGAATGTCCTTGAGCGGCCCAGCCAGAGCCTGGACTTTTACCTGATCGAACATCTCTGGAGAGACCTGAAAATAGCTGTGCAGCGACGCTCCCCATCCAACCTGACAGAGCTTGAGAGAATCTGCAGAGAAGAATGGGAGAAACTCCCCAAATATAGGTGTGCCAGGCTTGTAGCATCATACCCAAGCAGACTCGAAGCTGTACTCGCTGCCAAATGTGTTTCAACAAAGTACTGAGTAATGGTTCTGAATACTTATGATAATGTGATATTTCAATTTTTTATTTGTAATAAATTTGCAAAAATTCTAAAAACTTGTTTTTTGCTTTGTCATAATGGGGCATTGTGATGTCATTATGGGGTATTGTGTGTAGATTGATTAAAAACAATTCAATCCATTTTACAATGAGGCTGTAACGTAACATCTTTAAAAAAGTCAAGGGGTCTGAATAGTTTACGAATGCACTGTAAGGTTTGAAATATAGGCCTAAGTTAAGGTTTCGAGACTGAACAGGATGCGCTCTTAGACCTACATCTTGATGGTGGTTATACAAGGCTGCTATACTAAGCCTTCTAATAATGATTACATTACTGATTATTATAATTATGATCATAATAATAATAAGATCAAGGAAAGGGAGGGTTATTATTATTATTATTTTTATTATAAATATAATTTCTGACAAATTGGAACAGTGTAAAGAAAACAAACTAAATAAATGATAATGATAATAATACCAGAGATAATAGTGTAACAGAATAAAGTGTAAAGCCTTTATTAAAGCATGGCAAATATTAAAAACAGATCTGTTTTCTGCTTAACTAACGTAGGAGAAAGCACATTTGTAATAAACTTTTTTTGATGCACCATTGTGCTTACATAATATAACCATATACAACATCAGTAGCAGGTCTTAGACTGATAAACTGTGCCATCCCCCATGGCCACCACAATGTATCAGTCCAGTCAGACAGGCACGAATCAGACACGTGTCTCGTACAGCAGCATACCACCCTGCATCTCACTGCTGGCTTGGCTTTGAAGCTAAGCAGGGTTAGTCCTGGTCAATTCCTGGTTGGGAGACCAGCAGTAGTAGCGTTGGAGGGCCAGTAGGATGCACTTTTTGGTCTGAAAAAAATATTCGGGACATTGCCCTGTGTAGAGTGCTGTCTTTCAGATGGGACATTAAACAGGTCTCCTGACTCTCTGTGGTCTCTAAAGCACTTGTCGTAAGAGTAGGTGTGTTAACCCCGGTGTCCTGGCTATATTCCCAATCTGGCCCTCATAGCATCATTGCCACCTAATCATCCCCATCCTACAATTGGCTCATTCATCCTACCCTGTAACTATCCCCAGGCTGTAAATGAGAACGTGTTCTCAAACAACTTACCTGGTAAAATAAAGGATAAATATACTGTGATGTATTCTTTGCTACTGATTTACTAAAGAAATCTCAGTCAAAAAACAGCCTGTCGACCAGTTGACTCAAATGGGGTCAACCTCAGATGTAAGCTAATCAGCACCTATGACACTTATGTCATGTTTTTAGAACCTGTCCCACCCAACAATGAATCAGTTTACCAGGAATCAGTTAGCAGGAATCTGTTTACCAGGAATCAATTAACCAGGAATCAGTTTACCAGGAATCAGTTAACCAGGAATCAGTTTACCAGGAATCAGTTTGCCATGAATCAGTTTACCAGGAATCATTTTTCCAGGAATCAGTTTTCCAGGAATCAGTTTACCAGGAATCAGTTTACCAGGAATCAGCTTTCCAGGAATCAGTTTACCAGGAATCCGTTTACCACGAATCAGTTTACTAGGAATCAGTTTACCAGGAATAAGTTTACCAGTAATCATTTTTCCAGGAATCAGTTTTCCAGGAATCGGTTTACCAGGAATCAGTTTACCAGGAATCAGTTTTCCATGAATCAGTTTACCAGGAATCAGTTTACCGGGAATCCGTTTACCGGGAATCAGTTTACCAGGAATCAGTTTTCCAGGAATCAGTTTACCAGGAATCAGTTCACCAGGAATCCGTTTTCCAGGAATCAGTTTACCAGGAATCAGTTTACCAGGAATCAGTTTTCCAGGAATCAGCACTGCTCAATCCAGTTTTTAAACACTTATCAATTACATTTGCTTTTGAATCAAGCACCTTTAAAACAAAACCATGTTCTAATTGCCAGATGAAAGAAAGATGTTTTTGGATTCATTCATCCGTCTCCAATGAAATAATAACAGGTATGTCCAATATTGACTAATGGAAATAAGGAAGGGGTGCTTGTTGATGCATGCAAATGACAAAAATGGCGAAATTGCCGAGCAGGGGATTGTGCCTCCCCAGAGAGCGTCTATATATCTGTAACGAGGGTACTTTTTTTTCCCTTTAAAAAAAATCTGTGCCCCCCCCTCCCCCCAAATACAGATGGCAATGCTCTTAGAGGGGGACTGCCAAGGTTAATGATACTGAAGAATTAGTTAGATTGATGCGTAATTACAATGATTGATAGAATCAAAGAGTAAGATTGTCTAAAGTCCATTAGACGCAGCTCATCTCCGACACTTGTTGTCGACGCTGTGATGTGACGTGTGGTGGACCGGATCTGACTCTTTCTCCTCTAGTTTTCATTTCCACTACATTCTAAGCTACTGCTATTTATGTTAGGATTACATGGCAAATTAATCTCAAAGAATATCCCAGATGGATAGACTTAATTAAGGGAGGTAATAGTGTAAACTGGGAAGATTTACTCTCGTCAGGATGTGTGTTTATCTCAGGCAACAAGAGGAAAGTAAAATTGCACCTTCACTGAAAATAAATGGGCAGGATTATATTAATACAGTAGGTGCATGATGCGCACAACATCAACCAATGTCAATGTAGATTTAAATATCACTCTAGATTCCCTAAACCTTCTTCCCTAAACTGGCTGCATTCTTGTATGTTACACACAATTTCTCTGCTCTAACTACCCAGTGAGTCAGCGGTTTTATGTTTGCCCAAAATATTGATATATTAATGAAATTATTAACTGGAGAAATTAGGACATCTCATTCCTGCATCCCATGAACAATGTTTAATATAAAATTTAAATAAAACCGTTTTTACATCATTTGGAATGCAAGCCGAGTGTAGTTGATATGCTAAACTGATCTTGGTGGTCTCAAGTATAATGTAATTTGTAATCGTAAATACATCGTTTTAAATAAGAACTTAAACAGACTGCTAAAGCAGTTTCTCTTCTTCGATATCATTCCTTCAAGACACCATTATCTTCTTTTGACATGGCTGTTCATTCTGTCTCTCCTCTTTCTCGCTCACAATTGGCAACCTCATATTAGCAATATTGCCTTGGCTCCTCTGTCTGTCCGTCTCTCTTTCGATCTCTCCTTACCCCTTTCCTCCCAGCTGTCTTCCCCATATATATATATATATCTTTCCATAGGTGCCTCTGGGGCCAGAGTGGTGCCAAAAATCTCCCCCCTGCCAGAATTCTCCCTCTCCCCCTTCTAATTTCCTTAAATTTGTGGCTAGAGTCAAATACTTTCTGTGACACACATCAGAGTCAAATATTTTCTATAGAACAAACTTCACGTCAGGACAGGCAACCGAAATGAATAATTCATGTATGTGATTAATATTAAACATAGAGGAGGGAGGAAAATGTTGTCAAGCAATAAACATTTGAGAACAACTATGGCTGAATTATTATCCTTACTCTTTCACATATACTAGTTGAATAAGACATTGGAGAGGTGACGAATTTTGGCAAAGAGATTTATTTATAGACTAATAGAAAAATCAGTAGCGGATTTAGGTACGGGTGGCACGGGGGCGCCCCCGGGTGTGGGCGGGGGAGGGCGCTGAAGGGGGGGTTCGCCCAGGGCACCATACAAGCTAGAACCGCCTCATACACTTGAAACAAATAGCCAACCTGAAAACCGCAGACAAAAAATGCTTTCTGCTACTAAGATCAGTGAAATGTAGGCTAAACTGACAAAGAAGTGAAGAGAAGAAATCTCAACCTGATTTCTACAAGCATGTAGCAGCAATGAAGAATGCGAAGGGGGAGAGAATTCTGGCAGGGGGGAGATTTTCGGCACAACACCGGCACCAGAACGAATCTGTGGGAGGGGCATTTGATTCCCATAGGTGGTCACGTTTTTTTTTTCACGGGACCTCATAAGTGGATATACTGTATGTATAAAAAACATCTAATAATTAAGTGGTCAATAAATGGTGTTTGTGGAGGGCCTTTGTTACAACTATGAACCAAAAAGAATCGGTGTTGGAACCCGGTATAAGCTTATTTTTCTAACGACAAAATAAAAATAAATACCCCAACCACCTAACGCACTCAGCAAGACCCATGGTCAAATGACAAAAAACATCAGTAGCCTAAACATCTTTACAAGCGCCAAGTGTGCTTGATAGTGAAAATCATCACAAAAAAGCAATAATGGCATCATGAATATAAGTGTTGATATGACAGCAGTCAAAAAGTCCATTAACAGTTGGAGCATGTCCATGTCACATAGCCTGAACAACAACAGCTGTTTAGTGCGTTGCTGATTTAGTTTCTTGCTTGAGGTGTAGGGCCTGCTCCCTCAGAGGTGACAGCTTGTGCTGATAATAGCCTGTATCGTTTTTCACTGGCTTGTTCTATTCCAAATGTGACGTCATCTCTCCTGTGTCCCTGTTCGATTTGGTGGTGGCGTGGGCACCTGCTCAACGCACAGTTCTATCCATTTGTGCACTTATTCTTTGTCAATGTAGGTTCGGGATCAGAAGAAGACTCAGATATGTCATCAGGATTCATTTCTTCTCAACCATCGGAGCCGTTAACGTTAACGAGTGCATCCGTTCATCTTGGTCTGATTGCCATTATAAATGCCGCTCTCGTTGTGTAGTCCAGGGAGGCCAGAGTAGACTGCCAGTGCATTACATAGCAATTATAATTACAATGGTTCAATACAATACATGGCCTGTTCTTCAGTCACAATTCGTGATTCCCCTCGCTCACAAACTCATCCATTCTCCCTCCATCTCTTCCCCTCGCTCACAAACTCATCCATTCTCCCACATCTCTTCCCCTCGCTCACAAACTCATCCATTCTCCCCCATCTCTTCCCCTCGCTCACAAACTCATCCATTCTCCCACATCTCTTCCCCTCGCTCACAAACTCATCCATTCTCCCACATCCATCATCCATTCTCCCTCCATCTCTTCCCCTCGCTCACAAACTCATCCATTCTCCCACATCTCTCTTCCCTCGCTCACAAACTCATCCATTCTTCCTCCATCTCTTCTTCTCGCTCACTAACTCATCCATTCTCCCACATCTCTTCCCCTCGCTCACAAACTCATCCATTCTCCCACATCTCTTCCCCTCGCTCACAAACTCATCCATTCTCCCTCCATCTCTTCCCCTCGCTCACAAACTCATCCATTCTCCCACATCTCTTCCCCTCGCTCACAAACTCATCCATTCTTCCTCCATCTCTTCTTCTCGCTCACTAACTCATCCATTCTCCCACATCTCTTCCCCTCGCTCACAAACTCATCCATTCTCCCACATCTCTTCCCCTCGCTCACAAACTCATCCATTCTCCCACATCTCTTCCCCTCGCTCACAAACTCATCCATTCTCCCACATCTCTTCCCCTCGCTCACAAACTCATCCATTCTCCCACATCTCTTCCCCTCGCTCACAAACTCATCCATTCTCCCTCCATCTCTTCCCCTCGCTCACAAACTCATCCATTCTCCCACATCTCTTCCCCTCGCTCACAAACTCATCCATTCTTCCTCCATCTCTTCTTCTCGCTCACTAACTCATCCATTCTCCCACATCTCTTCCCCTCGCTCACAAACTCATCCATTCTCCCCATCTCTTCCCCTCGCTCACAAACTCATCCATTCTCCCCCATCTCTTCCCCTCGCTCACAAACTCATCCATTCTCCCACATCTCTTCCCCTCGCTCACAAACTCATCCATTCTTCCTCCATCTCTTCCCCTCGCTCACAAACTCATCCATTCTCCCACATCTCTTCCCCTCGCTCACAAACTCATCCATTCTTCCTCCATCTCTTCCCCCCGCTCACAAACTCATCCATTCTCCCTCCATCTCTTCCCCTCGCTCACAAACTCATCCATTCTCCCACATCTCTTCCCCTCGCTCACAACCTCATCCATTCTCCCCCATCTCTTCCCCTCGCTCACAAACTCATCCATTCTCCCCCATCTCTTCCCCTCGCTCACAAACTCATCCATTCTTCCTCATCATACTTTAGTCTACTTAATTCATTTATTCTGTTATTATATGTGTGATATTAGTTTCAGTATAGTTTACATTTACTTTCGAGGCAATTATCGGGGTGATTTTTCAACTGTGCATGACACATATCGGGAGAATGAGGGGAGCAGGCGCCACTGTCGAGGGGCAACGAGGAAAACCATATAAAAAATTGCCATACCCTCCTAAAACTGTCTGTAACACCAGTTCTGTTTGTGATAGAATGGTTCTAGCAATGACAGTGTGTATTGTTGACTTATATTTGAAAAGTAATGGACGGGGGGGGCTTGACTTTAAATACATGTTAGTAATTTAATTTAGACAGAGAGGCGCTGTTTCACTTGCTCGGATGCTTTATCTGACAATGATGGGTCTGATCTGTCTGTGCCCATTTCGGTCAAATAAATTACCAACATTTAAATATTTTATTTGGACGGGCAAGGAGGTACACGCTAAAAAGAAAAGGAGTATTCTTTAGGGGTTCTTCAAATTGAAACTGTGGTGGAACCCATATAAGTTTATCAAAGAACCCTTTAAAAGGATTCTTCATAGAACCTCTTTTAATGGATCCTCGAATAACCTTTTGGGGTTCTTTTGGAGTTAAGTGCCTGCACCTGCTGTCCTTTCAAGTTCAAATCCAAATTTTTCAGTTGGGCAGTTAGGTTCCTACAAGAACCCCCACCAGCTGAGGAGGTTCCTCGATGACCCCACCTCCAATTTTCACTTCCAAGAACCCTAAAGTTCTTCAAAGAACTTTCAGGATCTTAGAAGAACCCTTGTTGAACCCCTCATTTTTTGAGTGTACGGTAGGGCCAGCCCTGGGTAACTCCCAAGGATAGGTACAGTAAGTGGTTCCCCTCTAATAGCACATCAGACCAGTCCTCCGCAGGAGAAATGAACCACAGGATCCACCCGGTCTGCTTGACATCATTTGTAACGCAATCACCTTCGGACCTAGTTGCATCATTCATCGCAAATCCAAGAAAAGGCCAAACAACTTGTTGAAGCCTGAACGATCATGTGAGAGTGATGGAGTTTTCTGAATAATATACTCCTGCTACCTGACTAACCCAATCTCTTTGCCAAGCGATGGGGTCTGGGAGGAAGCCCCTTGCTATTGTGCCAGATGCTAAAGGGTGTTTTCCTTCTGCAGCCACTGCAGCCACATTGATAATGCAAAAAAAGGAGAGTTGAAAACGATGGTACCACTCTGACTCACCAGTGAACCTTGCTGTTGCCCGGACTGTGTAATAAATCTGTAGTAAGTTCTGCTACGGTAATAATTTTCTCAGCCATAATTACTGGTTTGTGTTAAGGTGCACTGCATTCCACACAGAATATGTGAATATAGTTGCAAAATATTTCTGGAAAACCAAAGGACTTTATTGAAAACTTCTCAGAAATGTGCAACTCGACCTGTAAACGAACATCAGGATCTGTCAAGTCAGTAAACAGATCTACATTTACCCTAGAGAGTAACGTCTGTCAGTAAGCAGATCTACATTTAAAGACAGAACCCTAGAGAGTAACGTCTGTCAGTAAACAGATCTACATTTAAGACAGAACCCTAGAGAGTAACGTCTGTCAGTAAACAGATCTACATTTAAGACAGAACCCTAGACAGTAACGTCTGTCAGTAAACAGATCTACATGTACCCTAGAGAGTAACGTCTGTCAGTAAGCAGATCTACATTTAAAGACAGATCCTAGAGAGTAACTTCTGTCAGTAAGCAGATCTACATTTAAAGACAAACCCTAGAGAGTAACGTCTGTCAGTAAGCAGATCTACATTTAAAGACAGAACCCTAGAGAGTAACTTCTGTCAGTAAGCAGATCTACATTTAAGACAGAACCCTAGAGAGTAACGTCTGTCAGTAAGCAGATCTACATTTAAAGACAGAACCCTAGAGAGTAACTTCTGTCAGTAAGCAGATCTACATTTAAAGACAGAACCCTAGAGAGAAACTTCTGTCAGTAAGCAGATCTACATTTAAAGACAAACCCTAGAGAGTAACTTCTGTCAGTAAGCAGATCTACATTTAAAGACAAACCCTAGAGAGTAACGTCTGTCAGTAAGCAGATCTACATTTAAAGACAGAACCCTAGAGAATCACTTCTGTCAGTAAGCAGATCTACATTTAAAGACAGAACCCCAGAGAGTAACTTCTGTCAGTTAAAGACAGAACCCTAGAGAGTAACTTCTGTCAGTTAAAGACAGAACCCTAGAGAGTAACTTCTGTCAGTAAGCAGATCTACATTTAAAGACAGAACCCCAGAGAGTAACGTCTGTCAGTAAACAGATTTACAGTTAAAGACAGAACCCTAGAGAGTAACTTCTGTCAGTTAAAGACAGAACCCTAGAGAGTAACTTCTGTCAGTTAAAGACAGAACCCTAGAGAGTAACGTCAGTAAGCAGATCTAAAGACAGAACAGAACCTAGAGAGTAAGCAGATAAAAGACGTCTGTAACAGTAAGCAGATCTACATTTAAAGACAGAACCCTAGAGAGTAACTTCTGTCAGTAAGCAGATCTACATTTAAAGACAGAACCCTAGACAGTAACAGATCTTTAAAGACAGAACCCTCAGTAAGCTACATTTATCTACATTTAAGAGATCAGAACCCTAGAGAGTAACTTCTGTCAGTAAGCAGATCTACATTTAAAGACAAACCCTAGAGAGTAACTTCTGTCAACCTAGAGAGTAACTTCTGTCAGTAAGCAGATCTACATTTAAAGACAGAACCCCAGAGAACTCTGTCAGTAAGCAGATCTACATTTAAAGACAGAACCCTAAAGACAAAAAGACAGAACCCTAGAGTAACGTAAAGCAGATTCAGTTAAAGTCAGTAAGCAGATCTACATTTAAAGACAAACCCTAGAGAGTAACGTCTGTCAGTAAGCAGATCTACATTTAAAGACAGAACCCTAGAGAGTAACTTCTGTCAGTAAGCAGATCTACATTTAAAGACAAACCCTAGAGAGTAACGTCTGTCAGTAAGCAGATCTGTCAGTAACTTCTGCAGATCTACATTTAAAGACAGAACCCTAGAGAGTAACTTCTGTCAGTAAGCAGATCTACATTTAAGACAGAACCCTAGAGAGTAACGTCTGTCAGTAAGCAGATCTACATTTAAAGACAGAACCCTAGAGAGTAACTTCTGTCAGTAAGCAGATCTACATTTAAAGACAGAACCCTAGAGAGAAACTTCTGTCAGTAAGCAGATCTACATTTAAAGACAAACCCTAGAGAGTAACTTCTGTCAGTAAGCAGATCTACATTTAAAGACAAACCCTAGAGAGTAACGTCTGTCAGTAAGCAGATCTACATTTAAAGACAGAACCCTAGAGAGTAACTTATGCCCAGGCCAGCACTCAACAAAATATTACATTCCACTTAAGTCGAAGAGAAGTTCAACCTTTTATAGGGTCTTGTTCCGAGACATATTTTTCTGCCCTGTATGTTATGTGTTGTATTTTCAGGAACATCTCGTTCCAACTTGCAAATACCACTTGAAGGATTCACAGAGTACAATTTATCGTCTCATCTGTTATTTACAAGGCAAGTCCCACACAGACTCGTAAAACCACACTCCAGTCTATGAGTCAAAGCAGCCATTTTGGTAAAGTAGAATAGAGGTTGAGAAAATGTCAGGTTTTCTGCCAACGACCACATTTCCTCTCCATTTGTTCTCAAGTCATAAAAACAGAGTTCATACTGTGCTTTTTGAATTGACCACCATGCATTCTGTATTGTATGTGTTGTGCACAGAGGTAGCAAACAAAATTCTCATCTACCTACGTTGGCCTATGCCAGATCAAGGATCAGTGCAAGTCAGTAAACACAGAGCTTTGTTTTACCACCTCTGACGGTGTATCTTGTGTTTTACATTATGTATTTTGTGTTGTTGATATTGTACCCCCCGTTTTCTCCACAATGTTTGATATTGTCTCATCGCTGCAACTCTCCAACGGGCTTGGGAGGTGAAGGTCGAGTCATGCTTCCTACGAAACATGACCCGCCAAACCTCACTCCTTGAACACCGTCCGGGTTAACCCGGAAGCCAGTCGCATCAATGTTGCAGAGGAAACACCGTTCAACTGACGACCGAAGTCAGCCTGCAGGCACCCGACCCGCCACAAGGAGTCGCTAGAGCTCGATGAGCCAAGTAAACCCCCCTTGGGAACAAACCCGGGTCTGTAGTGTGGCACTACAGCGCCACTCGGGAGGCTGTCCCATTATTCTATAGCAGAACACAAAAGGTGAGATGAGGCACGGGCCCATGTTATAAGGTCTCTGCTGCTCTGATAATGAATCTTAAAACCAGACTTGACAGTGAGCTGTACCTCTCTGCCCCACCAGGGCCATGTTCCAATTATTTAGAAAGTGTCTATACTTCCTCCTATTGTAGTGGAATTAAATCATCATAAACTGCAATCAATATTCTTCCAACAGTGAAATGTCCCGACGTGATAAATTATACACTTTGAAGCATAATTTTACTTCAGGTTGGTATTATCATTTGCAAATGAGTTGTCCATACTCATAACGTTTTCTCATATAGATTGATTATTGCTGGGATACAATTTTTTCCTCGGGAATAAAGGGACCATCATAATAGCAGAAGTTTTTTTTAATTCACTGAAATAGAGTACCTATGGGCTCTGCCTCCAGGGCTCTTGTTACGAAATACATCAACTGAGGCATTATATAGCTGGGAGACGTGAATGAAAACGAACTAATATTCATAAAAAAAATTCTCCTCTTCAGTATTATCATGCGCCCCATAGGATGAAACCAGGGTTAGGAGTTCACTCTTTGATTTATCTCAAGTGGGCAGACCGGAGACCGAGGCCGGCGGCGGCCGCGGTGCAGGAGGGAAATTACCTAATGAGAATGCCCCTCTGCGTCGGGTGTGAATGATGGCTACCGTGATTTGCCATGATTTGGGCGAGGGGGGGACAGGTGGGCGGGGTTGGCGGGTGGTGACTAGACGTGCGTTCATCCGTTCTGTGGTCAGGCAGGCGGGCTGATGGGCTTTTTGTTCTACTGGTGGTCCTTTCCCCCTCATTAACCAGAGGGCGGACGGCCTGACGCCGAGACAGACTCCCACAATCGTCACTCGAATCATGTCTGATGGGACGAGGTCTATTAGCTTGGCAGATGATCGTATCGACGTTTCCACTGACAAGATGTAGGAGCCTGCTATCTTGCTGCCTACATGGAACATTGGATCGGCCAGAACTTTATTACCATTAGACCAACTGGCTACACTAAGGGCTTTTTAATCACCTCTCTCTCTCTCTCCTGTCCTCACAAAGAAAAATGCAGATCACACAACCTGGGAACCTTTCGCTTTCGCTCATTTGCTGATTAGGTTTGTAAATGTAACACTCAGGTAGTTCAACGGGGTCTTAAATGTTTTATATATGACACGTCGACTGCAAGTTGATATGCACATAGGCCTACGTTAGTATTTTACATCACGGGCAGTGAATGTTTCAATTCCAACAGAGCCAACGCACCTTCTCAATTACAACCGGGTGTTATAGGACACTAGATTGTTACAATGTCATGAACTGCCAAACCCCAGTTGATTAGAACGATTAAGAAGTATGACTCTATAAAGAGAAGGAACTGGAACCACCAGACAATAGCATCCTCCTCCCGCGCACCCAGCCAGCGTTGCCTAGGTGATGACATATTACAACCTGCGGGTTTAAAAGATAACATACTGGAATAACACGCCGACCTCGTACACTGAGTTACCTGTGACATCCCCCAAAGTGTCACTTCAAATATAAAATAATCATGGGGAGCAGCTCAGCTTGGTGACCGTTTCTATTTATTGTTTTGACTGAACAGATAACATGAAGCTACTATAAGGGTTCTCCTTCACCACCTTCAGGGCCTCTCCTCTCAGATATACTGTAATTACCTACTGTAAGGGTTCTCCTTCACCACCTTCAGGGCCTCTCCACTCAGATATACTGTAATTACCTACTGTAAGGGTTCTCCTTCACCACCTTCAGGGCCTCTCCTCTCAGATATACTGTAATTACCTACTGTAAGGGTTCTCCTTCACCACCTTCAGGTCCTCTCCTCTCAGATATACTGTAATTACCTACTGTAAGGGTTCTCCTTCACCACCTTCAGGGCCTCTCCACTCAGATATACTGTAATTACCTACTGTAAGGGTTCTCCTTCACCACCTTCAGGGCCTCTCCTCTCAGATATACTGTAATTACCTACTGTAAGGGTTCTCCTTCACCACCTTCAGGGCCTCTCCTCTCAGATATACTGTAATTACCTACTGTAAGGGTTCTCCTTCACCACCTTCAGGGCCTCTCCTCTCAGATATACTGTAATTACCTACTGTAAGGGTTCTCCTTCACCACCTTCAGGGCCTCTCCACTCAGATATACTGTAATTACCTACTGTAAGGGTTCTCCTTCACCACCTTCAGGGCCTCTCCTCTCAGATATACTGTAATTACCTACTGTATTAGTTCTCCTTCACCACCTTCAGGGCCTCTCCTCTCAGATATACTGTAATTACCTACTGTAAGGGTTCTCCTTCACCACCTTCAGGGCCTCTCCTCTCAGATATACTGTAATTACCTACTGTAAGGGTTCTCCTTCACCACCATCAGGGCCTCTCCTCTCATATATACTGTAATTACCTACTGTAAGGGTTCTCCTTCACCACCTTCAGGGCCTCTCCACTCAGATATACTGTAATACCTACTGTAAGGGTTCTCCTTCACCACCTTCAGGGCCTCTCCTCTCAGATATACTGCAATTACCTACTGTATTAGTTCTCCTTCACCACCTTCAGGGCCTCTCCTCTCAGATATACTGTAATTACCTACTGTAAGGGTTCTCCTTCACCACCTTCAGGGCCTCTCCTCTCAGATATACTGTAATTACCTACTGTAAGGGTTCTCCTTCACCACCTTCAGGGCCTCTCCTCTCATATATACTGTAATTACCTACTGTAAGGGTTCTCCTTCACCACCTTCAGGTCCTCTCCTCTCAGATATACTGTAATTACCTACTGTAAGGGTTCTCCTTCACCACCTTCAGGGCCTCTCCACTCAGATATACTGTAATTACCTACTGTAAGGGTTCTCCTTCACCACCTTCAGGGCCTCTCCACTCAGATATACTGTAATTACCTACTGTAAGGGTTCTCCTTCACCACCTTCAGGGCCTCTCCTCTCAGATATACTGTAAATACCTACTGTAAGGGTTCTCCTTCACCACCTTCAGGGCCTCTCCTCTCAGATATACTGTAATTACCTACTGTATTAGTTCTCCTTCACCACCTTCAGTTCCTCTCCTCTCAGATATACCGTAATTACCTACTGTAAGGGTTCTCCTTCACCACCTTCAGGTCCTCTCCTCTCAGATATACTGTAATTACCTACTGTAAGGGTTTTCCTTCACCACATTCAGGTCCTCTCCTCTCAGATATACTGTAATTACCTACTGTAAGGGTTCTCCTTCACCACCTTCAGGGCCTCTCCACTCAGATATACTGTAATTACCTACTGTAAGGGTTCTCCTTCACCACCTTCAGGGCCTCTCCTCTCAGATATACTGTAATTACCTACTGTAAGGGTTCTCCTTCACCACCTTCAGGGCCTCTCCACTCAGATATACTGTAATTACCTACTGTAAGGGTTCTCCTTCACCACCTTCAGGGCCTCTCCTCTCAGATATACTGTAATTACCTACTGTATTAGTTCTCCTTCACCACCTTCAGTTCCTCTCCTCTCAGATATACTGTAATTACCTACTGTAAGTGTTCTCCTTCACCACCTTCAGGGCCTCTCCTCTCAGATATACTGTAATTACCTACTGTAAGGGTTCTCCTTCACCACCTTCAGGGCCTCTCCTCTCAGATATACTGTAATTACCTACTGTAAGGGTTCTCCTTCACCACCTTCAGGGCCTCTCCTCTCAGATATACTGTAATTACCTACTGTAAGGGTTCTCCTTCACCACCTTCAGGGCCTCTCCTCTCAGATATACTGTAATTACCTACTGTAAGGGTTCTCCTTCACCACCTTCAGGTCCTCTCCTCTCAGATATACTGTAATTACCTACTGTAAGGGTTCTCCTTCACCACCTTCAGGGCCTCTCCACTCAGATATACTGTAATTACCTACTGTAAGGGTTCTCCTTCACCACCTTCAGGGCCTCTCCTCTCAGATATACTGTAATTACCTACTGTAAGGGTTCTCCTTCACCACCTTCAGGGCCTCTCCTCTCAGATATACTGTAATTACCTACTGTAAGGGTTCTCCTTCACCACCTTCAGGGCCTCTCCTCTCAGATATACTGTAATTACCTACTGTAAGGGTTCTCCTTCACCACCTTCAGGGCCTCTCCACTCAGATATACTGTAATTACCTACTGTAAGGGTTCTCCTTCACCACCTTCAGGGCCTCTCCTCTCAGATATACTGTAATTACCTACTGTATTAGTTCTCCTTCACCACCTTCAGGGCCTCTCCTCTCAGATATACTGTAATTACCTACTGTAAGGGTTCTCCTTCACCACCTTCAGGGCCTCTCCTCTCAGATATACTGTAATTACCTACTGTAAGGGTTCTCCTTCACCACCATCAGGGCCTCTCCTCTCATATACTGTAATTACCTACTGTAAGGGTTCTCCTTCACCACCTTCAGGGCCTCTCCACTCAGATATACTGTAATACCTACTGTAAGGGTTCTCCTTCACCACCTTCAGGGCCTCTCCTCTCAGATATACTGCAATTACCTACTGTATTAGTTCTCCTTCACCACCTTCAGGGCCTCTCCTCTCAGATATACTGTAATTACCTACTGTAAGGGTTCTCCTTCACCACCTTCAGGGCCTCTCCTCTCAGATATACTGTAATTACCTACTGTAAGGGTTCTCCTTCACCACCTTCAGGGCCTCTCCTCTCATATATACTGTAATTACCTACTGTAAGGGTTCTCCTTCACCACCTTCAGGTCCTCTCCTCTCAGATATACTGTAATTACCTACTGTAAGGGTTCTCCTTCACCACCTTCAGGGCCTCTCCACTCAGATATACTGTAATTACCTACTGTAAGGGTTCTCCTTCACCACCTTCAGGGCCTCTCCACTCAGATATACTGTAATTACCTACTGTAAGGGTTCTCCTTCACCACCTTCAGGGCCTCTCCTCTCAGATATACTGTAAATACCTACTGTAAGGGTTCTCCTTCACCACCTTCAGGGCCTCTCCTCTCAGATATACTGTAATTACCTACTGTATTAGTTCTCCTTCACCACCTTCAGTTCCTCTCCTCTCAGATATACTGTAATTACCTACTGTAAGGGTTCTCCTTCACCACCTTCAGGTCCTCTCCTCTCAGATATACTGTAATTACCTACTGTAAGGGTTTCCTTCACCACATTCAGGTCCTCTCCTCTCAGATATACTGTAATTACCTACTGTAAGGGTTCTCCTTCACCACCTTCAGGGCCTCTCCACTCAGATATACTGTAATTACCTACTGTAAGGGTTCTCCTTCACCACCTTCAGGGCCTCTCCTCTCAGATATACTGTAATTACCTACTGTAAGGGTTCTCCTTCACCACCTTCAGGGCCTCTCCACTCAGATATACTGTAATTACCTACTGTAAGGGTTCTCCTTCACCACCTTCAGGGCCTCTCCTCTCAGATATACTGTAATTACCTACTGTATTAGTTCTCCTTCACCACCTTCAGTTCCTCTCCTCTCAGATATACTGTAATTACCTACTGTAAGTGTTCTCCTTCACCACCTTCAGGGCCTCTCCTCTCAGATATACTGTAATTACCTACTGTAAGGGTTCTCCTTCACCACCTTCAGGGCCTCTCCTCTCAGATATACTGTAATTACCTACTGTAAGGGTTCTCCTTCACCACCTTCAGTTCCTCTCCTCTCAGATATACTGTAATTACCTACTGTAAGGGTTCTCCTTCACCACCTTCAGGGCCTCTCCTCTCAGATATACTGTAATTACCTACTGTAAGGGTTCTCCTTCACCACCTTCAGGGCCTCTCCTCTCAGATATACTGTAATTACCTACTGTAAGGGTTCTCCTTCACCACCTTCAGTTCCTCTCCTCTCAGGTATACTGTAATTACCTACTGTAAGGGTTCTCCTTCACCACCTTAAGGGCCTCTCCTCTCAGGTATACTGTAATTACCTACTGTAAGGGTTCTCCTTCACCACATTCAGGTCCTCTCCTCTCAGATATACTGTAATTACCTACTGTAAGGGTTCTCCTTCACCACCTTCAGTTCCTCTCCTCTCAGATATACTGTAATTACCTACTGTAAGGGTTCTCCTTCACCACCTTCAGGGCCTCTCCTCTCAGATATACTGTAATTACCTACTGTATTAGTTCTCCTTCAATACCTTCAGGGCCTCTCCTCTCAGATATACTGTAATTACCTACTGTATTAGTTCTCCTTCACCACCTTCAGGGCCTCTCCACTCAGATATACTGTAATTACCTACTGTAAGGGTTCTCCTTCACCACCTTCAGGGCCTCTCCTCTCAGATATACTGTAAATACCTACTGTAAGGGTTCTCCTTCACCACCTTCAGGGCCTCTCCTCTCAGATATACTGTAATTACCTACTGTATTAGTTCTCCTTCACCACCTTCAGTTCCTCTCCTCTCAGATATACCGTAATTACCTACTGTAAGGGTTCTCCTTCACCACCTTCAGGTCCTCTCCTCTCAGATATACTGTAATTACCTACTGTAAGGGTTTTCCTTCACCACATTCAGGTCCTCTCCTCTCAGATATACTGTAATTACCTACTGTAAGGGTTCTCCTTCACCACCTTCAGGGCCTCTCCACTCAGATATACTGTAATTACCTACTGTAAGGGTTCTCCTTCACCACCTTCAGGGCCTCTCCTCTCAGATATACTGTAATTACCTACTGTAAGGGTTCTCCTTCACCACCTTCAGGGCCTCTCCACTCAGATATACTGTAATTACCTACTGTAAGGGTTCTCCTTCACCACCTTCAGGGCCTCTCCTCTCAGATATACTGTAATTACCTACTGTATTAGTTCTCCTTCACCACCTTCAGTTCCTCTCCTCTCAGATATACTGTAATTACCTACTGTAAGTGTTCTCCTTCACCACCTTCAGGGCCTCTCCTCTCAGATATACTGTAATTACCTACTGTAAGGGTTCTCCTTCACCACCTTCAGGGCCTCTCCTCTCAGATATACTGTAATTACCTACTGTAAGGGTTCTCCTTCACCACCTTCAGTTCCTCTCCTCTCAGATATACTGTAATTACCTACTGTAAGGGTTCTCCTTCACCACCTTCAGGGCCTCTCCTCTCAGATATACTGTAATTACCTACTGTAAGGGTTCTCCTTCACCACCTTCAGGGCCTCTCCTCTCAGATATACTGTAATTACCTACTGTAAGGGTTCTCCTTCACCACCTTCAGTTCCTCTCCTCTCAGGTATACTGTAATTACCTACTGTAAGGGTTCTCCTTCACCACCTTAAGGGCCTCTCCTCTCAGGTATACTGTAATTACCTACTGTAAGGGTTCTCCTTCACCACATTCAGGTCCTCTCCTCTCAGATATACTGTAATTACCTACTGTAAGGGTTCTCCTTCACCACCTTCAGTTCCTCTCCTCTCAGATATACTGTAATTACCTACTGTAAGGGTTCTCCTTCACCACCTTCAGGGCCTCTCCTCTCAGATATACTGTAATTACCTACTGTATTAGTTCTCCTTCAATACCTTCAGGGCCTCTCCTCTCAGATATACTGTAATTACCTACTGTATTAGTTCTCCTTCACCACCTTCAGGGCCTCTCCTCTCAGATATACTGTAATTACCTACTGTAAGGGTTCTCCTTCACCACCTTCAGGGCCTCTCCTCTCAGATATACTGTAATTACCTACTGTAAGGGTTCTCCTTCACCACCTTCAGGTCCTCTCCTCTCAGGTATACTGTAATTACCTACTGTAAGGGTTCTCCTTCACCACCTTCAGGGCCTCTCCTCTCAGATATACTGTAATTACCTACTGTAAGGGTTCTCCTTCACCACCTTCAGGTCCTCTCCTCTCAGATATACTGTAATTACCTACTGTAAGGGTTTTCCTTCACCACCTTCAGGGCCTCTCCTCTCATATATACTGTAATTACCTACTGTAAGGGTTCTCCTTCACCACCTTCAGGGCCTCTCCTCTCAGATATACTGTAATTACCTACTGTAAGGGTTCTCCTTCACCACCTTCAGGGCCTCTCCACTCAGATATACTGTAATTACCTACTGTAAGGGTTCTCCTTCACCACCTTCAGGGCCTCTCCTCTCAGATATACTGTAATTACCTACTGTAAGGGTTCTCCTTCACCACCTTCAGGGCCTCTCCACTCAGATATACTGTAATTACCTACTGTAAGGGTTCTCCTTCACCACCTTCAGGGCCTCTCCTCTCAGATATACTGTAATTACCTACTGTAAGGGTTCTCCTTCACCACCTTCAGGGCCTCTCCTCTCAGATATACTGTAATTACCTACTGTATTAGTTCTCCTTCACCACCTTCAGTTCCTCTCCTCTCAGATATACTGTAATTACCTACTGTAAGTGTTCTCCTTCACCACCTTCAGGGCCTCTCCTCTCAGATATACTGTAATTACCTACTGTAAGGGTTCTCCTTCACCACCTTCAGGGCCTCTCCTCTCAGATATACTGTAATTACCTACTGTAAGGGTTCTCCTTCACCACCTTCAGTTCCTCTCCTCTCAGATATACTGTAATTACCTACTGTAAGGGTTCCCCTTCACCACCTTAAGGGTCTCTCCTCTCAGATATACTGTAATTACCTACTGTAAGGGTTCTCCTTCACCACCTTCAGGGCCTCTCCTCTCAGATATACTGTAATTACCTACTGTAAGGGTTCTCCTTCACCACCTTCAGGTCCTCTCCTCTCAGATATACTGTAATTACCTACTGTAAGGGTTTTCCTTCACCACCTTCAGGGCCTCTCCTCTCATATATACTGTAATTACCTACTGTAAGGGTTCTCCTTCACCACCTTCAGGGCCTCTCCTCTCAGATATACTGTAATTACCTACTGTAAGGGTTCTCCTTCACCACCTTCAGGGCCTCTCCCTCTCAGATATACTGTAATTACCTACTGTAAGGGTTCTCCTTCACCACCTTCAGGGCCTCTCCTCTCAGATATACTGTAATTACCTACTGTAAGGGTTCTCCTTCACCACCTTCAGGGCCTCTCCACTCAGATATACTGTAATTACCTACTGTAAGGGTTCTCCTTCACCACCTTCAGGGCCTCTCCTCTCAGATATACTGTAATTACCTACTGTAAGGGTTCTCCTTCACCACCTTCAGGGCCTCTCCTCTCAGATATACTGTAATTACCTACTGTATTAGTTCTCCTTCACCACCTTCAGTTCCTCTCCTCTCAGATATACTGTAATTACCTACTGTAAGGGTTCTCCTTCACCACCTTCAGGGCCTCTCCTCTCAGATATACTGTAATTACCTACTGTAAGGGTTCTCCTTCACCACCTTCAGGGCCTCTCCTCTCAGATATACTGTAATTACCTACTGTAAGGGTTCTCCTTCACCACCTTCAGTTCCTCTCCTCTCAGATATACTGTAATTACCTACTGTAAGGGTTCCCCTTCACCACCTTAAGGGTCTCCCTCTCAGATATACTGTAATTACCTACTGTAAGGGTTCTACCACCTTCAGGGCCTCTCCTCTCAGATATACTGTAATTACCTACTGTAAGGGTTCTCCTTCACCACCTT